>NC_133652.1:260817462-261181362 GCF_009905375.1 Apium graveolens | reverse complement strand
AGGCAATCAATGTGAATGAGATGAGCATGAACTATCTGGAGAAAGGACAATATTCCTGCATCAAGACTACAAAGGCTGAGATAATTCTTAAACCAAGGGCAAACTATCCAAAGTTATCTTTGAAGAACCCTATGGATTCTGTGTATAAGACACCCAAGCCTGATGAAAAGAAGCTTCTGTCAAGATCTATTCTCCTCTACAAAGATCCAGCTGATTCAGCCTCAAGAAAGAGAATTGCAAAGATATTCAGAAATGGGAAGGAAATTTGTGTGATAGCTGGACATCCACAATTTGCTCATGCAAAGGAAGAAGAATAAGCCAGATTGAAGCAGGAAAAGAAGCAAGCTGCTCTAGATGCAAAGAAGTCTAAACAAAAGAAATAACAGTTTGCTATCTTGGCCAAACTACAGGCTATGAATTCTTCTCAACAAATTCCCTCTCAACCATCTCAAGCTACTGAATCAGAGAAGAAGATTGAAGAACAGAAGAAATCCCCAAGAAAGAAAGAACTGGCTAAAAGAACAAAAAGAAAGTTGGATGTTGTTGACAAGGAATTGGAAGATCAATTTCCAAAGGAATCCACTCAAGCTGAAACTCAAGCATCAAAGCCCTCTGTGGTATTTGAAGACATAAGGGTGGTGGACCCCTACAGGAACATACATGGAGAGCCTATTGTGCCAAAGGATGAGCCAATAGAGTGGGATAAATTACCAATTCCTGACTTCAACTTGCCAATTCTTACTAAGCCAAGAAGGACAAAATCAAGGGCAGTCAAGAAAGTGAAGCTGTCACCTCTCAAATCCAAGTCAGTAGTCAAAGCTCAACCCAAGGTCAACAGGGGAGACTACTTGTACTTGTGTGACATCAAAGAATTCTCAGATCTAAACCTTTATCAGGAGGAGCTGGATGAGGTAAGGGCAATTGATGCATACAGAAACCTACCTGAAAGGTTGGTGTTCAAGTACAAAGGGGGAAGGGAGATTCAGTGGCCTCTTCACAGGATACTTCAAGAAAGCCAAGCTGTGTTGATCAAAGTCTATTCATCCTTCAAGAAAAACTTTGGGTTCAATGTAACTGCAAGAAGATTAGTATTGAAGAAGATTGAAGAGCTAAGGAGTGTTAGAGCCAAAGATGCACTACCCAAAACTGTTATCATCCCATACACAGGGAGAAGAGTGCATCTAAGGCCCTACTGGCTGATGGAATTCATGGATGACAAGGGTGTGAGAAGATTCTTCAGATTAGAAGACCAATTGAGTATCTCTAGCAATGAGACTCTCTTGGAAATGCAAGAAAAGTTAGATCTCTCAGAATCTGATGAATTAGAATTCCACAGACAGCTCCAGAATCAAATTGAAGAAAACAACAGAAAGCTTGGAAGAAGATCCAGACCTTCAAGAAACTAGAAAAATCTGCTCAGACTAGAGGAGCATCTTGAACTGACTGTGAGCCAAACCTTGTACATTTTTGTTTAAATTGAAGCACTTTCAGTTTTATCTACTTATCTTTAAAGATATATGCTTAGGATGTTTTGTTATCATCAAGTATCTCTTAATTTATGGCTACAATTCCAGTAGACATAAATTGGGGGAGATTGTTGTGAATATGTTGTGTACTTGATGATTACCTAAACAAAACATCTAAGTAGATTTTACTTAGTGAAATAATGTAGCACTTGACGGATAAGAATTATAGTCCCGACGGATAACTCATTATAGTCCCGACGGATGATTAACTTATTATCCATCGAGTGAGTAGCTTATGTAATAATAAGTTTGTAGCACAGTGTTGTATGCACCTTTGTATAGAATCTGTAGTAGCATATAAGTTATGTTGACTTTAACTAGACATGCAGAATAGGTTGATTAACTGTACATAAGCAATGTCTTGTAATTCTGTATAAGTGAAATGAAGTCAAGTGCCAAAATAGCTACCAACGGATGATTAACAAAGCTTCGACGGATGACCAAAATGACTATCAACGGATGTTTAACATAGCAGTCGACGGATGATCAATTAAGTCATCGACGGATGATCTGAAAGTCGACAGATGATCACATCAAGATTCAAACATCAGTTGAACAGTGAAAGCTGACACACAGCCGTTGAATTGGATACAAATACACTGTGGAAGCCCATTAACAGGGTAATAGAGGACGAAAAGCAGCAAAGATCAAGACTGTTAGATTTTATATTTGTTTAGTTCTTTTGACTTTGTAATCTTGGTAATATATAAACCAAGAGAGTAGAAAATAGAAAAATAACTGAGATAGCTAAGAAACAACAACAGAGAAATCTTTGTAAGCACTATCTTTAGCATTTCCTGTGTTCTTAGCAGTTCTATTTTATAAGCAGCTGTGAGCATTTCTGCACACAGAGTCCTCTCGATATATTAAATATATCTCTGGTGGAATTGTTTAAATCCACCAGAAAGTTTTTAAAGACTCTTGTTTTTAATTACTTATGTTTTGATTCATTCAAGTTTACATTCCGCATTGTGCTAATCAAAACAAATATATCCATAATCGAGTTGAACATTTTTATTTCAAGAAAAAGGTTCAAGAATTCCATTCAACCCCCCTTCTGTAATTCTTGCTATATTGTTAAGGGACTAACAAGATCCAATAACTTTAAATTTAAAAAGAGAAAAAGAGTTAAGAAATTCGTACTAATAAATGTAAAATAAGAAAAGACAAGAGTCCAGAAAATTCGTATCACAAAGTATATAAGAAGAATAAAAGAATCACAATTTATAAATTTAAATCGATAAAAATGGATTCAAAGAGAATAAAAATAATTTAATAAGAAAAGAAGAGAATAAGAATTCGTACCTTAAAATGGAGTCTAAACTAATCCAATAAATATTAAAGATCCGCTAAGTCCCGAACTTAATCTAATCATAAAATGGTATAAATAATTATTTTAACATTCTTTCTTGCAACTATAATTAACATAGACATGTACGTGCATGTGTGATGCCAGTTTATCATATTTAATAAATTAATACTCGGGCTCACACGAAGTATGCATGCAACAAATTGAATTCAAAAAATTGGTCAATTGATCAATTACGTACATGCATGGCAAGACTTTACAGAATGTAATCTTATGCTCCTGACCAAATCTACTATATGTAATTTTTTACTTTTACACATCACCAATGTTAATTTATGCATGCCTTGAAGGAAAAGTGGTAATAATCATTTTAATAATAAAAAGATAATATAAAAGCAATGATATTATTATTTATAATTATCTCACTTAATTCATGTTACAGTACCTATTTATTTTAGTTAATACCAAAATCCAAGAGTTTAATAAAAATATTTTTGCATTTAAAATGACTAGAAAAAAATCAACTCAATAATTACAATATTTTCACTAGGATCAAACTTAATTAATCATGCTTACATGTAAAATAATGATGGGAATCACGTTTGCAAATTTTTCATATGATTTGTTAATTATAGTTGCATAGAGTACAACTAGCAAATCGAAAGAATTGGGAAGGCTGATAACATGCTAGGTACATATGCTATAGTAATAATATAAGTGAATGAATAATAAGGGTTCCAGTATACCCAAGGTTCACCTAAAAATAAAAGATGGCTACAAGGAGATATGTAAATCAAAATTGGAGTATTTAGAGACAACACTAACAAGAGATTTAGAGCACGCATACGTATTCGCATATAATTAAGCGTAATGAGCTGTACTGGAAATGATTGGATCATACTTGTAAGAACGCTCTATATTTCTTCTCTTTTTCTTTAAGTCGGCCACGAGCCCATGACTCTCTCTCTCGCTCAAATTCTATGAGATAACTTATACCTTAAATTATATATGCATACATAGGACAAACTTTAACCCTAAATAGTAGAAGCCGAGTGTGATAACTATGGATCTACTAGTCCGAGTTTGAAATAGTTGGCCCGTTTATAACAAAATAAATTCAAGAATAATTTTTGTGACAGAAACAAACTTAAATATCACATTGATTAAATAAATAATAAAATAATATTTCATTTAATTTAGGTTACAAATGTATAGATATAATTCAGAAAAATAATATAAACTAAATTAAAATAATGGGAAATTACACCCTTGGTCAGAAAACCAAAGAAGGTTAAGCAAACTGAGTTGACCACTCAATCCACCTCTGCATCCTCTCAAAAGGATGTAGTTGTAAACAAGGGACTAAAACAAATTCTAGAGACATCCTCTCAACAAGGTGTTTTTATTGAAAAGAGCATTCTCCCAAATACATCTTGTACAGAGTCTGCATAACCAACACTTGAACAAATCCAAGTGTATGGTAGAAGAAATAAGGACGCGCACACAGTGATAGCACATCTATTGAAGCTCCCTAATTTACTTAGGGGGAGCTGCCAAAACTCACCCATGATCAAAATCTACTTATCTCTAAAATTTCTTCTTCCTATAGTGAAACACTTGAATCTAATCCTCAAGTGTTGCCCCATTCAAGTGAATTACTCCATCATGATTTTTCTTGATATTTTTGACTGTATAAGATGTGTGCATATTCAATTTAGCAGTTCTATTTAAAATAGCAATTTTATTGAGTTTTGGCAAAGGATCATAATTGTTGTGATACACAATATGATAATCTTTACAAGTGTAAATAGAATGCCAACTGCAACCACAATGAGATCAGGGATTTTGTTGTTTGTATAGAACTGATTTACCGCTAATATCAGACTCAGGAATCTTAGACACTTTCTTTTTAGGCGTCCTGCAATCAATAGCAATATGATTAGTATTACAATAACTAAAACAAGCTTTCTTCGGAGCATTAGGAATGTACTTATAGTTGTTTGACTCGTTTATTCCTTGTTTTCCATTTTTACCTCTCTTAGACCTAGGTTTTGGAGTCTTAGCAGTTACCTCCCAAATTTTCTTGTTTAATTGACTCTTAGAGAGAAGTCCTATATTTTTACTTTTCTTTTCTTGAATTTTAGGATCTTCTTTTTTTTTTAGCAGGGACTCTAGGTTCATCTTTTTCTTCAACATTATTCTTAGAAGTAGAACTAAATTCATAGACATACTCCACTCCTCTTTCATTAGTTCCAGCAAACTTAATTGGAGTAGTGTTATTGATGGATTTATTGATATTCCTATCAGTAAATTTGTTATAACCTAGACATTCTTTCCGGTTTTTATCACTGATGAAATCATGAACTTTCTTTCCTGAAGTCATCCATATTTTAAACACCTCTATTTCCTTTTCTATAACTTTCTCCAGTATGTCATACCTGATGTTTATCTGAGTTTTATTGTGTTGTACCTTCTTACATGCTTTTTCATTCTCATATATGTAGACTAAGTTAGCTTCTAAAAAATCATTTCTTTCTCTAAGCCTCTTATTATCAGCAATCAGACTACCACATTCAATAGTCTTACTTTTAAAAGTAACATGCAAAGAGTATAAGAAAGTTTTCAGTTCAGATAAATTATCAGTATCAATAGGAAATATAACTGAAGGTACTTTATCAGTTCCTGAGGCATCCTCTCCACATGAGTTTCCATGAGTGCATAAAATTCATCATCATTGTCAATTTTTGATGAGTCCATCCAGTCTCTGTTGGAGTTTGTAGTGACCAAAGCTTTTCCAGTTGTCTTGGGGAACTCATTAGCCAGATGTCCCCTTATATTACAGTTGTAAAATATAACCTTGGTCTTGTCAAACTTCCTTCCCTTGGTGTACTGACCATCACTTTTTCTGAACCTGCCTTTGCCTTCACCAGAGAACCTTCTGTAGAAACCACCTTTTCTCTGTGGTTTTGCAAACCTCATCCATCTGAAGCCTTTCACAAGTATTACGGCCATTTCAACCACTTGAGAATCATCCATATCAATCTCAAAATCCTTGTGACGCCCTCCAAACCCGGGGTCTACATTTGGGGGTCACTTGCTACTAAACTATAATAAAATAATCATAGCAGAATAATATAATAAATATGACCCCTTGCAATGATCGATCACATGTTATAGTATGAAACAGGCAGTAATACAAACCAACAGTTATTACAAACCATAAGTCTAATTAGTTTTACAGATTATTCAAATTTTATTACAAACCTCTAGACTATCCAAGTGTCCCAAAACAGTCTACCTGGAATACACACCAACTATTTACAAGCACTCGACTTCTGATCAAACCTGGATCTCAAGCCTGCTCTGGCTTAGCTGAAAGATTAGTTTGATAAACAAGTATGAGCGAAAGAAATGCCCAGCAAGCAGTATAAAATATGCTTGAAATGATAAACCACATTCTGATATAACTGAACAACATGATAAAATCAGTAATATTTGATCAATAATAAAAGCTTCACAAGCTATCAACAATAAATGATAATTTTTAGATTGGAATCTAACTCCAACGGACGTACTATCACATGCTGATCAGCCTGTGTGATAGCACAAGGTCATGATTCATAGAAACATGTCCCCAAAACATGAGTACTCAAATAAAAAGGCAATATACCTGCCTGTGGCAAAAATGGTGTCATAATATTTCATACAACACATAGAAATAGCCCTCCGCTGGACCGTCCCTCCCGGTCACTTACGCATTCATCCAATCCATAAAATATTTTGATCAAAGGAGCCAAATCAAAGGACATCCTTAACCATATAACTCTCCATTTCTCATGGTCTAGAGTTATCTCAACATCGATGGTGAAATAACTAGAACAATTAGTTATTCGCTAATCTCAATTCAATGTTCCACTGTATAGAGTAATTTATAGCGAAATATAAAACGTTTAACTATTCTGAACTTAGAACAATATAGAAATTGAAAGAATATAGTTCAGAGTCAATATCAATTGAATGATAAATGAAGATATAATATTTGCATAATATGATCCAAAATAAACGTCACTTGAACAATAAGTGAAGTTAGGGGTACTTTCCTGGTATGCTCGATGACCTCTTACTATAACTCTGCTTATAGCTGCCGGCTACTATCTCCGTCTAACACTTGACCACACTCCTTGCTACTCGATTCTATAAACAAAAAGACTAACTTAAATGGACAGAACCTAACTCAATCGACGTAACTATACGTCTTGACATCTACCCGATCGTTTATAACTAAGCATGGCATTTTAAATTGTAAACAGATAGCATACATATCACATAGCACGTAATCATGGTATTCATATATCACATAACCACATATTTCATGTACATATGAGTCAGATCATTAAAAGATATGTCTCAGTGCGTTAAGAATGAAAATCAGGTCATTAATAATATTTACCGATCAGATATCGAGTCAAACTGATACACAAATCAAATGCCATTGCAATACAAAAGAAATTAAGACTTAAAAGTATTTTTATTGAAAGCGTAATATTTTTCTGAGTTTATACGCGTTCGTTTCGTATTAAATAGACGAACAGTTTATTTATTATGAATTAAATAAGAAATAAATATATTTAAATCAAATAATAATAGTATTAATTGATTTTTAAATACCAAAATATAATTTTTAAAACCTAAAATTAATTTTTAGGAAGTATTTGAATTAATTATAAATAATTTATATTTATTTAACTATTTATAAATTAAATTAATTGATTAAATGAATTAATCAATTAATTAAATCCATAAATAATTAACTAAAATAAATTATAAATAATTAAATCAAATTGAGTTTTTGAACATAAATAAAAGAAAATAGTTTTAGAAATTTAAAATAATTAAAAAGGAAATAATTTTTAGAATTTAAGAATATAAATAAATTATTTTTAAAGGTAAAATAAAATATTTTTAGAATATTTGAAAATGAATTTTAAAGAAAATAAAAAGAAAATCATACAAACAGTTTTAAGGATGGGGGTTTGGGAATAAAAGATCAAAACCGGGTCAAGGAAATCGGATTCCTGGGTCACGAAGAACCCTAACGGATCAGTATGAAGCTGGCCGGAAAATCCCGCCGGTTTCTGGGAATTTCCAGATTCCGGTCACCAGGGAGACTTCTGGCGTAGTTCCGGTGTTGGCCAAAAACACACCAAAACGTTACGCTTTTGATGCCAATCAGTTCCGTATTACTCCTACAGTCCAGAAACAGCAACAACAATCGATTAATTCCACAACCCATTCGCCGGCGAAAACACAGCACACTCCGGTGGACTCATCGGAAAAATACGAACCCCCACAATTATTAACCAAATCCAATGATTCTCGTCTCAATTCAAAGCTGGAATCATTTATAATCTATTCCAGTCATCCAAACAATCAGAAACAACACATACAAATCAGAAAATTAAATTCGGTGAAACCAAAAACCCGGTTTCATCAATCCCGAACTACAACTAATCAACCAAATATGTAGATCGGTTCTACATATCAAACTAAAGCTATTTGCAACAATAAAAACAATCAACAATCACTTAAAATCCAAAAACGAATTCAAGAACATGAACCCAGAATCGATTTTACGGAATACTCACCTTCGATTCGTGATTTTGATATCAATAGAACGGGCTCGTTACGGGGATCAATTTGATATGTGGAACGTCCGATTTGGTTTCCTGGTTAGCTCAAAATCATCAATTCTTTGTGATGAACGAGATTATACCCCCAAGAATGTTCTTGGTTTTTCTGAATTTTCTGATTTTTAATAGAATAAAAATAAATAAATAAATCCAGTTCTGCTATTTATATTTTCACAAAAATTATACACCAAAAATAAATTAAGGGTGTTTTTATCCCCTAATTATAATAATTAGGGCCACAAAATAATAATTACGGGGAATAATTTTAAAACGATAAAATACAAAATTAATGTCAAAATTCTCCAAAAATTATGAATAATTCAAAAATACAAAAAAAAAGGGTATCTGAAATACGAAATTTTTTATAATTGCAGTTTAAACATATATTACCAAAAAAACGGAAACGATCCCTAAATTACCAGAAAAAACCCGAAAACACCTAAAATACATTTAAACGCGCATAAATTGAAATAAAACAAGTATCTTAATAAAGACGCTAATAAATACGCATCTCGATTACGGATAAATTCATATAATTGCAGTTTAAACATATATTAGTCAATCGAAAGATTTTCTGGCCCGCACAGAAACGCACATAACAGTTATACCATCCAATATCATGGCAATAATCACTTTAAATCTATCAAACACATAATATTTATTCATTTAATACATAATATCCATATAATTTTCCCGGATATTACATCCTTCCCCCCTTAACAGGATTCTTTCCTCAGAATCAGCCTAGGAAAACAAATGAGGATACTTGGATCGCATTTCCCTTTCCAAATCCTAGGTCGACTCTTCAACCCTGGGATTCCTCCACAAGACTCGTACTAAAGATACAGACTTATTCCTAAGCACTCTTTCTTTCTTATCTAAAATCTGCACTGGTTGCTCGATAAAAGATAAATCTGGCTGGATCTCAATTGGCTCATATTCTATCACATGATTCGAATCAGACAAATAATGCTTTAACATTGACACGTGGAACATGTTGTGAATATGCTGCATGTGAGGTGGTAACGCCAACTCGTAAGCAACCTTTCCCACATGCTTCAAAATCTCAAAAGGGCCAACATAACGCGGACTCAGCTTTCCTTTTTTTCCAAATCTTGATAAACCTTTCCAAGGTGAAACCTTCAATAACACTGCTTCACCAACTTCAAATTCCATATCCTTTCTGGCAGGATCAGCATATTTGTGTTGACGATCTTGAGCTGCTACTAATCGTTTCTGAATAAGTTCTATTTTCTCTTTTGTCTGCTGGATCAATTCTGGACCCAAAATCTTTCTCTCACCAACTTCTTCCCAACAGATTGGAGATCTACATCTTCTCCCGTACAAAGCTTCATAAGGCGGCATTCCAATACTGGCATGATAACTGTTGTTGTAGGAGAATTCAACCAATGGCAAATGTCCGTCCCAACTCCCTTCAAAATCTAGTGCACATACCCTTAGCATATCTTCAATAGTCTGTATCATCCTTTCACTCTGACCGTCTGTCTGCGGATGATACGGGTACTCATATTCAGCTTCGTTTCGAGACAATCTTGAAAGCTTCTCCAAAATCTTGAATTAAATCGAGGATCTCTGTTTGAAACTATGGATACTGGAACTCCATGTCGGGTCACAATTTCCTTAAGATATAACCAAACCAATTTATCCATTGAAAATCTCTCGTTGATAGGAAGAAAATGTGCTGACTTCGTCAATCTGTCAATAATAACCCAAATAGCACCATGATTTGCCCTAGTCCTTGGTAATCCAACTACGAAATCCATCATTATCCTCCATTCTGGAATGTCCAATGGTTGTATCAGTCCACTGGGCCTTTGATGTTCCGCTTTGACTCGCTGGCAAGTGTAACACTTACTTACCCATTCTGCAATTTCCTTCTTCATGCTTGGCCACCAAAAGTTTTCTCTTAAGTCTCTGTACATCTTCGTACTTCCGGGATGAATTGAATATCTGGAGTTGTGAGCGTCTCGAAGAATTTCATCTTTTAGCTCGACTACATTGGGTATCCATATTCTGAAAGAAAATCTTAATATTCCTTTATCATCCTTTTGAGTCCATATTTCTTCTCCTGTCAAATTGTCCCATTCATGGCTCATGACTTTTTCTTGACATCTTCTTATCTTCTCTAATAGTTCTGGTTGAAAAGACATTGCACACAACACCTCTGTAGGCATACTTGGGTTACTGACCTCTATTTCAAGTTTCTCCAATTCCTTGATTAATTCCTCGGATGGAATTATCATGTTTAACCTTTCCTTTCTGCTGAGAGCGTCAGCCACCACATTGGCTTTACCTGGATGATAGTTGATGGTATAGTCGTAGTCCTTGATTAGTTCTAACCATCTTCTCTGCCTCATGTTCAATTTCTTCTGGGCGAAGATATACTTTAAACTCTTGTGGTCCGTGTAGATCTCGCACTTTTCTTCATAAAGATAATGCCTCCAAATCTTCAATGCAAATACTATAGCTGCCAATTCAAGATCATGAGTTGGATACTTCTCTTCATGTGGTTTCAACTGTCTTGAAGTGTAGGTTATCACCTTGTCATGCTGCATCAAAACACATCCCAATCCTTTGTATGACACGCCACTGTAGATCACAAAATTTCCTTATTCATCTGGCAAGACTAGCACTGGAGAAGATACTAATCTATTCTTTAATTCTTGGAAACTTTCTTCGCATTTCTCGTCCCATTCGAACTTTTGGTTCTTCCTGGTGAGCTTTGTCAACGGCGTAGCTATCTTTACAAAGTCTTGCACGAATCTTCTGTAGTAACCTGCCAGTCCCATGAAACTTCTTACTTCCGTCGGTGTCTTTGGTCTCTCCCAGTTGATTATGGCTTCAATCTTTGCTGGATCCACTTCCACTCCTTTATTGCTAATCACGTGCCCAAGAAATCGTACTTCTTTTAACCAAAATTCACACTTGGAAAACTTTGCGTACAATTTCTCCTGTCGCAGTATCTCCAGAACTATCCTCAAGTGCTATGCGTGCTCCTCTTCTATTTTAGAATAGATCAAGATGTCGTCTATGAACATGATCACGAATTTATCCAAATACTTCTTGAATACTCGATTCATTAGATCCATGAAAGCTGCTGGTGTGTTGGTTAATCCAAATGTCATCAGTAGAAACTCATAATGCCCATATCTGGTTCTGAATGCGGTCTTCAGAATATCTTCTGGCTTAATCTTCAGTTGATGATATCCAGACCTTCAATCTATCTTACAAAACCATACATTGCCTCTCAATTGGTCAAATAAATCATCGATCCTTGGCAACGGGTACTTATTCTTAATGGTCAGCTTATTCAGTTCTCGATAGTCAATACACAGTCGCATACTCCCGTCCTTCTTCTTGACAAACAGTACTGGTGCACCCCATAGGGATACACTGGGTCTTATAACTCCTTTCTCCAAAAGATCTTGCAGCTGAGTTGCCAATTCTTTCATCTCCACTGGTGCCATCCGGTACGGAGCTTTAGAAATTGGTTCTGTTCCGGGTGCTAAATCGATCGCAAATTCAATTTCTCTGGAGGGAGGTAATCCTGGTAGATTGTCTGGAAAGACATCTGGAAACTCATTGACAACCAAAATTGCTTCTAGTGCTGGAACTTCTTTGCTGGTGTCTATCACATGGGCCAAATACGCTTCGCAATTCTGACGCAATAACTTCTTCACTTGAGCTATCGTTAAGAACTTCTTCTCTTGCTTACTCCCTCGAAATATCACCTTTTTCTTACTATCCAATGTCTGAAGTCTCACTTTTCTATTCTTACAATCAATCTGAGCATTATTTTCTGACAACCAGTCCATTCCTAAGATAACATCAAATTCTCCCAACTTAAAAGGTATCAAGTTGGCATGGAAATGATGTCCTCCAATCTCAATATCACACCTCGGGCACACACGGTCGACGAAAACTTGATTCTTATTAACTAACTCTATCATTAATGCTTGTCCTAACAACTTAACTTCGCAATGCAGCTTATCGACAAAGCTTTGAGAAATAAATGACCTTGTAGCTCCAGAATCAAATAAAACTTTAGCATCTATGGAGTTGACTGGAAGCGTACCTGCAACCACGTCTGAGCTTTGAACATCATCCTTTATAGTCATGTTGAATGTCCTGGTCTTTGGCTGGTCCTTTGCTGGTGGTCCTTCGATCCTTGGCACATTATGAGATGGAGCACCTGTAAGCCTTGGGGTGTTGCTCGTCGTACCTTGTGTTGGGCAATTCCTGGAAATATACCCTGGCTTTCCACACTTATAACAACCAGTTCCCAAATTCTGACCTTGAGTCGGATTCTGACACACATTAGCAAAGTGTCCTTTCCTGCCGCACTTGAAACACGTCACATTAGCATTACAATTCCCAAAGTGCTTTCTACCAAAAAACTGGAAATCTGGTACTGGTGGATGATTGGGCCTCTACTGATTTGAATTCTGAAAATGGTTGCCTTGTCCTCCATTCCCTGATTGTGGTCTTCTGAATCCCACATTCCTTTTACCCTGAAACTCTGGCCTTTTATCAAAATAGCCCTGGAAGTTACCCTGTTGCTGACCTCCCCTGAGGTTTCAATTTTCCTTTTCTTCCCATCCTTTCCTTTCTGAGACATGTCACTTTTACTTTCGATCACCATTGCTTTTTGAACCACTGCCACATATGAAGTCAATTCAAACATGGCCACTCTGTTCTGAATCCAAAACTTCAATCCCTGTTCAAACCTTCTTGCTTTCTTTTCGTCTATATCAACCTGGTCTGGCACGAACCTTGCTAACTCAGTAAACTTAGCCTCGTACTCAGCCACAGTAAGATCACCCTGGGTCAGGTTCAAGAATTTGATCTCCATTTGGTTCTTCATATACCTCGGGAAATACCTCTCCAGGAACAGCTCGGTAAACCTTTCCCAAGTTATAAACTCTCCTCCTTTCAATGCTCGCATGGATTCCCACCAATAGTTTGCCTCGCCCTTCAGAAAGTAGCTTGCAAACTTGGTCTTCTGTTCAGTCCCTCCTCCGACTAATTCAAAAGCCTTTTCCATCTCCTTGAGCCACGCATTGGCTTCCACGGGATCAACACTTCCCTTGAACTCAGGTGGCTTCACAGCTTGAAACTGCTTAAAAGTCACTGCAGGTGGTGTTGCTGCTTGCTGCTGCTGTTGCAGCTGTTGTTGCTGCCGCGTAAGATGTAATATCTGCTGCTGCATCAGTCTCAACATATGGATAATCACTGGATCCGTACGACTCTCGGTATGGTCCTCTCCTGAATTATTCCTTCTCTTTGGTGCCATTATTCTGGTAATAATCTGCCAAGCATTGTGTCAAATATATAGCAATTCCTTAGCATATCAAAATTCTCAAATATTATCTCTTCTCAAAATATCATAAACTTGCTACCATATTAACACAAGCGACATGATCATCACATAATCCTGCTTATTATATTGAGAATAACAACACAAAGAAAATTTACGAAGAATTATCCAAACCTTTTAAATCCTTGCTTGAAATCTCGAATAAACCAACAAACAATGGATAGGGTTGCAACACAACCTCCCAACCTCTTCCAACCCTTCTTACCATTTTCAAAACCAACAAAATAGCAGGGCTATAACACAAAGGCATAAGGCTAAACACAAAACAGGAAACCTAAATAACTTAACTATAACCCAGCTCCAATAACCTAAATTTAATCCTATAATAGCTGAAAGGAATATGTCCTAAGTCCAATCATGTATTAGGATTTAGGAATAACTTTTATATGTTTTGATTTCATTGATATTAATAAAAGACTTGTTTTGTTTTTATTACGGGCTCTATCTATTTAAGTGTTTAAATAAGATATACCATAGTTTAGAGTAAAGCTTTTTATGGATTATGATGAGATCATAATAGTGAGACCTAAAAGATGATAACTCTAAACTTAAATAGTTCCTGATCATAGGATTACTAACTGGTAATTAATAATCCGCAAAGATCGGTACATACTATGCTTGCTTCATTATGAAGGATGTCTGTTCTCATAGACATTTGTGTGGTGACACTATAGCTAGTATGTAGGTGCTTATTATAGAATAAGTTCACTGAACTTGACTCGCCAAGCTGAACAACTGATGGAGTTCACTCACGTATCAGCAGTTGTTCACATAGTGATAGTTGTACAAGTATCCTTAGACTTGAGGTCATCATAGTCATCTTGTGTACACCGAACTATGCTTTGGTTTAGTTCTTAGTCTCCAGGGACAATTATTAGGGCTCTACTGGGTATAGGAATTTGTACACGAAGATAGTGTATGATCAATAAAGGATCTACCCCTTCCAGTGAAGGAAGCGAATGTTCAAGGCTGATCCACTTATTCTAGTTCAGGAATCTCTGGCCAGAGTGAATGAAATTAGAAAGGAGTTTCTAATTTGCATAGAACTAAGCATAGTAAATGGTAAGCAAGTGATTAAATTAGATAGGCTTGACACGAGATCCATGCCTTGTATTTAATCGGGACATTGTAGGGTAGAAGGAGTTTATTGTACGGTAACTATTCACTGAATTGGTTCTTGGTATTCTAAGCAGTGAATTCATATTTTCCGGATAGTCGCGATATGCTGAGAAGTATCCCTCACGATGTAGAATAAATGTGATTAATTAATTAATCATATTTAATAAATTATAGAATTTATATAAATAATGATAAAATAGTTTTATTATTATTTATTTCTACTACCGGCTTAATATTGAACCTACAGGGTCACACCATAAAAGGAGAATGATTCAATGGTGGAGGAATTAATTAATAATGGCTAATAATTATTTATTTGTGAAATAAATAATTAATTGGCAAATTTAATAATTGATTAAATGAGATTTAATTGATTATAAATTAATTAAGAAAAGTTCTTAATATTATTAATTAAGGATTTAATTTTTGGAAATTAAATCAAGAGAGAGAATTATTTCTAAAGTGTTTAGAAAAAGGATTAATAATTAAAAGGTGTTTTAATTATTATTGAGAATAATAAATGGGATAATAATAATAATAATATTTATGGGAAAATTTCAGCTGGAAATTTTGCCTATAAATATACTATTATAAACCCTATTTTTATTCTAACCCCAAAATTTTATAAAACCTAATTCTCTCCACCTCCTCCTCTTCCTTAACGTCGTTTTCTTGGTGGATACCGGTGGAGTGCTTCACGTTTGAGGAGCAACTGCTAAGGATCTCCGATCGTTGCTTTTGGATCGCATATTAAAGGTTAGTAATCGATCCCTATATTTTAATCATGATTTATATGCTTTTATTTGGATTTTATATGTGTAAAATTGCTTTTACATGCCTCCGCTGTGATTAAAATCCAACATTAGTATCAGAGCATAGGTTGTATGCATATAGATCTGTGGTAAAAATTTCAGAATTTTATGTGCTTTTATGAATTAATTATGATTTTTACAAGTTATATCATGGATTAATTTTGTCTGATGAGAAATCGTTTCTCAAAATAATTTCGAATGTTGATCTGGGTTCTACAAGTGTTGTAGATCGTATGGGTATTTTTTTCATAATTTTATGATGTGTAGATTTTTTATTATGAATTTTTGAAGTTGTTGCAATTAAATTCGTAATTAAATAATCATATATATATATAAATTGTAAGTATATATATGTACATCTATTATCTGCTGTAATCTGTACTGTTGCACGGAAGAAGAAGACAGAGAAGATGTCAGGCGGCACGGATTTCCGTGCGAGAAGCTGTTAGGCCGAAGCGGTACGGCGCGTGTAGCGCAGGCAGAAAAATAGGGGTGTCGCGCATTCCGGGAATGCGTTACACCCTGTGGTGCATTCACAGAATGCGTTACACCTTTTAATGGCTTAAAAGGGTTGTAACGCATCACCGGAATGCGTTACAGGGCTTGTAACGCGTTCCTGTAATGCGTTACAGCCCGTCTGTTATTTTTTAAATTTGATTTCTGGGAGTTTCGTAACTCCGTTTTGGGCGTGCAATATACCGTTGGATTCGTTTTTCCGAGACGGATCTAATGGAGTGATCAATTTTAGTTTATATAAAAGTTTTGAACTGTTTATATTTCTGAAAGTGTTTTAAATCTGTTTTTCAACTGTTTTAACTGCTTTTAAATGCTTCATGTGATACATAGAGATGTATAATGCTTAGACCAATATGCTAGATGATGTAACATGCCTACCTTGATGTTTATTCATGTTTATATATGTGATATATGCTTAGTTTATCATGCGATGATAGATTTAGGTGAACTTAAATGAACATAAGGCGCTTGTTAGACAATCTAGTGTAGTGAAATTGTTTCATAACCTTAAGAATAATATTATGAATACAATCATGAGATTCTTGTATTTATGAAACACGTAATTGAATATGAATTTTCGATATGAGAGAAAGGATGATTCTGTCAACAACAGATTTCTATCTGTAAGAAAGGGTTATTAAGTGACGCCTCTTGACAATGCTCCACCCGATCTGGGAATCATCTGATTATTGATTATTGATTTGAAATATTTAATTTAAAAGGAAGAATCTCTTTATAATATGATTATGATTGTAACGTAATATAATCCCTCTAAAATTAAATAATATCAAGTAGTAATTGGCCAATGACACAACGGGCTTGTGTCGGTCATAGCCTTCCAACATGATAGAAAAGTAGTTCTTATTTTTGAATCATTGTCGTTTCGTGCTACAGCCGAGGGCTTTGATTTCGAAATAAGAAATACTTGTCTATTACATACAGATGTGTACATTGAATTAGAATCTAAAGGTCGTTACGTGCCACAGCCGTGGGCCGTTGGAGACTGATTCAATTGTACGGAATGTTGGGTTAGACTTGACTTAGAATATTGAGTTTGTCGTGCCACAGCCGTGACTCAATTATTCAAGAGGTTAAAGTTTGATTAGGGAATAACATTAGATGTAATTGACAAGAGTTGTCTGCCTATTGAACATTACATGGCGTTTCGTGCCACAGCCGGGGTTGTGTAATGGAATGTAGGATCCCTATTCCCACTAGCATTATGAATGCTTAATTTTTCACGTATGGGGTTGAATAAATTAGATAAACTAGTGGGAGCCACTTATGAATAAAGACCCGATTCATATAGTGTTTTAAAATGAAATCGAATATTTGCTAAGTGTTGTTATGTGTTTATCATTTACAGATTTACAATATACATTATGTCTTCTGCACTATCACTCAGGAGCATACTGGATGCTCACAAGTTGACTGGTCCTAATTATGCTGACTGGCTTCGAAACTTGAGAATTGTTCTCAGGATTGAGAAGCTGGAATACGTGATTGACTCACCTAAGCCTACTGAACCTGCTAGTGATGCACATAATGATGAACATGTTGTGTATCGTAGGTGGATATATGATGCAAATGTTTCTCAATGCATCATGCTAGGTTCCATGAACATTGAGCTACAGAAGCAACTTGAGCATATGGATGCTCACACTATCCTCATGCATCTACAAGAGTTGTATGATGTGGCAGGGAGGACAACTCGATATGAGATATCGAAGGAGATGTTCGGTTGTAGGATGTCTGAGGGATCATCTGTGAATGACCATATACTTAAGATGATCAATTTGATTGAACGTCTTAGACAACTTGGTTTTGCCATGGATGCGGAGCTGAGCCAAGACTTGGTCTTGCAATCGAATCCGAGTTCGTTCTCGCAGTTTGTTGTGAACTTTCACATGAATAAGTTGGATGTCAGCCTGCCTGAACTCCACAACATGTTGAAGACTGCGGAATCGAATTTTACCCCTAAGAAGAGTTCTGTTCTTCTAAATTGGTGAAGGTTCCAATCCTAAGAAAACGAAGAGGAACCCTTCCAAGAAGAAGAAAGTAGGTGAGAAAACGCCGGTTCCACCAAAAGCTGAAGACCCCAAGAGCAAAGTTGTTTGCTTTCACTGTAACAAGGTGGGGCACTGGAAGAGGAACTGCAAGGTTTACCTTGCAGAATTGAAGAAGAAGAAGGGTAGTGAGACTACCGCTTCTGATTCAGGTATGTTCATGATAGAAGTGAATATGTCATTAAATCAAATTTCTACTTGGGTATTAGATACCGCCTATGGTTCTGACATCTGCAATTCGTTGCAGGGACTAAGGAGAAGTAGGACTCTTAAAGAAGAGGAGGTGATTCTACTGATGGGAAATGGAGCAAGAGTTGCTGCTGAAGATGTAGAATCATTTCATTTACATATGCCTACGGGCAAGACTATTTTTTTAAATAATTGTTATTTTGTTCCCTCGATTGTGAGGAATATTATTCCCATGTTAGACTTGGCTGGATTTTCATTTATTATTGAGAATAATGAATGTTCTATTCTTAGAAATAATATTCTTTATGGACGTGGTACTTTAAATAATGGTCTGTATGTATGTGATATAATTTATTTTAGATTGAACAAACTAATAAAAGAAAAGGGATGATGAAAATCTCACTTTATTGTGGCACTGCAGTCTCCATTTAGTAGACATGGAAAAAAGGACTGCAAATTTGCTAGGAATGGTACACACAGATGTATGTGGACCAATGTCTACGCAAGCCATGGGTGGATTTTCATACTTCATTACTTTCATAGATGATAGATCTAGATTCGGATATGTGTTTGATGAAACACAAGTCTGAAGCCTTTAAAAAGTTCAAAGAGTATAAGTATGAAGTGGAGAAACAACCAAACATAGTATTATAACTCTTCGATCAGATCGAGGTGGTGAATACTTTAATGGAGTGTTTCTAGATTATCTCAAAGTAAATGGTATAGTCTCCCAGTGGACGCCTCTAGATTGGTATCTGAAAGGAGAAATTGAACTTTGTTAGACATAGTTCGGTCCATGATGAGCTATGCAAATCTTCCTGTATTCCTATGGGGTTATGCATTGGAAACCTCAACATATTTACTGAATAAGGTGCCTTCCAAATCTGTTCCTCAAACTCCGTATGAGATATGGAAAGAAAGGAAACCGAGTCTTAAACACGTTAAGATTTGGGGATGTCCAGCTTATGTCAAGTAAGTTGACCCAGATAAGCTGGAATATCGATCCGTAAAATGTAGTTTTATGGGATATCCTAAAGAGACTTTAGGGTATTACTTTTACACCGATCATCGGGTGTTTGTCTCCAGACATGCTACCTTCTTGGAAAAGGAGTTTATCCTTGAAGGAAACAGTGGGAGCATAATTGAACTTGATGAAGTTCAAGAAGCACAAACTATTACGGATCATGTGGAAACACCTGTTCTGACTGAACAACCTTCTGTGGAACAGCCCATTCGTAGGTCAGGGAGAGTGTCTCGCCAACCTGAGAGGTAATATGGCCTTGTCATTAAGAATGACAATGAGTTGTCGATCATTGATGATGACGATCCTGTGACCTATAATGAGGCTATGAGTAGTGTTGACTCAGAGAAATGGCATAGTGCCATGAAATCCGGAATAAAATCTATGTATACGGGATACAAAAGAATGATTAGAGCAGATGGCCAGGTGGAGACCTTTAAGGCCAGGCTTTTGGCAAAAGGATTCAAACAAAGGCAATGGATTGACTTTGATGAAACCTTTTACCTGTAGCTCTGTTAAAATCAGTTCGGATTTTACTTGCGAATGCTGCTTACTACGACTATGAGATCTGGCAAATAGCCAGATGGTTTTCTTTCCAAGAGAAATGAAAACCTAGTGTGTAAGCTGCTGCGAACCATATGTGGTTTAAAGCAAGCTTCTCGTAGATGGAACATCCGTTTTGATGAGACAATCAAAGAGTTTGGTTTTATGAAAAATGTAGATGAACCATGTGTCTACAAAAGGGTTAGTGGGAGCGCGATAACATTTATAGTGTTGTATTGAAATAGAGTTGACACACATAACAACATAGCAGACCCACTCACAAAGCTACTTTATGAAAGTCACTTTGATCATAATAAGGACTAGATGGGTATTAGATACCAGAGTGATTGGCTTTAGTACAAGTGGGAGATTGAAAGGAATATGTCCTAAGTCCAATCATGTATTAGGATTTAGGAATAACTTTTATCTGTTTTGATTTCATTGATATTAATAAAAGACTTGTTTTGTTTTTATTACAGACTCTATCTATTTAAGTGTTTAAATAAGATATACCATAGTTTAGAGTAAAGCTTTTTATGGATTATGATGAGATCATAATAGTGAGACCTAAAAGATGATAACTCTAAACTTAAATAGTTCCTGATCATAGGATTACTAACTGGTAATTAATAATCCGCAAAGATCGGTACATACTATGCTTGCTTCATTATGAAGGATGTCTGTTCTCATAGACATTTGTGTGGTGACACTATAGCTAGTATGTAGGTGCTTATTATAGAATAAGTTCACTGAACTTGACTCGCCAAGCTGAACAACTGATGGAGTTCACTCACGTGTCAGCAGTTGTTCATATAGTGATATTTGTACAAGTATCCATAGACTTGAGGTCATCATAGTCATCTTGTGTACACTGAACTATGCTTTGGTTTAGTTCTTAGTCTCCAGGGACAATTATTAGGGCTCTACTGGGTATAGGAATTTGTACACGAAGATAGTGTATGATCAATAAAGGATCTACCCCTTCCAGTGAAGGAAGCGAATGTTCAAGGCTGATCCACTTATGCTAGTTCAGGAATCTCTGGCCAAAGTGAATGAAATTAGAAAGGAGTTTCTAATTTGCATAGAACTAAGCATAGTAAATGGTAAGCAAGTGATTAAATTAGATAGGCTTGACACGAGATCCATGCCTTGTATTTAATCGGGACATTGTAGGGTAGAAGGAGTTTATTATACGGTAACTATTCACTGAATAGGTTCTTGGTATTCTAAGCAGTGAATTCATATTATCCGGATAGTCGCGATATGCTGAGAAGTATCCCTCACGATGTAGAATAAATGTGATTAATTAATTAATCATATTTAATAAATTAGAGAATTTATATAAATAATGATAAAATAGTTTTATTATTATTTATTTCTACTACCGGCTTAATATTGAACCTACAGGGTCACACCATAAAAGGAGAATGATTTAATGGTGGAGGAATTAATTAATAATGGCTAATAATTATTTATTTGTGAAATAAATAATTAATTGGCAAATTTAATAATTGATTAAATGAGATTTAATTGATTATAAATTAATTAAGAAAAGTTCTTAATATTATTAATTAAGGATTTAATTTTTGGAAATTAAATCAAGAGAGAGAATTATTTCTAAAGTGTTTAGAAAAAGGATTAATAATTAAAAGGTGTTTTAATTATTAATGAGAATAATAAATGGGATAATAATAATAATATTTATGGGAAAATTTCAGCTGAAAATTTTGCCTATAAATATACTATTATAAACCCTATTTTTATTCTAACTCCAAAATTTTATAAAACCTAATTCTCTCCACCTCCTCCTCCTCCTTAACGTCATTTTCTTGGTGGATACCGGTGGAGTGCTTCACGTTTGAGGAGCAACTGCTAAGGATCTCCGATCGTTGCTTTTGGATCGCATATTAAAGGTTAGTAATCGATCCCTATGTTTTAATCATGATTTATATGCTTTTATTTGGATTTTATATGTGTAAAAGTGCTTTTACATGCCTCCGCTGCGATTAAAATCCAACAATAGCTAACCTACACGCGTCTATCTTATGTGATCTTCCTATGACTCATCTATGATAATCCTAAGCCTATTTCAGTGACCATAACCTGTAGCTCTGATACCAACCTGTAACGCCCTCCAAACCCGGGGTCTAGATTTGGGGGTCACTTGCTCCTAAACTATAATAAAATAATCACAGCGGAATAATATAATAAATATGACCCCTTGCATGCACTGGATCGGTCACAGGTTATAGTATGAAACAGGCACTAATACAAACCAACTATTATTATAAACCATAAGTCTAATTAGTTTTACAGATTATTCAAATTTTATTACAAACCTCTAGACTATCCGAGCGTCCCAAAACAATCTACCTGGAATACACACCAACTATTTACAAGCACTCGACTTCTGATCAAACCTGGATCTCAAGCCTGCTCTGGCTTAGCTGAAAGATTAGATTGATAAACAAGTATGAGCGAAAGAAATGCTCAACAAGCAGTATAAAATGTGATTGAAATGATAAACCACATTCTGATAATAACTGAACAACAGGATAAAATCAGTAATATTTGATCAATAATAAAAGCTTCACAGGCTATCAACAATAAACGATAATTTTTAGATTGGAATCTAACTCCGACGGACGTACTATCACATGATGATCAGCCCGTGTGATAGCACAAGGTCATGATTCATAGAAACATGTCCCCAAAACACGAGTACCTAAATAAAAAGGCAATATACCTGCTTTTGGCAAAAATGGTGTCATAATATTTCATATAAAACATAGAAATAGCCCTCCGCTGGACCGCCAGTCCCGGTCACTTACGCATTCATCCAATCCATAAAACATTTTGATTAAAGGAGTCGAATCAAAGGACATCCTTAACCATATAACTCTCCATTTCTCATGGTCCAGAGTTATCTCAACATCGATGGCGAAATAACTAGAACAATTAGTTATTCGCTAATCTCAATTCAATGTTCCACTACATAGAGTAATTTATAGCAAAATATAAAACATTTAACTATTCTAAACTTAGAATAGTATGGAAATTGAAAGAATATAGTTCAGAGTCAATATCAATTGAATGATAAATGAAGATATAATTTTTGCATAATATGATTCAAAATAAACGTCACTTGCACAATAAGTGAAGTTAGGGGTACTTGTCTGGTATGCTCGATAACCTCTTACTATAACTCTGCTTATAGCTGCTGGCTACTATCTCCGTCTAACACTTAACCGCACTCCTTGCTACTCGATTCTATAAACAAAAAGACTAACTTAAATGGACGGAACCAAACTCAATCGACGTAACTATACGTCTTGACATCTACCCGATCGTTTATAACTAAGCATGGCATTTTAAATTGTAAACAGATAGCATACATATCACATAGCCCATAATCATGGTATTCATATATCACATAACCACATATTTCGTGTACATATAAGTCATAAAAGATATGTCTCAGTGCGTTCAGAATGAAAATCAGGTCATTAATAATATTTACCGATCAGATATCGAGTCAAAGTGATACACGAATCAAATGCCATTACAATACAAAAGAAATTAGGACTTAAAAGTATTTTTATTGAAAGCGTAATATTTTTCTGAGTTTATACGCGTTCGTTTCATATTAGACAGACGAATTGTTTATTTATTATGAATAAAATAAGAAATAAATAGATTTAAATCAATTAATAATAGTATTAATCAATTTTTAAATACCAAAATATAATTTTTAAAACCTAAAAATAATTTTTAGGAATTATTTGAATTAATTATAAATAATTTATATTTATTTAACTATTTATAAATTAAATTAATTGATTAAATGAATTAATCAATTAATTAAATCCATAAATAATTAACTAAAATAAATTATAAATAATTAAATGAAATTGAGTTTTTGAACATAAATAAAAGAAAATAATTTTAGAAATTTAAAATAATTAAGGAAATAATTTTTAGAATTTAAGAAAATATATAAATGATTTTTAAAGGTAAAATAAATGATTTTTAGAATTTTTTAAAATGAATTTTAAAGAAAATAAAAAGAAAATCATACAAACAGTTTTAAGGTTGGGGGTTTGGGGAATAAAAGATCAAAACCGGGTCAAGGAAATCGGGTTCCCGGGTCACGAAGAACCCTAACAGGTCAGTATGAAGCTGGCCGGAAAATCCCGCCGGTTTCTGGGAATTCGCAGATTCCGGTCACCAGGGAGACTTCCGGCGTAGCTCCGGTGTTGGCCAAAAACACACCAAAACGTTACGCTTTTGATGCCAATCAGTTCCGTATTACTCCTACAGTCCAGAAATAGCAACAACAACAATCGATTAATTCCACAACCCATTCGCCGGCGAAAACACAACATACTCCGGTGGACTCATCGGAAAAATACGAACCCCCACAATTATTAACCAAATCCAATGATTCTGGTCTCAATTCAAAGCTGGAATCATTTATAATCTATTCCAGTCATCCAAACAATCAGAAACAACACATACAAATCAGAAAATTAAATTAAAAATCCGGTGAAACCGAAAACCCGGTTTCATCAATCCCGAACTACAACTAATCAACCAAATATGTAAATCGGTTCTACAGATCAAACTAAAGCTATTTGCAACAATAAAAACAATCAACAATCACTTAAAATCCAAAAACGAATTCAAGAACATGAACCCAGAATCGATTTTACAGAATACTCACCCTCGATTCGTGATTTTGATATCAATAGAACGGGCTCGTTACGGGGATCAATTTGATATGTGGAACGTCCGATTTGGTTTCCTGGTTAGCTCAAAATCATCAATTCTCTGTGATGAACGAGATTATATCCCCAAGAATGTTCTTGGTTTTTCTGAATTTTCTGATTTTTAATAGAATAAAAATAAATAAATAAATCCAGTTCTGCTATTTATATTTTCACAAAAATTATACCCCAAAAATAAATTAAGGGTGTTTTTATCCCCTAATTATAATAATTAGGGCCCCAAAATAATAATTACGGGGAATAATTTTAAAATGATAAAATATAAAATTAATGTCAAAATTCTTCAAAAATTGTGAATAATTCAAAAATACAAAAATAATGGGTACTTGAAATACGAAAATTTTTATAAAAATAAAAACACGGATTTTATGGGGTTTGACGTCCTAGTGGGGTCCCCGGTCCGTTGATTTTTGAAAAACGGAAACGATCCCTAAATTACCAGAAAAAAACTCGAAAACACCTAAAATACATTTAAACGCGCATAAATTGAAATAAAACAAGTATCTTAATAAAGACGCTAATAAATACGCGTCCCGATTACGGATAAATTCATATAATTGCAGTTTAAACATATATTAATCAATCAAAAGATTTTCTGGCCCGCACATAAATACACATAACAGTTATACCATCTAATATCATGTCAATAATCACTTTAAATCTATCAAACACATAATATTTATTCATTTAACACATAATATCCACATAATTTTCCCGGATATTACAATCCTCGTTAGTATCTATGTCAGGATCTGATATATCATCAGTATCTCACTCTTCCATAATGTTCCTTCTTCTAGACCTCTCACTTATATTTTCCTTGCCATTATGAGTCTCTGCATTAAAAGCCACAACTTCATCTTTTGACCCTTTCTATTCTTTCTTTGCTGGATCTCCAAGTCATGAGTTTTCAGCATCCCATATAGTTCATCCAGAGTTAGAGAATCAAGATCATTGAGGCTTGAGTATCCCAATCTTCTAGAAAAGCTCTCAGAAACTTGATGTTTGAGTCTTCTCTTTCATATTTTTTTCCAACCAATGATATATCATTCAACAGTGTCAGAATTCTATCATATATGTCAGTAATTGACTCATCAGCCTTGGCATCAAATTGCTCATATTCTTGCACAAGAACTACTCTTATGTTCTTCTTTATTGCCATTGTACCCTGGCACTGTGTCTTCAAGGCATCCTATATCTCCTTTACAGTCTTGCAGGAAATAACTCTGTTTGACATCACATTATCCAAATTGTTGTGCATAATATTCCTGACTTTAGCATCCTTAAGCATTGCAATTTTCAGGATATGACCACTTTGATATTTCCTTAATGATATAGTGTTCAGGAGCATCTAAAGTCATAGCCACAGTTTCCATAGGGTATGGAGGTCCTATTTTGATGATATCAAGATATGAATCATCAATAGCTTCAAGGAACATCAACATCTTTACTCTCCATGTAGAGTAATCAGCTTTTTTCAGGATGGGAATTTTCATGCTTTCATACTTACTTCCAGACATCTTGACCTTTGTAAATTAACAGTTAATAATTACTAAACAAATCGTTGTATTATGAAAGTAAAGTAATTGTTTAAGGGGGTTGGACACAATTACTAAACAAATCTTTGTATTATGAAAGTAAAGTAAGAACAGATGAATCAAATAACATTTTATATTGATCTTTATTAACCTGTTACAAAACTCTCCCAAGAACAATATTCTTAAGAGCTTCTAGGTTATGTGAATACTCGAGTACTGCTCTCACATTGTGATAACCTATTCTGTGTTTAGATACTACACAGCTGCAATCAGTCCTCTATCAATTACAAGATATGTTACAGTATAATTCTAACACTTTCCTTATATATTTAAATCAACTACGATCCTATAACTCAGCACCTTCTGATTTATCTCGCAGTCCTGACTTATCATCTAAGTCATTCTCAATGGATAGCCTGATCAACAGATATATGTTGTAGCTTCGACGGGTAATCATTTGTATATATCAATAGATGACTAAAGATTATCAACGGATGATAACTCATATCATATCAGTTGATCATATACTGATTGTTAGACAGATCCTGATTCTCGACTTAGCCAATTCTCAACACACCTAGCCAAATTAGCATTTTATGTCAACATATATTTTTAAGTCTGCAGGATTCATTTGTCTCTTCAAAGAACCATTATAAATTAGAAGAATTACAAAAAATATCAAGGACAAATATAATAAGAGAAAAATCTTACAGTAAATTATTATCATATCCAGGTCATTGTTTTATTTCAGATTTTGAAATTTTAATATTTTATGTACTTCATTGAATGCAACCGAAAAAGGAGATTCTGCCAACAATATTGCACCACAAAAATCAATTTAATTTGTCTGGCTAAAGACATTTGATATTCATTTATTTATCCAACCTTTATGAAATCTGGATTTTATTTTATGATGAAATGTAAGGCATAATATGGCAACTGCTTCTTCCATTGCTGGTGAAAAACCCTCAGTAGTTTGCACCCATACATAGGATTTTATAGTCTGGATTCTACTATAATGGAATAAATACTAAAAACCATACTTTAGAAAATAGTATATGATTCAGACTATTTACAAAAATGATTTCTGGTGACTTTAAGATATAGTTATACACATAGAGATATAACTTTAGTTAGCACAAGACATGAACATGCATATAATATATCTAATAAAACTAAAATATTAAACAAACTAACAAGAAATCTTGACAGCAAATAGCTGTGAAATGGATTCAGATTTCATTTGTACAAGCTCAAAACAGGGTACATAAATTATTCCATGCTATAAAAATAAAATTTAAGAACAGGGATAGGCCAATTGCAAGCATATAAAATAGACAAATGCTATTTGAATTGTATTTATGTACCATTATGAAACCTAAAGCATCAAGAGATGTCATATCACTTACTCCATTTTCTTCGATAGGATCGTTTTTGAACACATAAAATAAGGTTACACCTTCTTGACTTGTCATACGTAGAATCGTTTAGATCAAAGCTGCAAAACAATGTCACCTTCGGTAATTTTATTTGAAATAACTAGAAGTTTATAACAAGTAACAATAGCTCACCAACAACTTTTAGTGAAAGTTCCTCAATCGCTGTTTAGACTTAGTGCAACAACAGATCTAACATTAACAGAGAACGTGTAACCTGATTTGGCACCATATTTGTTTCTAAGTTTCTCCTTAATAGTGTATACATGAGCTTTGTATGGTGAAATACAACCAACACTGACCATCTTCTTTCTGATTTCAGCTCTGAAATATGAACAATGTTATGCTAATCAACAAAAGAAATATTGCAATATTATTTTGGAAAAATGTATGGACTCTACCTTCAAATAACCTTACTACTATTACTCGATAATGATTGCTACTTCAGTCATTTTTTTACTATAAGTGTTATCAAATTCTTCTTTTCCGTAAGGTACATTCACAAAAGAATACGTGCCAAACATCTTTCTTTCCAAAAATTTCTTTTTTTAATTTTTTCTGTGAAATTCTTTCCTTGGAACTATCTTCACAGCGCTTGCCTCCTGGAAGTAAGATCAGTACTAGAACAGATTGTTCAAATTAACAATATATAAAACCCCAAATTAACAAACTCAGTACAAAAATAAGAGCATATAAAGCATATAAAATTCTCAAATTATATAAAATAACATAAATTAAAAAATAAGAACAAAGTACTGCTCAAACTTACCTTAAATTTAACAAAAATATTTCAAATAAAAAATATAAGGACTAATTATAAACCGGAAAATAGTAATTTATGAAGAAGAAAGAAAATTTGAACATATGCAAACAAACTAACTAAAGTTTCAATACAGTTACTTGAACGAAGAAGAAGATGAAACCTTATTAAAGAAGAACATGTAGAATCGATTTGGGGGAAAAGGATTTTGGGTAAATGTTAAAACTAACATGTACAATCGATTTGGGGGAAAAGGATTTGGGGTCAATATTTTACCTTTTTGTAGCTTAAATCTTATCGAGTTCATTGTTAGATCCTAATTTTTCCTCTTCGATTATTGTAGCTAATTGAGTGTTGTAGCTAATTAAATCTTATCAGTCTCTCTCTTTCTCTTGTGTATATCGTATTTTTTGGGTTTATGTTGGTTATGGTGCTTTTTTTTTCTTTTTTTTCTTAACTTTGTTATTTGGTTAGCCCGACAAAATTTTGAATTCAAAAGATTTAGAACCCGCCAATATTTTGTGCCCAAAATTTGGACCTATTGTAACACTTTAAAATATTCATTGCCATAAAATGCCATTATTCAACTCAATCCAATTTTTTCACTTCTATTTCAATGCTTTTAAAAATTTCTGCAATAGATATAAGGCGTTCCCCCAATAGCAACAATTTTTTGCACAATATTGAAAAAGTGGTTTCTATTGCCATTCGATGGTGTAGTGTCTATACATGTGCTAATAGATTGATTAATAGGGTCTTCAATGATGTTTCATTTCAAAATGAAAAGATATTATGGTCGTTTAAAGTTAATTCTGGTGATAGAAAAGCCTATTATTGTGGTCAACTTCAGAGGTATGAAGAAACAGTATTATGCTGAAGAGATCTCAACAATGGTCCTTCTAAAGATGAAAGTGACTACCGAGGTTTATGTTGAGTGGCATTTATGGCACTTTATTACGCTCTGTAAAACTTGGATAGATGTTTTGCACTCAAGTTATTAGTGTTTTTAACGTATTTTTTGTAGTGCTTTTGCATTTCAAGCATTTAAGCATGGTTTTAGTGCTAATTTGGTGTTAGGATGGTGTCTAAAATAAAAGCTCATGAACAGACCAACTCAAATCAGCAAGAAAATAAGAAGTCAGCATTTTTTCCAGAGAGATGGCGTGCCCGCGCTGTGATAGCGCGCGCCCACGCCAAGAGTCCAGAGATGCAGCGCTCCCGCGCTGGTTAAGCGTGCGGCCGCGCCAGGTCAAATTCAGAAAATCCTGCTTCTCATGGAGTTTTGATCCAGAAGACTTCTACTTTGTGTGGGCTATTATATAAATATAACTTAAGGTTGTTTTTCAAGTAGAGACGTACCAGAGCTTAAGGATAAGGCGTAAGAAGACCTTAGAGCATAATTCAATCAAGGCGAAGAATATCTAGTTTATTCTTGTGATTATTTGTTTTAAGTTGTAACTTTGGATGCTAGTTTTCTTATTCGTGAACCTTTACTCTTGTTTCGTACTTAGTTTTATTAAGTATAAAGACTACGTTTATTATATCATGCTTTCATTGGAACCCACGTTGATGATGCGTCCGAACATGGGCTAATCATTATCGTGGGGTTCTAACGGATTTATTTATGGATTTCTTTAGTTAATTCATTTTGATGCCTTAGTGTGTGGTGTTTGTATGATAACCTAGTTTTGGTTGTACTTATTCGTCTTGTGAGCGTCGCGAACTTATAAGATTGTGTGTTAATCTTTAATGAAGCGAAAGTGAATTTAAGGGTTTAGAACTTGCCATGCTAGCATAGGTTCATGTATGTGTTATGTATGATGCGTAGGTAATTTTAATCATCTTATTTGCCCTATGTAATCATGAGAGATAACTTGTGCATTAAACCGTTATGTTGTCAAATTCTATATACATATAGGGTCTCAATATAATTGATGTCTATTCAGTTTCTATCTCTTTTGTGGATGTCTGGTAGTATGGTATTCGTACAACCAAAGTTGGCATTTTTCAGTTTCGTGTTATCTGATTAGTGTCATCACCATTACATGCTAAGGTTATGAACGAAAAGGATATTGAATGAAGTATTTAATGAAGTTAGAATCCCATATTTGTGTCATATATTAATCAATTCTCTTTAATTCTTAGTTTATATTCTTTAGTTTAATCTCTTAGTTAAATCTTAGTATAAGCAACCACAAAATTGTTACTCGTCTTAGCATTGGATAATAACCATACTAGTGTTGCATAGATACATTGATTGAAATTAACCTAAACTTATCCATGTGGGAACGAACTAGAATTTATTCTATATTACTTGCGATCGCGTATACTTGCGTGAATATTAGCGCGTGTTTTAGCCCTAACAAGTTTTTGGCACCCCTGCCGGGGATATCGGTGTTAATTTTTAGTTTATGTGTTTATCATCATTAGTCGTTAAAGTTCAGTGACTCGGACATTGTTACTTACTTAATTCCTTGTCGTGTTTCAGGTACTCTAGCGAGCGTGTATGCATATGCGTTTTCGGTCTCATAATTGAACACTGGATCAAGCTGAGGAAGAAATTGTAGTCAAGGAGAAAGTTGAGGAAGAGATCTTAGTTGAGAAAGAAGAAGAGGCTCTTATTGCAATGGGAGAACCAGAAGCAAATCCAAAGACTTTGATGAATTACTCTCACCCGAAGATCGATGATATTCAGTCTAGCATTATTCGACCAGCCATCTCAGCTAATACCTTTGAGATCAAGTCGAGCACGATTCAGATGATACAGAAATTCATTCAATTTGGGGGTTCTCCGATAAAAGACCCCAACATGCATATCAGAGATTTCATCGAGATCTACGATACTTTCAAGTTCAATGGAGTTTCTGAAGATGCTATTAAGTTGAAGCTTTTTCCATTCTCTTTGCGGGATAAAGCTAAGTGCAGGTTACATTCTCTACCACCAGGGTCTATCACCAAATGGGAGGATCTTGCTCAGAAGTTCTTAACCAAATTCTTTCCTATTACGAAGACTACTGCAATTAGAAATATACTTAATTAATTTGCTTAGCAATCTGGAGAATCTTTATGCGAGGCTTGGGATCGATATAAGGAGATACTTATAAAGTGTCCTCATTATGGGATGCCTGACTAGATGATCATTAACTATTTCTACAATGGTCTGGGTGCTACATCTAGACCCATGCTTGATGCAGCATCAGGAGGAGCCTTGTGGGCTAAAAGCTACTATGAAGCTTATGAATTAATTGAACTGATGGCTGTTAATGAATACCAGAATCCTACTCAGAGACTATCTCAGGGCAAGGTAGCAGGAATTCTGGAGTTGGATGCATCTATTGCTATAGCTGCTCAACTTAAGGCTTTGACGATGAAGGTGGATTCTCTGTTTAATTATAGAGTTAATCACATCACTAGTGTCTGTGAGCTTTATGTCGGTGCCCATGAGACTGATTAGTGTGCCATTTCTAGTAAATTAGCTCAGTTCGTGAGCAACTTTCAAAGGTCGCAGCAGCCTATGCCAGCCACCTATCATCCTAACAACCACAATCATCCTAACTTCAGTTGGAGCAATACTCAGAATGCGGTTCAGCAGCCTTATTAGCAGTACCCAGCAAAGCATTGCAATCCTCCTGGTTTTCAGCAACCGTAATATGCACTAAGGCAACAACTCCAGCTGCAATAGTCGAATGAAAAATCTGAATTGGAGGAATTGAGGCTCATGTACAAGAGCCAAGCGGTTTCTATCAAGACCTTGAAAAATCAAATCGGACAAATTGCCAATGTCTTGTTAAATCGTCAACCTGGTACACTCCCTAGTGACACGGAAGTTCTTGCAAAAGAGAGAAGCTAAGGAGCAGGTAAAGGCAATTACATTAAGGTCTGGGAAGGTTGCAAATCCCGACACTCTTAAGGTTCGAATGAAGAAGCTGTAGCTGAGAAAGAAGTGCATAAGGAAGTTAAAGTGGAAACAAGGAAGACTATTATTGAACACACTCCTCCTGAGGGTAATACAGGGGAGAAATAGACCTATCCTCCACCTCCCTTTCCTAAAAGGCTGCAAAAGAAAAAGCTGGATAAGCAGTTTCAGAAGTTTTTGCAGGTGTTCAAGAAACTTCACATCAACATACCTTTCGCTGAAGCTCTTGAACAGATGCCTAGTTATGTGAAGTTTATGAAAGGTATACTCTCTCGGAAGATGAAACTTGATGACTTAGAGACAGTTGCTCTCATGAAGGAGTGCAGTGCTATGTTGCAGCAAAAGTTGCATCTGAAGCTTAAAGATCCTGGAAGCTTCACTATCCCTTGCACTATTGGAAATGTGTCATTTGACAAATGCTTATGTGACTTGGGAGCTAGCATCTATCTGATGCCCTTGTCAATCTTCAAGAAGTTGGACTTACCTGATCCAAAGACTACTTACATGACCTTGCAGATGGCCGATCGTTCTATTACTTATCCACGAGGAATTGTTAAGGATGTATTGGTCAAGGTGGATAAACTCATCTTTCCAGCTGATTTTGTAATTCTTGATTTCGAGCAGGATAGGAAGATTCCCATAATCTTGGGAAAACCTGTTATTCCCTAACAATACAATAAGAATTACATAAGGGGGGTTGAATGTAATTTTGGCTTCTTTTTCAAGATTTTAAAAACAGTTCTTAACTCGACAGATATATATGTGTTTTGATTTGTAAAATGTGGAATGAAAGAATTAAATAAATCAAACACCAAGTAATAAAAATACAAGTCTTTAAAAATTTCCGGTGGATTTGAATGTATCCACCAAAGATATATATATATATATATCAATTTGAGAACTCTGTGAAGCTCAAATTGGCTCACAGCTGCTTTAAAAGTTGAACAAACAAACTACAGAAAAATTCTTGAGAAGTACAGCTTTTTATATTTCTCTCCTAAAATGTGTTTGCTTAGTTATTTGTTCTACTAGCTACACTTGGTTTATATATCACAAAGTTTACATGGTAATAAGACAGGATAATAAAACAAAACCTATCAAGTCTAACTCCATGCTGCTTCATTACTCTATTCCAGCATTTTTGAAAATCTTCATACCTTGCATGGAAATGGTAATGCTTCTTTGTTCTCAATTTCCTACTAAACAGGCTACCACATTCCTTTTACAAACACCCAACGCATGTGATTGTGTTGTCACTGTCAACAGATATTTGAATTTATCATCCGTTGTGTACATGCTTGTTATATGTCGATTAGCTTTGTTGATCATCCGTCGGGTAGCTTTGTTGATCATCCGCCGGGTAGCTATTTCATACTTGACTCCATTTCACTTATGCTGAATTACAAGACATCTCATATTTACAATTAATCAACCTATTCTACATATCTACTAGTAGTCAATATGACTCATAAGCTCCTACAGAATCTACACAAAGTTGTTTGCAGAAATGTGCTACACTACTTATTATTACATAAGCTACTCACTCGATGGATGTCAAATCATCATTCATCGGGACTATATTGAATCATCCGTCGGGACCATATTTGATCATCCGTCGAGTGCTACAAAATTCATTAATTTAAATCTACTAAGGTGTTTTGTATAATTTATCATCAAGTTCAGAACATATTCCTAACAATCTCCCCCAATTTATGTCTACTGGAATTGTAGCCATAAATTAAGAGAAACTAGATGATAACAAAACACTCTAAGAATACAGATTGAAAATAGTAGATAAAACTGATTAGTGCTACAATATTTACTGAAAATTGAACAATGCAAAGTATACAAAGAATAACTCACAATCAATATCAAGGTACTCCTCTAGTCTGAGCAGATAAGTCTATTTACTTGATTGTCTATTCTTCCCAAGCCTCTTGTTATTCTCTTCTATCTAGTTTTGGAGTTGTCTATGGAATTCAAGTTCATCAGCTTCTGAGAGATCTAGCATTCCTTGCATTTCCAATAGAGTCTCATTGCTAGAGATACTCAACTGGTCCTCCAATCTGAAAAATCTTTTAACTCCCTTTTCATCCCTGAATTCCATCAACCAATAAGGCCTTAAATGCACTCCCTTTCCTGTGAAGGTGATTGATAGAGTTCTTGGAAGTGCATCTTTAGCTTTATTACTCTTCAGCTCCTCAATCTTCTTTAGAACCAATCTCCTTACAGTCACATTGCACCCAAAGTTCTTTTTGAAGGATGAGTAGATCTTTATTAGAACAAATTGGCTTTCTAGAAGGATCCTGTGAAATGGCCATATGATCTCTTTTCCTCCCTTGTATTTGAATACCAGCCTTTCAGGTAGATGTCTATAAGCATCAATTCCTCTCACTTCTTCCAATTCATCTAAGTAGAGGTTAATGTCAAAAAACTCTTTGATGTCACAGATGTACAACATACCTCCTTTGTTTACTGTGGAATGAGATTTGACTAGGGTCTTGGATTTGAGAGTCACTGGTTTCACTCTCTTACTTGCTCTAATATTTGTCTTCTTTGTCTTGAAGATAGGAAAGTTCAGCTCAAGAATTGGCAAACTATCCTAGTCCACTGGCTCATCCTTTGGAATTATGGGCTTACCATGAATATATTTAGTTGGATCCACCACCTTGAAATCTTCAAATACCATTGAGGGTTTTGATGTTTTAGTTGAAGTTATGGACTTTTTAGGAATTTGGTCTTCCATTTATTCATCACTAAAGTCCAATTTTCTCTTGGAATGGAGCTTGTATCTGAATCTTCTTTTCTGTTGTGGTTCTTCTTGTACTTTTTGATCCTTAGGTTCAGCAATTACAGTTGGTTGTGCAGGAATTTATGTTGTGATTTTTATAGCTTGAAGTTTGGCCAAGATAACAGCTTGCTTCTTCTTTGGTTTAAGCTTTTTAGCATCCAGAGCATCTTGCTTCTTTTCTTACCTAATTCTTTCTTTCTCTTCCTTCTTAGCTTCCACAAACATGGGGTGTCCAGCCACCACACAAATTTCCTTACCATTTCTATAAATCTTGGATAATCTTCTTTTGAGTGCTGAATTAGTTGGATCTTTGTAAAAGGTAATTGACCTAGCCAATAGCTTCTTCTCATCTGGCCTAAGTGTCTCATACACAATATCCATAGGATTTTTTTCTGAGAACTTTGAGTAGTTCCTTTTAGGCTTCATGATTAGATCTGCTTTTGGAGATTTGATGCAAGATGTTTGGCCTTTTTCCAGATAATTCATACTCATTTCATTCACATAAATGTTCTTGACTTGAGAGTGATGAATGAATATTTTGTCTGGATTCTGAATTGGCCCAAACTTTTGTTGAATTTCTGCAACTATTTTCCTCCATTTTTCTTTTAACTCCTTCTCAGCTGCTGCTACATCAATCTTTAGCAGTTTGTCATCTGTATTTAGTTTCATTGCTGCTAGATTTATAATGTCAATGTTGTCCATGACTGGTGGCTTTGTGAAAGCAATTGTTGGCACAATCACTTTACTAACTTGTATGTTGAGCTGTTTCTCCCCCTTAGTTGAGCCTTTCTCCCCCTTTTTGTTAGCATCAAGTTGTTGAGTGGGAGGGAGTTGAGAAACCACCAACTGTTGGAGTAGAGCAGTCTGAGTTGCTTGATTAGTAAGTATCTTGGCCATTGACTTCTCTACATCAGATAATCTTGAGTCCATGGCCTCAACCTTTCTATTGATATCGACCTCCTTCCTTAGCTTTTGAGCTATTTCAGTCATGGTGGTTCCAGGAATTCTAGCATCCAACCTTGCTATGAAATCCTGTTTTACTTCAGAAATTTCTTGCTTGATTTCATCCACACTCTGACTGTGTTGGAGGGTTTGAATTTTGTGCACTTGGAGTGCTTCAAAGTGAGCCGTGAGTAGCTTCTTTGTACTGGCATTAGTAGATGCTTGAATGGCTGTTTGGGTGTCATGAATTAGCTTGAATAGTGTTGATTGGAGATATGAGTAGGAACATTCTTTTGTTAGCATCCAGGCAGAAATATCTGCATCTCCCCCTATGTTCATGCTGTCTTCCTCATCATCCCCACCAGCATCCCTAAATGAATCTTCAGCCAGCTTAAAATCACTGCCAGTGGTGGAAGGCATAGCAGTGATTGCATCCTTTGCTCTTTGAAGAGATTGTGTAGTGTGCACCAAATTTAGCATCCTTTCAGCCTCCTCATTGCCCTGTACAGCTAGAGTTTGGTAAGCTGTAACAGGATGAGTAAATGTCTCAGCATCCAGGGAAATAGAATCTATGACAGCTTGATATTCTTGCTGAAATAGCCTTTCCCATTCTACATCATTGACACTCATTGACACTTGCAATGGATTCCATCCTTATCACTCATGTACCTTCTTTTCTCTCATGATCTTTCTCTTCTTGCATCAAGGGCTCCCCTTGGCTTCCCACCCTCACATCCTCACCTTCTCCATCTAAGGTGGGACTCCTCTCATTCACTTTTGTCAGTCCTGAAGATATGTACTGCATAGATTCACTCTTATTCTCACCTTTTTTCTGGGAGCAGCCCAACCTCTCACTCAATTCACTCCCTTCCCTCAGCCCTAAGAGTGATTGTACTACTACTAAGTCTTCTGCACTTGTGAGAATTGAAGAAATTTTAAGTTGTGCAGAGACACCCGACGGATGAGGAATATCAATCGGGATAGTAGTTTGGCTATCCGACGGATGAATGCTGTTAGGCTTATACGTCGGGATACAATCACTACTCGACGGATGATAAATATCCATCGGGATAGAAGAAATGAATAAGTTTGGAGTGGAGACTCTTGTAGACTCTGTGCCGATTGATAAAAATTTTGGCACAAATATCTCAACAGACTCAGAAAGAAATGGAAAATGAGCCAAAAAATCATCTAAAAAATTTTTTGGCTTCTCCACAAGAGTTAAAGATGGAGAATTTGGAAGTGATGTATTTATCATGTCAACATTTGGTGAGTGTGTGGGAGAATTTGGTGTATCAGGTGCTTCAATTATTAGAGATTTTGGCTGTGACTCCACATTTATTATAGCCACATCAATCTGACTTTGAGATGGTGCAGTGACTGGGTCTTTAGCACCAGTTTTCACTGTGTGTGTGCCCTGTGCATCCCCAAGGGTTTTTGATCTTTTCTTTCTAGCATAAGTTTATGGTGAACTAGTGTCCCTACCCCTCTTGGTCTGTGCTCCTGGTTGGGAGCTTGTTTCAATAGTAACATCCTTTTGGGAGGATGAAACTAGAATTGAGCTTATTTCCTTATTAACAACCACAGTTTGTTGGGAAACTGTGGTGTGGCTAGGTTTGGGTACTCTCTTCTCACCAGCCTTATCCTTAGGGTTTCTTTGATTCTTAACCTGTCCCTCACCTTTCTCACTCATCTTCACACGCCCCTCTTTTTGTTTAGTGGATTTTGCAACTGGTTTCTTTTGAAAGAAACTAGAGGGGGCTTTCTTAGACTTGGATTTTGAAATTTGTGATTTAGTAGCTTGGGTAGGCATCTGTTGGGTCATTGACACAGATGTCATTACTACATTTGAAGGCAAAGAAGTGTGTGAGGTTGGAAGAGTAGAGACAGTAGAACTTACCTCACTTACCTGAGGTCCCTCCATGATTGGAAAATAAAAGAGAGGCACCTCTTTGTGGTGGTCTGTCCTGTTGAGATCTGCAATAATCCTTCTTTCTTGAACCCAACAACTCAGCTTGTAGGTTGGGTTCTCAATCAGAATGTTCTCAATGAGATGGTTAGCAAGCATCATAAAGAATCTAGCATAATAGACACTTTTACCTCTCTTATTGAGTTCTCCTAACTTAAAGCTTAACTCAAACAAGACCAAGTCACTGAAATTGAAGTAATTATCAGTAACTAGCATGTAAAGCATGTTAAGCATATAAATGTTAACAGAATCAAAGTTACTAATCTTACCAGAAAATACCTTAGTTACCACATCACACATAAAGCTCCATTCCGTTCTAAGACCTAACCTCCTAATTTCACTTAATTTAGATGTAGTAAGTGCATAGCCCATGGAATTTAGCATGTTAACTATGTCAGTGTCTGTGTGTGGAGCAGTAGCAGTATTATCAGGAATTCTAAAGCATGCTTTGACAATGTCATTATTTATGCAAAACTGCTTACCTTTTAGAGTGAATGTAATGGTCTTGTCAGTAGAGTTTGTACACTGCAGTTATCCATATCTCCTCTACAACCTCACAGTAGATAGTGGGAGATTCCAGTATAGCATAACTGAGTTTGCAGTTCTTCACAAAATCCATCATCTTGTGGAACTCATCAGACTGTTGAATCTCCATGTTCACAAGAGTTGTGAAGTTGTTCTTTTCATAGATATATCCAGTTTGAGACATGATTTTGACGACTGGAGCCATTGTTAGAGATTGGGAAATTTGCAGAGAAAGTATTTGCTTTTGACGAAGAAAGAAGTTAGAGCAATTGATTCTTGAGAATGATAAAAGATTAGAATAAAAATGAATTGAGCTTTTATACTATCTCAGAAATAAACTGACAAAAATAATAAAGTGAAATAAAGAGACCAATAAAAAATTGCCCAAAATAGCCATTTAAAAATAAATAAACTGTAAAAATTCTGTCATTTCTCCGTCGTGTCATGCTTACAAACTGTAAGTATACTCGATAGATAATGTTCAGAGTTTTAACGGCTAGGATTGAGACAATTCGACGGATGAGGATAAATCAGTTATCCGTCGAGTCAAAAAATACTCCAGAAAAATAATTGATTTTTATTAAAAATTAATATTCCAACGGATGATCAAAATCGATGGATAATGAGCATTCGTCGGGATGTAAATTTTGACTTAGCCAAAATTTCATCCAAAACAGAAAAATTAATAAAATTTATGGTTGCATTAAAAACTTGCAAAAATATCTGAAATGATTCAGGAATAATTAAGCATACCTAACTCACTTACCTATCTTGAAAAGGTGGATTCATCAAGTGGCTTGGTAAATATATCTACAAGCTGCTTTTCACTTTGAACAAAATGAAGTTCCACAGTACCATTCATCACATGTTCCCTTATAAAGTGGTACTTGATGTCTATGTGCTTTGTTCTTGAATGTTGGACTGGATTTTCGGTGATGGCAATTGCACTTGTGTTATCACAGAAAATGGGAATTCTATCCACTTGTAGACCATAGTCAAACAATTGGTTTTTCATCCACAAAATCTGTGCACAACAACTACCAGCAGCAATATATTCAGTTTCAGCTGTAGAAGTAGAGACTGAATTTTGCTTTTTACTGAACCAGGACACAAGCTTGTTCCCTAGAAATTGACAGGTTCCTGTTGTACTTTTTATGTCTATTCTACAATTTGCATAATCTGCATCTAAATAACCAGTTAGATCAAAACCAGAATCTCTAGGGTACCAAATGCCAGGTTTTGGTGTTCCCTTGAGATATCTGAAAATTCTCTTAATAGCTACTAGGTGAGATTCTCTAGGATCAGCCTAAAGTCTAGCACAAAGACAAGTAGAAAACATTATATCTGGCCTACTAGCTGTTAAGTACAGAAGTGAGCCAACCATGCCCCTATAGCTTAAAATATTCACAGACTTTTCATTAGTGTTTAATTCAAGTTTAGTTGCAGTGGCCATGAGAGTTTTTGTAGATGTGGAATCCATTAGATCAAACTTCTTTAAAAGATAATGAATGTATTTAGTTTGACTAATGAATATTCCATCACTAACTTGCTTAACTTGCAAACCAAGAAATTAAGTTAGTTCTCCCATCATGCTCATTTCATACTTACTTTGCATCAATTTGGCAAACTTTTTGCAAAGTTTTTCATCTGTAGAGCCAAATATAATATCATCTACATAAATTTGAACAAGTATACTAGAGCCATTAACATTTCTAAAGAATAAAGTTTTATCAACAGTACCTCTTGTGAAGTGATTTTCCAAAAGAAACTTTGATAAAGTGTCAAACCAGGCTCTAGGTACTTGCTTCAGTCCATAAAGTGCTTTCAAAATATAGTACACATGATTTGGAAAACTTGGATCTTCAAAATCATGAGGCTGACTTACATAGACTTCCTCTTCCAAATCTCCATTTAGAAATGCACTTTTGATATCCATTTGATAGACTTTGAAATTGGCATGAGTTGCATAGACTAAGAAAATTCTGATGGCTTCAAGTCTTGTAACAGGAGCAAAAGTTTCATCAAAATCTATTCATTCTTGTTGATAGTAGCTCTTAGCAACCAATCTAGCTTTGTTCCTGATTACTATGCCATTTTCATCCATCTTGTTTCTAAATACCCACTTGGTGTCAATTGGATACTTTCCTTTTGGTTTGGGTACCAGCTTCCATACTTTATTCCTTTCAAATTGGTTTAGCTCCTCCTGCATAGCTAAAATCCAATCAGGATCCAAAAAAGCTTCTTCTACCTTCTTTGGTTCTTCCTTAGATAGGAAGCTGCTATATAGACATTCTTCTTGAGTTGCTCTCCTTGTTTGAACTCTAGAAGATGCATCACCAATGATAAGCTCAAAGGGGTGATCCTTAGTCCATTTTCTTTGTTGAGGTAGATTAGCTCTAGATGAAGAGGCCTCATTGTTGTCTTGATGTGTGACTGAGTTTTGAATATTAGGAACTACCCCTGAGTTTGTGAATCTTTGATTTGAGAAAGGGGTGAAGGGTTTTTAGCACATAAACGCAACGAAAACGTAAATTTAAATCTTAAAAAAAACCGAAACCCTCCGCAGGATCCATGCGAAAAATAATATTTAATTCGTAGTTCAGTATGTTTACCTTAAGAAGCTTTACGTTAATGGAAAGATGGAGGTCTTTAATAGCGATCCAAGAACGATGAACGGAAATCCCTAGCAGCTGCTCCTCAAGTGTGAAGCACTCCACCGGTATCCACCAAGAGTACAATGTGATGGAGGAGGAAGAGGTTGAGAGAATTAGTTGCCTCCCTCTTGTTCTACTTTAGAATTAGGGTTAATTATTTGGGTTGAGGCAAATAGGGTTTATAATAGTATATTTATAGGCAAAATTTTCAGCTGAAAATTTTCCATAAAATATTATTATTATTATTAACCCTTTAATTGATTATTCTTATTAACCAATTAACTAATAATTAAAGATATTCAAAGATGTTGGAATAGAGTAATGAAGCAGCATAGTATTAGACTTGATAAGTTTTGTTTTATTATCTTGTCTTATTACTTTGTAATCTTGGTGATATATAAACCAAGAAGTAGCAAATAGAACAACAAGAACACTAAGCAAGAAAATTCTCAGAGAAACATTTGTAAGCTGTATTCTTAGCATTTCTCTACAAACTTAATTGTTCATATTAGTAAGCAGTTGTGAGTAAATCTTTCTACACAAAGTTCTCTGGATATAATATATATCTCTGGTGGATACTTTCAAATCCACCAGAAAGTTTTTAAAGACTTGTGTTTTTAATTACTTGTATTTTGATTCATTTCAAGTTATTATTCCGCACTTTGCAAATCAATTCACTCAGACATATATTTTAAGTTAGAACATTTTTTAAACCAAGAAAAAGTGTCAAGAATTCCATTCAACCCCCCTTCTGTAATTGTTTTTACATTGTTAGGGACTAACAATTGGTATCAGAGCAAGCTCTTGATAAACAAAGAGTTTAAAGATCACAACAAAACAGCAAGATAAACAAGAAGGATGTTGGAGTCAAGATTCCTTTTCTAGACAAAGATAATTACCATCACTGGAAGGTAAAGATGCAACTTCATTTACTTTCTCAAGATGAGGCCTATGTAGATTGCATAGAAAGAGGCCCTCATGTATCAATGAGAGCTGCAACTGGAAATGAGCCATCTGTCCCCAAGCCAAGGCATGAATGGTCTGATCCTAATATTGAACAAGTCAGGAAAGATAAGAAGGCCATGAATATCCTGTTCAATGGAGTTGATGGTGATATATTTGACAACATCATCAATTGCAAAACTGCCAAGGAAGTTTGGGATACAATACAGATTATCTGTGATGGCACCGAACAAGTCAGGGAAAATAAGATGCACCTGCTAATTCAGCAATATGAGCACTTTCATAGTGAAGATAGTGAGTCTCTCACTGACATTTTTAGTAGATTTCAAAAACTACTAAATGCTCTGAAGTTGCATGGAAGGGTCTATCAGACAAAAGGCTCCAATCTTAAATTCCTTAGATCTCTTCCAAAGGAATGGAAACCAATGACAGTCTCATTGAGAAACTCTCAAGATTATAAGGAGTTTACTTTGGAGAGACTGTATGGCATCCTAAAGACTTATGAGCATGAAATAGAGCAATGTGAGAGGATGGAGAGAGGAAAGAAGAAAGGAGGGTCCATTGCACTAGTTGTTAAGTTAGAGAAAGAGAAGGAGATGAAGATGGAAGCTGTTGAATCAACTTCAAAGGTCTGTGAAAACAAGGGCAAGGGGCTGGTAGCAGAAAATGAAGATTCTTTGAGCCACGATGATATGGAAGATATTGATGAACATCTAGCATTTCTTTCCAGAAGATTTGCCAAGCTCAAGTTCAAGAAGAACTTTGGAGAAGCCAAGCCAAATAGAAATATGGTGGATAAATCAAAATTCAAATGTTTCAAATGTGGCTTGGCAGGGCACTTTGCCAGTGAGTGTAGAAAGTCAAATTTCAGCAAGAAAAAGTTTGAGCCTGTGGATTATAAACAGAAATATTTTGAGTTGCTCAAACAAAAGGAAAGGGCTTTCATTACACAAGAAAATGATTGGGCAACAGATGCTCTGGATGAAGATAAAGATGTCAGCTATGTCAATCTAGCCCTAATGCCAAGTCTGATGAAACAGAGACAAGTTCTTCAAGTAATCAGGTAATCACCACTAACCTTGCACATCTATCTAAAGCTGAGTGTAATGATGCTATAAATGACATGTCTAAAGAATTATATCATTTGCGTGTTACACATAAGTCTCTTACTAAGGAAAATGCTAAAATCAAAGAAAACAATTTATTTTTAAGTGAGAGGAATAATGTGCTAGAGTCCCAGTTCATTGAATTTGAAAAATTAAGAATTTAGTGTAAAATTGGTAAGGATGAATTAACTGAGTCCTCGAAGAAAGAAGAAATCTTGAAGAAGCAGCATGAACGAGAGCAGGAGGTGATTAAGGCATGGAAAACATTTAAAGATGTTCATGCTCAAATCACCAAAGTTCAAGGTATTGAGTCCTTTTGTGATGCAGCCTGGAAGAAGAATAAGGAGAAGTTGGAATCCAATTTGGTGGAAGGATTGCTAACAGATGTAGACTCGACGGATGATGAGTGTCATCCGTCAGATAACAAAAAGGGTTATCCATCGGGTGATATAAATCCTCATCCATCGACTGTGAGCAAGCCTTTGAGTAAAGCCAAACTTGTCAAGTTAAATGAGAAATATGGATCAGTTTCCAAGAATTTTGTTCTAGGAGAATCCAGTCAAGTGAAGAAGGAGAGAAAGGCTAATGTTGGTCATATGACTATCAAGCAATTGAGTGACAGACTGGAAAAAGATTGAGGTTAAAACAGAGGCTAAAAAGAAAAATAATAGAAATGGTAAAGTGGGGATTAACAAACACAATAACTACACACCTGATAAATATGCTCCTAGAAAAATCTGTGTCAAGTGTGGTAGTGTAAATCATTTGGCTGTTAATTGCAAATTTGCCATGCCTACTCCCATTTCTGTGCCACCTCACTTTCCCAACATAAATGCCATGCCTTCTATGCCTATGAATGCTATGTCTACACAGAATATGAATGCACAGTTTGCTAATATCCCATTTGCACCTAATCCTTATTATGCTGCATTTAGTATGCCACAAATGCCATTTAGCATGCCTTACTGGAATAACATGTTTACTAATAGCATGCCATTCCCTGTTAATCAAAATATGCATGATAATTCTGCTGTAATGAATGGTTTCAAAGGTCCAACTCAAATGACTAAGGATGAATCTGATATCCCCAAGTCAAATGAGATCAAACCTAAGAAACAGAAAAAGAAAGCTAACAATGTAGGATCCAAGGAAACTTGGGTACCAAAATTAACTTGATTTGATTTCGATGTGTGCAGGGAAATAGAAAGAATCTATGGTACTTGGATAGTGGTTGTTCAAGACATATGACTGGTGCTACTACCCTACACACAGAGTTTAAGGAAAGAGCTGGCCCAAGTATTACTTTTGGAGATGACAGCAAGGGTTATACTGTGGTATATGGCTTGATTTTAAAAGACAATGTCATCATTGAGGAGGTTGCCTTGATGAATGGTCTCAAGCACAATTTGTTGAGTATCAGCCAGCTTTGTGACAAAGGAAACTCAGTAACCTTCAACTCAGAAACCTGTGTTGTGACTAACAAGAGGAGCAACAAAGTGGTTCTCACTGGTGTGAGAAAAGGAAATGTGTACCTAGCTGACTTCAACTCATCAAATACAGAATCTGTTACTTGTCTTCTCAGCAAAGCAAGTCAGGACGAAAGTTGGTTATAGCACAAGAAGCTATCCCATCTAAACTTTAAGACCATGAATGAACTAGTAAAGAAAGAACTGGTTAGAGGCATTCCTCAAGTGGAGTTTTCTAAGGATGTATTGTGTGATTCCTGTCAAAAAGGAAAGCAGATCAAAGCATCATTCAGGAAGAAGCTTGATTCAACAATTGAAGAACCTTTGCAATTGCTACACATGGATTTGTTTGGACCAGTCAATGTGTTGTCCATCTCAAAGAAAATATTTTTCCTTGTAATTGTAGATGATTTCTCAAAATTCTCTTGGACATATTTCCTAAAGTCTAAAGATGAGGCTAGTGAAATCATCATCAATCACATAAGGCAAGTCAATAATCATCCTGATTTCAAAGTTAGAAGATCAGGAGTGACAATGGAACTGAATTCAAGAATTCTGTCATGAGAGCATTCTGTGAAGAAAATGGGATTTTGCATGAGTTTTCAGCAGCAAGAACTCCACAACAAAATGGAGTAGTAGAAAGGAAGAACATATCACTTACTGAAGCTGCAAGGACAATGCTTGAAGAGTCCAAGTTACCAACATATTTCTGGGCTGAAGCTGTAAATACTGCATGCCACACTCAAAATATTCTTCTGATTAAACAAGCAAAATGCATGACTCCCTATCAATTGTTCAAGAACAAGAAGACAACTCTAAATTTTCTTCATGTCTTTGGATGCAAATGTTATATCTTGAGAAATCAAACTGATCAGAATGGGAAGTTTGATGCTAAAGAAGATGAAGGAATTTTTGTTGGATATGCTGTTGGTAAATCATATAGAGTCTACAATCTAAGAACCAACATCGTTGTGGAATCAATACATGTTATGTTTAATGATAAAAAGATTGAAGGACTGCAAGATGGAGATTACCATGAGAGCCTCAAATTTGACAACGTGGAGATGGTTAGTAATGACAGTGATGATGAAAGTGATCAAGAAACAGTGTCAAATGATAATGCAGAAAAATCCACTACCAATGAAGCACAAAATTTAACATCTGTCGAGTTGCAAAATACTTCATCCGTCGGGAGACAATCTGCCTTATCCGTCAGGAGATAACCAGCCTCATCCATTGGTACTCAAAATTCACCATCCTTCGGGTCATCAAAAGAAGCTGGAAGTCAGGATAGATCACTTACAGAAAGCTCTCCCTTCTCAAATCAAAGATCCATTAACTCGGGGGAGTTTCTAATAATCAAAACTCAATCACACATCAAGACAACAATGAGGCCTCTTCATCTAGAGCTAATCTACCTCAACAAAGGAAATGGACAAAAGATCATCCCTTTGAGTTCATCATTAGTGATGTATCTTCTTGAGTTCAAACAAGGAGAGTAACTCAAGAAGAATGTCTATAGAGCAGCTTTCTTTCCAAGGAAGAACCAAAGAAGGTAGAAGAAACTTTGTTGGATCCTGATTGGATTTTAGCTATGCAGGAGGAGCTAAACTAATTTGAGAGGAATAAGGTATGAAAGCTAGTACCCAAGCCTAAAGGAAAGAATTCAATTGACACCAAATGGGTATTTAGAAACAAGATGGATGAAAATGGCATACTAGTCAGGAACAAAGATAGATTGGTTGCTAAGGGCTATTGTCAACAAGAAGGAATAGATTTTGATGAAACATTTGCTCATGTTGCAAGACTTGAAGCCATCAGAATCTTTTTAGCTTATGCAGCCCATGCCAATTTTAAAGTCTATCAAATGGATGTCAAAAGTGCCTTTCTGAATGGAGATTTGGAGGAGGAAGTCTATGTCAGTCAGCCTCCTGGTTTTGAAGATCCAAACTTTCCAGAATATGTTTACTATCTTTTGAAAGCACTTTATGGACTGAAGCAAGCACCTAGAGCCTGGTATGACACTTTGTCAAAGTTTCTTTTAGAGAATCACTTCACTAGAGGTACTATAGACAAAACTCTTTTATTTAGAAATGTTAATGGCTCTAGTATACTTGTTCAAATTTATGTAGATGACATTATTTTTGGTTCTACAGATGAAAAACTTTGCAAAAAGTTTGCCAAATTGATGCAAAGTAAGTATGAAATGAGTATGATGAAAGAACTAACTTACTTTCTTGGTTTGCAAGTTAAGCAAATTAGTGATGGAATATTCATTAGTCAAACTAAATACATTTATGATCTTTTAAAGAAGTTTGATCTAATGGATTGCACATCTACAAAAACTCTCATGGCCACTGCAACTAAGCTTGAATTAAACACTACTGAAAAGTCTGTGGATATTTCAAGTTATAGGGGCATGGTTGGCTCACTTCTGTACTTAACAGCTAGTAGGCCAGATATAATGTTTGCTACATGTTTGTGTGCTAGATTTTAGGTTGATCCTAGAGAATCTCACTTAGTAGCTATTAAGAGAATTTTTAGATATCTCAAGGGAACACCAAAACTTGGCATTTGGTACCCTAGAGATTCTGGTTTTGATCTAACTGGTTATTCGGATACAGATTATGCAGGTTGTAGAATTGATAGAAAAAGTACAACAGGAACCTGTCAATTTCTAGGAAACAAGCTTGTGCCCTGGTTCAGTAGAAAGCAAAATTCAATTTCTACTTCTACAGCTGAAGCTGAATATATTGCTGCTGGCAGTTGCTGTGCACAGATTTTGTGGATGAAAAAACAATTGCTAGACTATGGTATGCAAGTGGAAAGAATTCCCATTTTATGTGATAACACAAGTGCAATTGCCATCACTGAAAATCACGTACAGCATTATAGAACAAAGCACATAGACATCAAGTACCACTTCATAAGGGAACATGTAATAAATGGTACTGTGGAACTACATATTGTTCCAAGTGAAATGCAGCTTGCAGATATATTTACCAAGCCACTGGATGAATCCACCTTTTTAAGGTTGGTAAGTGAGTTAGGTATGCTAAATTATTCTTAAATCTTTTCAGATAATTTGCAAGTTATCATGCAGCCAAAAATTTAATTGATTTTTCAGTCTTAGATGGAATTTTGGCTAAGTCAAAATTTACACCTCGACAGATGATCTTTATCCATCGAGTTTGATCATCCGTCAGTGTCACGCCCCCAACTTAAACAGTAAAATAAATATAGCTATTACAAAATTTTAAAAGAAATAATACAACCAAATCCAAGATCTTACAGTTTAGGGTTTGGAACAGCCCAACACTACCAACTATTACATCTGATTAAAAGTACCGAGTCCTTACACAAACTATTATTACTTATTCTACCTGAGCTCGAACATAAGCATCAGCATCACAGGTCTTACGGGCAGTCTGCTTGAATCTAACCATAGCTGCTAGCTGTAATATCAGGGTAAAGCAAGGAGTGAGCCAAATGCTCAACAAGTGCTAACAGTACGATACAAAACATAAATCGAGATATACATTAAAGAATGACAATGGAAAGACATAACCAATGGTAACGAGAGATAAAACTATGTGAGATGGCATCATTTTGCTTGTATCAAAACAATTTTAAAGTCATGTCTTAATCAAAATCATTTTATGACGCTACGGATTACAGCCGGTGATCAGCCGCGAAGTAATCCCGAACCTCGCTGGGTTCTAAAACATTAACGGGAATCCCTAGGCAACTTTTAAGCCTAATATAAGTGTGGAAAGGACTCGCGTCTCAGTCCAGATCCACTATTCAAGAAAAACATTTATCCCCCTTTGGGAATGAAAACCCATATTTTATTTATTTCAAAAACTAATGCCGAATTATAACGAAATCTCTTTTAACAGTAAACATTTTCATTAAGGGATTATAGATAAACTCGAAATACGGGAAATAAGGTACTAAATCTCAGGGCCATGATTTACAAAATTTTACTCTATTAGGGTAACCAAAAGGTTTTCATATGTCAGAACTTGGACAAGAATATTTAGTGGGACTAATGGATAATATAAAGGGGTAATGCCAAACTGGGCTTAAAGCAATGGTTTCTCGTCAAGGTACAGGTGTTGGATCATCAAGAAGATAAGCTTCATGAATACTATGGGTGTTAAGGTATGAAGAAATGATTCTTTAGCTCAGGATATATCAGAGTTGTCAAGCTTTAGGATAAGAAAGAGGGGTATCAATCAATGAGGGATCACTTTGATAAGTTTCTGACTTTCAGGGTTTAAGGTAAGGTTCTATAGGGATTCAAGTATCAGGATGAGATATCAATACTTAGGAATCATCAGCATGTTAATCAAGAGGATCAATCAAGTAATACATCAACTCTTCATTTTATCATGGCATTTAACTATCATGAAAAGGCTTTTGAACTACTTGCAATACATACTCGAGGGTTCATGGCATTTCTATATAATTCAAAGATAAACGAAAGATACGCTTGATTTAAAACATATCAAATGACTCAGGATAATTGCATCAATAGGTATATGAACTGTTTACAGTAAATACGAAGGTCAAGTTGAATCACTTGCCTTGAGAAAGGCTGGTCTGGTCTAACTGGTAGGAGCAACTGGAGCTTCACTCGACCTTTATGGCAAGTTTTCCCTCGTCTCGAGATCCTACATAATAATAATAATCCTCATTATAATATATTCTTACCATCTTAACCTATTTACAACTTGAAATTAAACACGGATGGCACTTAGGCCTATACGCACTTAATTTTATATTCACTTTTAAATTACAAAAGTACACACATAGCCACATAATCACATATCATATATTAATACCAATAACACCATATATACCATAATGCAACACTAGGCTTGGATGATCTCGACACACATCTTAAGTCACTTGGTCGCTAAACTAGACAAGGTCTTCTAATTTTAGCTTCCTAACTCGATGTGCCTTTCCTAAATTATCCAAAATCTATTGACCCTCACTTGTGCCTTTAGCTCTACTGACCTTATACCATCTTACAACTATGGTGGTCGACCTAATACTCACTTTTAAGTGTTCTAAAACTATGTGATAAGTGAAAGCGCTCACTGGTGAAAATTTCAGAATGACAACTATAGTTTCTTGAGTGCATTAGGCACTCTTAAACTACAAGTTTTCCTTCAAAACTTTTACATAAGACTCTCCTGACCTAAGTGCATTTCACAAACTTGATGTGGCTCAAGGGCCTGGCTAGGGCCTTCTTGGGCCTAAGCTAAAAGTCCAAGGCTCCCCTGTTTTTCTGGGCAGAAAACGCCCTGACTTGAATTAATTTGTGACACATGGTTCTAACTCATATCCTATGAATTATGGTTGGAAAAACTTCTCTGACCTTCCCTCTAACTAAGGCCCAATAGGGCCTAATGAGGGCCTACCCATGACATGGTCAAATCTTCCTATTTCTAAGTTGCAACAAAACTGTCCCCTGCTGGACAGATTTTGTTATTCTACTTGTGCACCTAACCAAAAGATATGCAAACCTCCAACCAACTCCTAAAACCTTTTATATACTCCCAATACTAACTTCTGGTGGCTTGGGCCTCAAAGTGCACATCAATGACATGGTCAAAACTCACTCTAAACCTCAGGATACTACACTGATTTTCTGCAGAAACTATAACTCTCATTTCTCCAAGGTTTTGACTTGACAAACATAACTACCAACATCCCAATACTTAAACCAAGAATTATACATGGTAATCTACTGAACTAACTCCCTTATTCTCAAAATAACCTTGGGTGAGATCATCCTTACCTAAGGTACAATTATGGCAAAATAAAAGAGATCACATTTCTCAACTCACCAATCATTAAGTTTTTGAAACCACAAGATATGCATTTTATAAAAGATAACCACGAATTATTACCATGCAACAAGAAGCATAAATCAATATTAACACATTATTCCTACTGAAATTAAGGCTCACTAACAAAAATCTTTCCAAATGATCAAAATCTTACAACATTCTAAAAGAAATACACATGCATGCATGTCCTCGGGTTTTGCAAACCAAAACAACACATTTTCTACATATATTCTACCATAAAATTGACATGCAAGCCTAGCATGAGCTATACCTAGATGATCGCTTAGCATGCAAGGAGTTTTATCAATTTTTCACCACAAAATTCAAGTCATTATCACATAAACATGCAAAATTTGAGCAAAACAACAAGAATGATCTCAAGGACCATTCATTCGGCTCCCATATGGTCATGGCCAAATGAAATGGATGGGAAGGGCCATTTAATCATCAAGAGTTTCCTTCTCAAGACTTGGCACTTATCCATTCCTTGTAGTCCTCTCAAAAACAACCCTAAACTCACTAGAATCAAGGTTGTATTTTAAGTTTCACTAAAACCTTTACATGCAACCTTTAAACTTAAACTTTCTACTCAAAACTCTCTGAAATATGAGTGATCATAGTATGGGAAGTAACATTTACTGGTGTAAAGAGTAGAAGCTTGGTTGAGGAATAAAGAAAAAAAAATGGGGAGGGGGGTTTCGGCTAAAAGCCGAGAGTGAGAGAGGGAGGAGGGAGGGAGGAGAAAGTGTGGTGGTGAGTGAAGTGAAATGATCATGTCTTTACTTGTTTTATGGTTTTTGTATTGGCAAAAGTGAGTGGAATTAGGAATTGACATGATTAGCCTTCCACTTGAATTTGGTTAAATTTGCATGCAAGGGTAAAGAAGGAAATTGGCTAGAAAAATAAGAGTTAGTGGGGTTGGAATTGTCCTCTTTGTCCTTGAAAAGAATGAGAGGGTGGTTTGCATGCAAGGGCTTTCTTGTAATTTGCTAAATATGACAACTAAAATTTATAATGATTTATTTTTAAAAAATAAAATACAAGCTCAAAAATTATAAAATTTATACCATAAAATAACTTGGATTTTTAGAGACTTTATAAAATCATTTTCAAAATTGTGAACAAAATACCTTTTAAAAGAAAATTTTTCCAAGGCTTAGAATATTCCTTATAAATCAAAAATAAAGAAATTAAATAAACTCTTGCTTTGAAAAATCATATACTACATAAAGCAAATTTATAATGCAGAAATTTGCACTCACACAAACGTACAATCATTGAATATATTTTCATTCGGCTTTAATATTATATCAAATCCACAAATAATATTACACGAAGATACCGGTCGTAACATCCTCTCCCCTTAAGGGATTCTGTCCCCGGAATCTAAGAGAACATATGAGGATACCGGGAACGCATATCAGACTCTAACTCCCAAGTCGATTCTTCGACCTTAGGGTTCCTCCAAAGCACTTTCACTATCTTTACCAACTTATTCCTAAGACTCTTTACTTGCCAGTCGAGTATTTTAACCGGTTGCTCCACAAATGACAAGTCTGCCTGAATTTCTACAGGTTCATATTGTATCACATGGCTAGCGTCAGGATTGTACTTCTTAAGCAATGACACATGGAACACATTATGCACATGTTGATACTGAGGTGGTAAGGCCAACTCGTAGGCCACCTTTCCCACTTGACTCAATATTTTAAAAGGACCTATGTATCTAGGTGCTAACTTCCCTTTCTTACCAAATCTAAACAACCCTTTTCTAGGTGACACCTTCAGCAACACAGCTTCACCAATTTGGAATTGAACATCCTTACGCGCTGGATCCGCATACTTCCTCTGTCTATCTCGAGCAGCAAGCAACCTTTTCTGAATTAACTTGACTATGTCATGCAACTGTTGTACCAATTCCGAGCCGAGAATTCTTCCTTCTCCTACTTCATCCCAACTTGTTGGTGATCTACATTTTCGCCCGTACAAAGCTTCGTATGGTGGCATGCCGATACTGGAATGATAGCTGTTGTTATAAGAGAATTCAATCAACGGCAAGTGGTCGTCCCAACTTCCTGCAAAATCGATTGCACAACTGCGCAACGTGTCTTCAATTGTTTGAATTGTCCTTTCACTCTGGCCATCAGTCTGCGGGTGGTATGCCGTGCTCATATTCAACTTCGTGCCAAGACATTCCTGAAATTGCTTCCAGAATCTCGAGTTAAAGCGGGGATCTCTGTATGAAATTATTGATACGGGTACTCCATGCCTTAGTACGATTTCGTGCACATACAGATGAACCAACTTGTCCAGTGACGACTTCTCATTTATTGGAAGGAAATGCGCCGACTTCGTAAGACGATCAATTATAACCCACATTGCGTCATGCCCGGATTTCGTTCGCGGTAGTCCTACTATAAAGTTCATAGCGATATTTTCCCATTTCCATTCTGGAATCTTCAAGGGCTAAATTAATCCGCTTGGTCATTGATGTTCTGCCTTCACTTTCTGACAAGTATAGCACTTTGCAACCCATTCTGCCACGTCTCGCTTCATATTTGGCCACCAAAATTCTTCTTTAAGTCTCAATATATCTTGGTGCTTCCCGGGTGGATTGAAAATTTCGAATTGTGGGCTTCATGGAGGATCTCATTCTTTAATTCAAGTACATGAGGAATCCATATTCTGGATGAAAACCTTAGTATCCCTTACTCATCCCTTTGAGTATTAATCTCCTCTCCAGATAACTGATTCTTCTTTTTCTCCATTACTTCTTCTTGACACTTCTTTATCTTTTCCACTAGTGTTGGCTGAAAGGTCTTTGCACGACAAACTTCCTCGACTTTTCCATAAGCACAAAGTTCCAATTCCAATCTTTCGATTTCTTCAGATAACTCTTTTGATGTTATCATCATATTCAGTCTCTCCTTCCTACTCAGAGCATCGGCCACTACATTCGCCTTTCCAGGATGGTAATTTATCGAACAGTCATAGTCCTTGATCAATTCCAGCCATCTCCTCTGCCTCATATTGAGCTCTTTCTGAGTAAAAATGTACTTTAAACTCTTGTGATCCGTGTAGATTTCACACTTCTCTCCATAGAGGTAATGTCTCCAAATCTTAAGTGCGAACACTATGGCGGCTAGTTCCAAGTCATGCGTCGGGTACTTTAACTCATGCGATTTCAACTATCTTGACGCATATGCGATCACTTTACTGTGTTGCATCAACACACAACCCAAACCCTTATGTGAAGCGTCGCTGAATATTACAAAGTTCCCTTGATCATCTGGAAGTACCAACACCGGAGCTGTTACCAACTTCTGCTTCAAATCTTGAAAGCTATCTTCACATTCTGCACTCCATTCAAACTTTTGATTCTTTCTGGTTAACTTGGTCAATGGCGTGGCGATCTTCGAGAAATCCTTGACGAATCTTCTATAGTATCCGGCCAATCCTAGAAAACTTCGCACTTCCGTAGGAGTCTTTGGCCTCTCCCAACTCATAACTGCCTCAATCTTTGCCGGATCCACTTTAACTCCCTCATTTCCAATGACATGCCCCAAAAATTGAACTTCCTTTAACCAAAACTCACATTTGGTAAACTTGGCATATAACTTCTCTTGTCGGAGTATCTCCAATGCTATCCAGAGGTGCTGCTTATGTTCTTCTTCCGACTTAGAATAAATAAGGATTTCATCAATAAATACCACGACAAATTTGTTCAAATACTTCTTAAATACCCGATTCATCAGATCCATAAATGTGGTCGGAGCGTTGGTCAGTCCAAACGGCATTACTAGGAATTCATAATGCTCATATCTGGTCCTGAATGCGGTCTTGGGAACATCTTCTTCTTTGATCTTTAATTGATGGTATCCCGATCTCAAGTCAATCTTTGAAAAGCATTTTGCTCCCTTCAACTGATCAAAAAGGTCATCTATCCTTGGTAGCGGGTAGCGGTTCTTGATCGTTACCTTATTCAACTCCCGATAATCTATGCATAGACGCATACTCCCATATTTCTTCTTTACAAACAGAACAGGTGCTCCCCGTGGCGACGCACTTGGCCGTATCACTCCTTTATCCAACAATTCTTGTAGCTGGCTCGCCAACTCTTTCATTTCTGCTGGTGCCATCCTATATGAGGCCTTTGAAACTGGTTCCGTTCCTGGAGCAAGGTTGATCTCGAACTCGATTTGTCGATCTGGTGGTAAGCCTGGTAGTTCGTCGGGAAACACATCCGGGAACTCGTTAACTACAGGGATATCTTCCATGCTGGGGCTGCCTTTTTCCGAATCCACTACATAAGCTAGGAACAACTCACAACCTTTTCTAAGTAGCTTCTTAGCCTGAACAATTGTAAGAAATAGTTGCTCTTGCCTCTGCCCCTTAAATACTACCTTCTCTCCACTCTTCGTCTTTAAATACACTTTCTTGGTCTTACAATTAATCTGAGCGTTATTCTCTCCTAACCAATCCATTCCTAGAATTATATCAAACTCCCCCAACTTGAAGAGTATCAAGTCGGCTGAAATCTTATATCCTAAAATATCGATCTCACACTTCGGACAGAATTGATTCACAGGAATCTTCTCTTGGTTCGCAATTACCACATTTGATACCTCACTCATAACCATTTTATCACATTGAAACTTATCAACAAAAGATTCTGATATGAAAGATCTTGTTGCTCCTGAATCAATCAATACTTTAGCTTTGACATTATTGAGTAAAAGTGTACCTGCTATCACCTCCGAATTCTGAACAGCATCCTTCATCTTCAGATTAAATGTCCTTGCTGTTGCTTGCGGCGTTGGTGTAGGTGGTGGAGGTAATGCCAATACTTCAGCTGGCACGCTTGCACTGGTACTTGCCACGTTCATTAAAGCTTTGACTGGTCCGGTTGCCTTGCACTCCCTAGCTATGTGTCCAGTCTTCCCACACTTGTAACACGTAACTCCTGGCTTCGGTATCTTGCACTCATTCGCCAAATGTCCCTTCTGATTGCACCTATAGCATGTCATGCTCACCTTATTACACACTCCGGGGTGCCTTCTTCCGCAGTGCTTGCATTCTGGCCTCTGGAACCTGTTTTCTCCAACTTGCCCTTGGCTTGCCTGATTGTTCCCCTTCGATTCTTGCCTTTTACCCAAATTTCCTTTCTTTTGAAAATTTCCACCCTTCTGGAAACCAATCCTCTTTACATTCCGATCTTGTGAGCTTCCCGCTTCAGACTTTTCCCCATAAAATGGAACCTTCCTCTTCATGTTATCCCTCTCCTTCCTTGACTGCATCCCATTATTCTCAATCAGAGCAGATTTCTGTACTACTCCCGCATAAGTTTCAAGCTCAAATATAGCCACCCTATCTCTGATCCAAGGCTCCAATCCTTGTTGAAATTTCTTTGCTTTTTCCTCCTCAGTGCTGGTATACTTTGTCACAAACCTTGACAACTCAGTGAACTTCTTCTCATACTCCAATACAGTCATGTTCCCTTGCTTCAACTCAAGAAATTTTAGCTCCATCTGATTCTGCATGTACTTAGGGTAATACGTGTCCAGAAATAAATTCTTAAATCTCTCCCAAGAAACCTGCTGAGTTGCTTCCATAGCTTTTACGGACTCCCACCAATAGATGACTTCTCCCTTCAAGAAGTAAGTAGCATATGACGTCTTCTGATCGTCTCCTAACTGTACCAACTCAAAAGCCCTTTCCATCTCCTTGATCCATGTGTTAGCTATATCATTGGATCAGTGGTATCATTAAATGCAGGTGGATTCACATTCTGAAAAGCCTTGAAAGTGACAATTTGTCTAGGTGGTACTGGTGGTTCAGGTGGTTGGTGTGGCTCACGGTTATCTTGGTTTTCAATTCGTTGTTGAAGAGTTAGTTGTTGTTGAGCTATAGCATTGGTCTGCTGTTGCAAGGTTTCCAGTAGTCGAAGAGTATTTGGGTCTGTGGTGGATGTGGTTGTTGGGTTTTTTTTTTGGGAGGCATAATCCTGAAATAAGAGTTATGTCAAAACAGATATGAACAATTCGAGGGTATCGCATGGCATTCTTATTTTCATGAGAGGTCAAATTTCAAATTAAGTAGATATGGTGATGCATATAAAAGCGTAAAACAACAGTTGAGAGCAAATGGAACAATAGTGCATGATTATTGAAATTTAAAGGTCACAATACATCTGGATTAGGACATAGTCTGGTTCTAGGAATAACAAGCTTATTTAAAGGAACAACGGAAACAACTGGGGATTCCACAGAGTCTGACAGTACAACAACATGAAAGGTAAATGGAAAGAACTAAGGCTCCACTCCATCTGAACGGGGCTTGGTAGTCTTTTCCTCTCGAAGCGTCTTCACAATGCTCTGGAGCTCATCCGCCACCATCTGGATGACATACTGGCTGGTGCGGTCCCGGTGCACTGGCATCTCCTCAAGCTTAGTATTGACGTACTGAACCAAGGTCTCAAGTCTCGCAGTCATCTGCTCCTTGGGCATCCCTTCGTAGTTTCGGCTGTCCGAATACACGTTCTTTAGTCGGTCTATCAGTCGGTCGTACTTGCCCTGAAGCATGTCAAACTCGCGCCTCAACTCAGCATACACTGAGAAAGCAATAGTGTCGTCCGACCCAGAGGATGACGAGGAATGCGCCCTTTGCTGACAACCAATAAGAGGAGTATTAATAATAATTTACTTAACCTACTATCTCGCATATTATCTATAACCTACACACATATCCTATAACCTATTTGGGCTGTCCAGGGACTCTAAACCGTAGCTCTGATACCAAAACCTGTCACGCCCCCAACTTAAACAGCAAAATAAATATAGCTATTACAAAATTTTAAAAGAAATAATACAACCAAATCCAAGATCTTACAGTTTAGGGTTTGGAACAGCCCAACACTACCAACTATTATATCTGATTAAAAGTACCGAGTCCTCACACAAACTATTATTACTTATTCTACCTGAGCTCGAACATAAGCATCAGCATCACAGGTCTTACGGGAAGTCTGCTTGAATCTAACCATAGCTGCTAGCTGTAATATCAGGGTAAAACAAGGAGTGAGCCAAATGCTCAACAAGTGCTAACAGTATGACATAAAATATAAATCGAGATATACATTAAAGAATGACAATGGAAAGACATAATCAATAGTAACGAGAGATAAAACTATATGAGATGGCATCATTTTGCTTGTATCAAAACAATTTTAAAGTCATGTCTTAATCAAAATCATTTTATGACGCTACGGATTACAGCCGGTGATCAGCCGCGAAGTAATCCCGAACCTCGCTGGGTTCTAAAACATTAACGGGAATCCCTAGGCAACTTTTAAGCCTAATATAAGTGTGGAAAGGACTCGCGTCTCAGTCCAGATCCACTATTCAAGGAAAACATTTATCCCTCTTTGGGACTGAAAACCCATATTTTATTTATTTCAAAAACTGATGCCGAATTATAACGAAATCTCTTTTAACAGTAAACATTTTTATTAAGGGATTATAGATCAACTCCCAACACGGGAAATATGGTACTAAATCTCAGGGCCATGATTTACAAAATTTTATTCTATTAGGGTAACCAAAAGATTTTCATATGTCAGATTTGGACAGGAATATTTAGTGGGACTAATGGATAATATAAAGGGGTAATGCCAAACTGGGCTTAAAGCAATGGTTTCTCGTCAAGGTACAGGTGTTGGATCATCAAGAAGATAAGCTTCATGAATACTATGGGTGTTAAGGTATGAAGAAATGATTATTTAGCTCAGGATATATCAGAGTTGTCAAGCTTTAGGATAAGAAAGAGGGGTATCAATCAATGAGGGATCACTTTGATAAGTTTCTGACTTTCAGGGTTCAAGGTAAGGTTCTATAGGGATTCAAGTATCAGGATGAGATATCAATACTTAGGAATCATCAGCATGTTAATCAAGAGGATCAATCAAGTAATACATCAACTCTTCATTTTATCATGGCATTTAACTATCATGAAAAGGCTTTTGAACTACTTGCAATACATACTCGAGGGTTCATGGCATTTCTATATAATTCAAAGATAAACGAAAGATACGCTTGATTTAAAACATATCAAATGACTCAGGATAATTGCATCAATATATATATGAACTGTTTATAGTAAATACGAAGGTCAAGTTGAATCACTTGCCTTGAGAAAGGCTGGTCTGGTCTGACTGGTAGGAGCAACTGGAGCTTCACTCGACCTTTATGGCAAGTTTTCCCTCGTCTTGAGATTCTACATAATAATAATAATCCTCATTATAATATATTCTTATCATCTTAACCTATTTACAACTTGAAATTAAACACGGATGGCACTTAGGCCTATACGCACTTAATTTTATATTCACTTTTAAATTACAAAAGTACACACATAGCCACATAATCACATATCATATATTAATACCAATAACACCATATATACCATAATGCAACACTAGGCTTGGATGATCTCGACTCACATCTTAAGTCACTTGGTCGCTAAACTAGACAAGGTCTTCTAATTTTGGCTTCCTAACTCGATGTGCCTTTCCTAAATTATCCAAAACCTATTGACCCTCACTTGTGCCTTTAGCTCTACTGACCTTATACCATCTTAAAACTATGGTGGTCGACCTAATACTCACTTCTAAGTGTTCTAAAACTATGTGATAAGTGAAAGCGCTCACTGGTGAAAATTTCAGAATGACAACTATAGTTTCTTGAGTGCATTAGGCACTCTTAAACTACAAGTTTTCCTTCAAAAATTTTACACAAGACTCTCCTGACCTAAGGGCATCTCACAAACTTGATGTGGCTCAAGGGCCTTGCTTGGGCCTTCTTGGGCCTAAGCTAAAAGTCCAAGGTTCCCCTGTTTTTCTGGGCAGAAAACGCCCCGACTTGAATTAACTTGTGACACATGGTTCTAACTCATATCCTATGAATTATGGTTGAAAAAACTTCTCCGACACTCCCTTTAACTAAGGCCCAATAGGGCCTAATGAGGGCCTACCCATGACATGGTCAAATCTTCCTATTTCTAAGTTGCAACAAAACTGTCCCCTGCTGGACAGATTTTGTTATTCTACTTGTGCACCTAACCAAAAGACATACAAACCTCCAACCAACTCCTAAAACCTTTCATATACTCCCAATACTAACTTCTGGTGTCTTGGGCCTCAAAGTGCACATCAATGACATGGTCAAAACTCACTCTAAACCTCAGGGTACTAAACTGATTTTCTACAGAAACTATAACTCTCATTTCTCCAAGGTTTTGACTTGACAAACTCAACTACCAACATCCCAATACTTAAACCAAGACTTTTACATGGTAATCTACTGAAATAACTCCATTATTCTCAAAATAACCTTGGGTGAGATCATCCTTACCTAAGGTACAATTATGGCAAAATAAAAGAGATCACATTTCTCAACTCACCAATCATTAAGTTTTTGAAACCACAAGATATGCATTTTATAAAAGATAACCACGAATTATTACCATGCAACAAGAAGCATAAATCAATATTAACACATTATTCGTACTGAAATTAAGGCTCACTACCAAAAATCTTTCCAAATGATCAAAATCTTACAACATTCTCAGAGAAATCCACATGCATGCATGTCCTCGGGTTTTGCAAACCAAAACAACACATTTTCTACATATATTCTACCATAAAATTAACATGCAAGCTTAGCATGAGCTATACCTAGATGATCACTTAGCATGCAAGGAGTTTTATCAAATTTTCACCACAAAATTTAAGTCATTATCACATAAACATGCAAAATTTGAGCAAAACAACAAGAATGATCTCAAGGACCATTCATTCGGCTCCCATATGGTCATGGCCGAATGAAATGAATGGGAAGGGCCATTTAATCATCAAGAGTTTCCTTCTCAAGACTTGGAACTTATCTATTCCTTGTAGTCCTCTCAAAAATAACCCTAAACTCACAAGAATCAAGGTTGTATTTTGAGTTTCACTAAAACCTTTACATGCAACCTTTAAACTTAAACTTTCTACTCAAAACTCTTTGAAATATGAGTGATCATGGTATGGGAAGTAACATTTACTTTTGTAAAGAGTAGAAGCTTGGTTGAGGAATGAAGAAAAAAAATGGGGAGGGGGTTTCGGCTAAAAGCCGAGAGTGAGAGAGGGAGGAGGGAGGGAGGAGAAAGTGTGGTGGTGAGTGAAGTGAAATGATCATGTCTTTGCTTGTTTTAAGGTTTTTGTATTGGCAAAAGTGAGTGGAATTAGGAATTGACATGATTAGCCTTCCACTTGAACTTGGTTAAATTTGCATGCAAGGGTAAATAAGGAAATTGGCTAGAAAAATAAGAGTTAGTGGGGTTGGAATTGTCCTCTTTGTCCTTGAAAAGAATGAGAGGGTGGTTTGCATGCAAGGGCTTTCTTGTAATTTGCTAAATATGACAACTAAAATTTATAATGACTTATTTTTATAAAATAAAATACAAGCTCAAAAATTATAAAATTTATACCATAAAATAACTTGGATTTTTAGAGACTTTATAAAATTATTTTCAAAATTTGTGAACAAAATACCTTTTAAAAGAAAATTTTTCCAAGGCTTAGAATATTCCTTATAAATCAAAAATAAAGAAATTAAATAAACTCTTGCTTTGAAAAATCATATACTACATAAAGCAAATTTATAATGCAGAAATTTGCACTCACACAAACGTACAATCATTGAATATATTTTCATTCGGCTTTAATATTATACCAAATCCACAAATAATATTACACGAAGATACCGGTCGTAACAGTCAGAATACTGTTTGTAAATAAAAATCTATTATTTTTCTGGAATATTTTATAACTCGACGGATAACAGTTTATCCTCATCCGTCGAATTGTCTTAATCTTAGCCGTTAATTTCCTGAACAGTATCCATCGAGTATACTTACAGTTTGTAAGCATAACACGACGGATAATTGATCGAATTTTTACTATTTATTTTTAAACGACTATTTTGGGTAATTTTCATTGATTACTTTATTTTACTTTATTATTTTTTTGACAATTATTTTTGAGATAGTATAAAAGCTTATTTCATTTCCATTGCTTTTCTTTTATCATTCTCAAATTATCTGCTCTAAATTCTCTTTTTCTCAAAAGCAATTATCATCTCTATCTCTGCAATTTCCACTCTCTAACAATGGCACCAGTATGAACATAAGAATGTCTTAGATTGCGGATTAAGTTGAGAATTTAGTTACGTACAAGCAAGCTGCAATCTCCTATATCGGTCAAAGCTATCTTAAACATGCATTTTAATAGTCTTGTTCTTGTGACAAGTTTTTAAGTCTTGTTTTCGTGACAAGTTATTATCAGTAGTTTTATAGTATTTCTTTTCACAAGCAATCATCACTTTACGATGGCATCTTCTCCGGAAAATCTTGAAGAAATGTATGCAAGGTTGGCATTGGAGGACGAGGGGGATGATGGGGTTTTGATGACAGAGACAGAGGCGAATCGAGAAGAACAAACATTCATATTGGTTGGGAAATTTCTCACGGAGAAATCAATAAATTTCTTAGCAATGCAGAATGTATTAGCCGCATTGTGGAGGCCTCAGAGAGGGATTGAAATACATGATATAGGCAATCATCGTTATACATTTGTCTTTTATCATGTCATGAATATGGAAAAAGTTATTGAGGGAGGACCATGGAGTTTTGAACAGAGCCCATTGATATTTCATAAACTTGAACCTATGGAGGATGCTATGGTAGTGCCATTGAATAAAATGGAGATCTGGGTGCAAGTGCACGACATGCCTACGGGAATGGTAACAGAAAAGGTATTGCAGGCAATAGCAGATCAAGTGGGTACATTTGTTAAGATGGATGCAGCGAATACGAGTGGAATGTGGAGATAATATGTAAGAGTCCGAGTGTCATTAGACATTGACAAGCCATTGAAGCGTAGATTGAAAGTTCGAAGAGAGAATGGTACGTCTACTTGGGTCAACTTCAAGTACGAAAGGCTGGGAACATTCTGCTTTGTGTGTGGAAGAATTGGACATTCAGACAGAGACTGTGAAATTGTCTATGCTAATCCCACGAAAACAATCGAACGAGCGTACGGGGTGTGGTTGCGAGCTCCAAATAAAAATGCACAGAAACAGAATCTGGGGTCAAAGTGGTTGAGAAATGGACCAAATAGTGGATATAATAAGGTGGTGGCTGATCGGACAACAGGAGCAACAACCATGCACGGTGGTGGAGGAAATCTTGTGAATTTTATGGAAACTGATGGGGTGGTTAGCGAGATTGTAAGGGGTGACCCAACCATAGCAGTTAAGGGGCATAATTTGGGGGATATGATAATCATGGATAACTCACAACATCCAAACAGAATGGAAACGTATGAGGCGGGAACTAAAATATTTGAACGTGAGATTATGGTGACAGATACAAAACGTAAAAGAGTAGATATACAGAAAATAACGGAGGAAATTTTGGGGGGTAATTCAGAAGTGAACATGGGCTTAACTGATGGGCCAAAAAACGGACCAGAGGCGGGACTGGAAAGCCAGGCCCGCCTAGGACAATGAGTTTACTTGCTTGGAATTGCCGTGGGCTGGGTAAGCCACGGACCATTCAATTCCTTAAACATATTACCCAACAGAAGAGGCCCAGTATAATATTCCTATCTGAGACGTTGGCTCGTGAAAAGAAAGTTGCAGAGGTGTGTAAAACTCTTAACTTTGCAGGATTTATTTCAATTGAGGTGCAGGGGCATAGTGGAGGATTGGCACTATTATGGAAGAACGAAGGAGGGTGTACGGTGATTGAAGCAACAAGGAATTATATTGACTTCGAGGTAGAGAATGAGGGTGTGGGAAGGTGGAGATATACGGGATTTTATGGCTGCCCTGAAAGACAAAGACGGAGAGAATCGTGGGGAATGTTATTGAACTTACGGGAAAGATCAAACTTGCCGTGGTGCGTAATCGGGGATTTTAACGACATGATATACGAGGATGAAAAAAGGGGAGGGAACAAGCAGCCATTCTATTTGTTAACAGGATTTACAGAAACTTTGGAGACATGCCAGCTGAAAGACCTTGGTTTTGTTGGTGAGAAATTTACATGGGAGAGATCGAGGGGGAGTAATTTTTGGATTCAAGAACGACTGGATAGGGGGGTGGCTAACCAGAAGTGGAGGGAGCTATTTCCAGAGGCAGAAGTCGAGGTTATTGAGGTAGCAACTTCAGATCACCTTCCATTATATCTTCAACTGAACAGGCGTGTGTATATGCCTAAGGAGAAAAAATTTAGATTCGAAAATATCTGGGTAAGGGAGAAAGAATGCAGGAACATTGTGAAGCATGGTTGGGAAGCAGGTGAAACTAGGGATATTGTGCATAAAATTAAGAGTTGTGGTGAAAAATTGCAAGAATGGGGGGAGGTATTACCAAGGAGTTTAAACGAAAGCTGGGCCATTGTCGAAATATGCTGAAGAAGCTACGCTCACGAAGAGATACACAGGGAATAAATAGGTATAATGAAGTGAGAGATGAATACTTGAAATTGTTAGATAGACAGGAGGTGTACTGGAAGCAAAGGGCTAAACAACATTGGTTGCGGGAAGGGGATAAGAATACAAAATTTTTTCATAGGTATGCATCCAATCGGAGAAAAAATAATAGAATTGATCGGTTGAAAGATGGAGATGGTAATTGGCAGGACACACCAGAAGGGATTAGGAATATTATAGAGAGCTATTTTGTCGATTTGTTCCAGGCTTCATGTGTTGATGGTAGATTGTCGGAACATGAAGTAGTGAAACAGGTGTCTACTTATGAGAACGAGGAGTTAATGAGGGAGATTTCAGTAGAGGAAGTGAAAACGGCGGTATTCTCTATGCATCCAGACAAGGCGAGTGGTCCTGATGGATTTAATCCTGCGTTTTATCAGGTTTATTGGGATATTGTGCACGTGGAGTTGGTGGATTTTTGTCGTACTTTTTTGCAAACAGGGGAGTTGCCTGCAGGTGTGAATAATACTTGTGTATGCCTTATCCCGAAGGTGAAGAAACCAAAGACAATGGGGGATCTCCGACCTATTTCGTTATGCAACGTTTTGGTTCGTATTTTGTCTAAGATCATGGCCAATAGGCTTAAAAAGATTTTGGAATCCATTATATCGGACAGACAGAGTGCATTCATTGAGGGAAGGTTGTTAACGGACAATGCGTTGATAGCATTCGAGATTAACCATTATATGCAGCGGAAGAGGCAAGGTAGAACTGGTGTTGCAGGGCTTAAATTAGACATCTCGAAGGCCTATGACAGGCTTGAGTGGAGCTTTGTGCGTAATATGATGGTAAAATTCGGGTTTAATAGTGTGTGGATTGAGAGGATCATGCAATTTATTAGCTCGGTGGCATATAGTTTCTTGCATAATGGGGATGAATTTGGGTGCGTTGTTCCGAGAAGAGGACTCCGTCAAGGAGATCCGATTTCGCCTTATCTTTATATCATGTGTGCGGAGGGGCTAAGTGCTATAATTAGAAGAAACGAGGAGGCCGGACTGATACATGGTTGTCGAATTGCGAGAGGAGCACCAAGTATATCACATTTATTATTTGCGGATGATTGTTATATGTTTTTTAAGGCAGCTAAGGGTGAGTCGAGTACTCTAAAGGGAATTTTACAGAGGTATGCTCGAATATCGGGACAGGTGATTAATTCTAATAAATCGAGTATTACGTTTTCAACTAACACAAGTGCTGAGGATCGGCAAGAGGTTCAGAATCAGCTGCAAGTGCAACAAAATGAGACTCCAGGCAAGTATTTGGGGTTACCTATGAAGGTTGGGCAAAATAAAAAAGCTGAATTTGAGTTTCTTGTAGAAAAGGTGGCTTCCAAGTTACAAACATGGGGGATGGGGAATGTTTCTAAAGCAGGTAAAGTAACGTTGTTGAAATCAGCGACGCAGACTATTCCTACGTTTTGGATGAACTTGATGTTAATTCCGCAAGATGTCTGTGACAGAATCGAAAAAAAGATGAATCAGTATTGGTGGGGAGGTCGAGGGGAGCATGGAGGTATTCGGTGGATGTGCTGGGATCATTTGTGTGAAGTAAAGGAGGTGGGTGGGTTAGGCTTCAGAAAGTTACGAGAATTTAATGTGGCTATGTTAGCCAAGCAAGCGTGGCGACTAGTAAATAACACTAATCCATTGGTGGCGGAAATAATGAAGGCTAGATACTATGCAAAATCAGATTTTTTAAATGCTACATTGGGTTCAAATCCTAGTTTTATGTGGAGAAGTATTATGGAATCCCAGGAGGTCATTAAGCGAGGTTGCAGACGGAAGATAGGAGATGGGAAGGATACTAATTTGTGGACAAGTCCATGGTTACCATGCTTAGAGAATGGTTTTCTTACGAGTACTGCTTATACTGGACTTCATGATGCAACGGTGGATGGCCTGATGATGGAGGGTCAGAAGAGGTGGGATGTAGAGGTGCTAAACGATATATGCAATGAGCGGGATAGACAGCTGATACAACAGATTCATGTTCCTAGCAGAGGTATTAAGGACTCTTGGTATTGGTTGCTAGATGAAAAAGGGGAATTCTCGGTCAAAAGCTGCTATAGGCATTTGAGGGGGGAGAGGGAGAGCCAGGATAAAGGATTTTGGAAGAAGCTGTGGGGCTTAAACTTACCGGGGAAGATAGTTAATTTTTTATGGAGGGTATGCCGGGATGTACTACCTACCGCTATTGTTAAAGAAGGGAGTAAATATTTCGCCAACATGTTCATGGTGTCATTTGCATATGGAGACTGCAGTGCATACTCTGTTCTCGTGTTGTTTTGCTCAGGAAGTATGGAATTCGGTGGGATTGCAGGACCTGGTAAGCGTAGGAGAGGACATGACGGGGTTGCAAGTGATCAAGCAAGCATTCCAGCGGGGCAATAGAGAGCAGTGTTTGATGATAGGGATTATTAGTTGGAGTTTGTGGATTCGACGTAATGAATGGGTGTGGAATCGAAACAATATGTCAATGTTTGGAACTCGGTCTATGGGTTTGCACCTGATGCGTGATTGGAAAACTGCGTATGAGCGTGAAAATGGAGATAAAAGACAGCTGCGAACAGCAAGTAAGAAATGGGTTAAACCACCGGAGGGGTGGATAAAAATAAATGTTGATGCTGCTAGTCAGGGGTCTGTAGTAAACATTGGCGTAGCATGTGTAGCTCGAGACGAAAGGGGTGGGTTTTTGGGTGCTAGAATCGCGAACTGCAGGGGTTACACGCAAAGCCGCGAAGCAGAAGTTGTTGCTCTTCGGGAAGCTTTATCATGGTTGCTAACTTGGAGAAATACGAAATGTATATTCGAGTTGGATGCTAAGTTGGTGGTGGACGCCGTCTATAATAACACGGGAAGATCAAATTTTCATAGTATTATAGATGATTGTATGAGTTTACTTCAACATTTCGAGAATGTATTAGTTGTGTTTGAACATCGATCTGCGAATAATATAGCTCATAACCTAGCTCGAGCTGCATTTTCTATGTCTGGTCATATGGAGTGGTTTCATACTGCTCCAGAGTTCATTCGTTGTAATTTGATTTCGGAGGAGTATTAGTATAAGCAAGTGCGTTTATTTCAAAAAAAAAAAACAATGGCACCAGTAGTCAAGATAATGTCACAAACTGGATACATCTATGAGAAGAACAACTTCACGGCTCTAGTGAACAAGGGGATTCAAGATTCAAGTGACTACCACAAAATGATGGATTTTGTGAAGAACTGCAAACTCAGCCATGAATGCTAGAATCACCCACCATCTTCTGTGAGGTTGTTGAAGAGATGTGGACGACTGCTACATACAACTCTACTGATAAGACCATCACACTCACGATTAAAGGTAAGGAATTATGTATCAATAGTGATGATATTAAAGCATGTTTCAAAATTCCTGATAATACTGTGACCTCACCACACACAGATACTGATATTGTTAATATGCTTAATTCCATGAACTATGCACTCTCTACTTATAAGTTAAGTGATATTAGGAGATTGGGTCTTAGGAAAGAATTGAGTTTCATGTGTGATTTAGTTACCAAGGTCTTTTCTGGTAAAATCAGTAATTTCGACTCTATCAATATATCAATGCTTAATATGCTTTACATGCTAGTTATAGATAAGTTCTTTAATTTTAGTGATCTTGTTTTGTTTGAGTTGGGGTTTAAATTAGGGGAGTTAAACAAGAGGGGTAAAAATGTTTACTATGCTAGATTTTTCATGATGCTAGCTAACCACCTCTCTGAGGAAATTGTGCTTGAGAACCCAAACAACAAATTAGATTGTTGGGTTCAAGAGAGAAGAATTATTGCAGATTTGAACAGGGCAAATCATCATAGAGAGGTGCCACTCTTCTATTTCCCTGTAATGGAAGCACCTCAGGTAAGTAAGGTAAGTTCATCTATCTCTACTATTCCAACCTCACAGATTTCTTTGAATTCTAGTGTAGTTATGACAACTATGTCAATGACCCAACAGTTGCCTACCCAAGCTACTAAACCATCAAAAATTTCAAAATCCAAATCAAAGAAAGCCCCCTCTGGTATCTCTCAAAAGATGTCAGTTGTAAAATCTACCAAAACCAAAGAGGGGAGTGTGAAGGTGGGAAAGGTAGGTGAGGGACGGTGTGAACATAAAAGAAACCCTAAGGATAAGGATGGAGAGTTGAGTGGTTCCCAGCCTAGCCACACTGCAGTTTCCCAACAAACTGCAGTGATTAATAAGGATAAAAGCTCATTTCTAGTTGCATCCTCCCAAAAGGATGCGACTATTGAACAAAGCTCTCAACAAAGAGCACAAGTCAAAAGGGGAAGGGACACAAGCTCACCCTAAACCTATGCCAGAAAGAAGAAATCAAAAACCTTTGAGGATGCACAGGGTTCACACACTGTGCAAACTGGTGCTAAAGACACAGTCACTGCACCTTCACAAATTCAGCTTGATGTGGCTCTAATAAATATGGAGTCACAGCCAAAATCATTAGTTATAGAAGTACCTCAAACACCAAATTCTCCCACAAACTCCCTGGATGTGGATATGATCAACACATCAATTCCCGATTCCCCTTCTTTAAATTTGTTGGGGAAGCCAAAATCTAGTGCAAGTGAGCATCATCTTTTGGATGATTTGTTGGCTCACTTGCCAATTCTTTCAAGAACGGTTGAAACATCTGTGCCCAAAATCTCATCAATCAGCACAGAGTCCACAATAGTTTCAATTCCAAGTTTATTCATTTCTACTCTCTCGATGGATATTGCTCATCCGTCGAGTAGTGATTGTATCCCGACGGATAAGCTTAGCAGCATTTATCCGTCGGATAGTCAAATTGCTAACCCGATGGATATCCCTTATCCGTCGAGTGTCTCTGCACAACTTCAAATTTCATCTATTATCTCTAGTGCAGAAAATTTAGTGGTTGTACAGTCACTCTTAGGATTGAGGGAAGAGAGTGTTATGAGTGAGAGTCTGGGTTGCTCCCAGGAAAAAAGAGAGGAAAAGAGTGAAAATATGCAATCCATTTCTTCAGGATTGGCAAAAGAGAGTGAGAGGAGTCCCACCTTAGATGGTGAAGGTGAGGGTGTGAGGGTGGGGAGCCAGGGTGAGACCCTGATGCAACAAAAGAGAGAACAAGAGAGAAATGCAGGTGCAGGAGCTATAAGGATGGATGTCATTTCTAGTGAGTTAAAGAATGTCCAGGATGCAGACAGGGAGGGACTATCTCAGTAACCTCAAGCTGTTATAGATTCCACCTCCCTCGATGCTGGGGCATTTACTCACCCTGTTCCAGCTTATCAACTTCTAGCTAAACAGGGCAATGATAATGCAGAATGGATGCTCAATTTGGTGCATACCACTCAGTCAATGCTAAGAGCTAAGGATTCCATCACAGCTTTGCCCTCTACAGCTGGTGATGTTGATTATGAGACTGGTGGTTCAGCAGATTTCTTTGGCGATGAAAGTGGAGATAGTGAAGAAAAGCCATTGGACATGGGGGAGAAGTAGGTTCCAATTCAAGATCAGGCATGCCATCATTGGCATTTTCAAAACATTGTGATGAACACTACTTCAAGACAACCCTGATCCAACTCATAAATCAGACAAATTCTGCTCTTCAAACCACTACAAATGCCAACACAAAGAAGCTCCTTCAAGCACATCTTGCTTCTCTGCAACTACAACAGATTCAAGGCTTCCAATATGCTAGAGATGTCAACACCATCAAGAGTGCTATTGTTGAGATGAAAAAGGCTATTTCGGATAAAATGGACTCTAAGCTTCCAGAAGCTACAATGCTTGATATTAAGAGACAGCTCAGGAAAAATTATGATCATGCCACAAAGATAGATGCCTTGGATACAAGGATGACAACTATAGAATCATCTCTTACAATAATTCATCTGCATCAAGCTCAACAGACAGACTTGCTTCAGAAACTGGTGGCTGCACAAACCTCCTCCTCTACTCAACTTGATGATAACAAAAAGGGGGAGAAAGGACCAATTGAAGGGGAGAAATATAACGACTCGTGTATTTTTCTTTTTATTTTAATATTTAAAAGTGTAATAAAGATTTGAATAATTAAATAAAGGTGTGTATTGGTTTTGGCACCAGTTACTGATTGTTATTTAATTTTTTATTTGTTGATATGTGGGATTGAATTGTGTGATTTATTAGTGAGTTATATGATTTTATTTCGCTTGTAAAAGTGATTTTATTGTAGTTTTAATTTCATAAATACTTGGATTATTTCTAAAATTGGTTTTATAATTTTATAATTTTAATAATTATTTTTAGGACTTTATAAAATTGAGAAATCAAGATTTTATTAATTATTTATTTTTAAATGATTTTTCGATTGTGTTTATTTGTAAAATCCATATTTAATTCAAGAAATCTTCAAAAATCATGAAACTTATATTTTATTAAGTTTTTATTATTCTGAGAATTTTAGAATTATTTTGGAAATTTTCGGGAATCGTTTCACCCGCGCGTCGTTTCGTTATTCGTTAAAAAGCGGGTACAAAGCGTACCTTAAAATTATTTTTAAAATTTTGAAATTTATGATTTAATTAACTTCGGGATATATGTAACATTTTAAGATTATTTTGGCAATGATTTGACTAATATTTAATTACGAATTATACCCTTAAAAATAGATTAAAATGACGTGTAGGGCTTGTAGTCAGTCAAAATAAAAAATAAAATGACACGTATCCAACGAAGTTGGACACGTGCCGTGCGTTGGTTATTTCAGGAGGGTGAATAATCAGTTAAATGGGGGAGATAAACATCAATTCCCTTTGTCTCTCTCGGTTGTGCTCTCGATTGTCTCTCTTTCTTTTCTGTTACTTCTCATTTTCTTTTTTTTTCGGCCCGTCTTCTTCCTTCCTCCTTCGGCTGTTCTTGCCCTGTGTTTCACCGCCGTTTTCCGGTGAGCCGCCGCTGTTTCTCAGTTTGGTTTGGTTCTATTTTTGTTCAGTTGATATGCATATATATACTTGTATATATGTGTGTGCTCTATGTATACTTGTGTGTGTGTGTTGTGTGTGCGACTGTGTTGTGTGTGTGTGCGTGGCGCGTGGCCGTGTGTGCTGCGGGTGCTGCTCTGTGGTGTTTCTCAATTGGGTTGCTCAGCTGGGCATCTCAATTGGGCTGGCGGTTTGAGCCTTGTTGGGCCGTTTGTTTTCTGTTGGTTTGGATTGTTGCAAAATTTTCATTTTAATTCCTTTTATCGCAGGGAATTATTGATTAACATTCGTGATATTAATTATTCGTGTTGAAAATGATTTTTCGAAATAATTGATAGAATTTACGATGGAAACCCGAAATTAATCGGGTACTCGTAAATTTTACCACCGTTGACGATGAACTTCGGTGAGTCAACGATGGACGGTGATGACGATGTTCTGAGTCCTAAATTTTATAAATAAATAAAATAATTACGTAACGGCATTTCGCGAACAAACCATTACCCCTCGCCTTACTTTGAAACGTTGGTTAAGGACCTTAAATGACTAATTGAGGTATGAAACAATTATGTAAAGTGGATTAGGCTGTTGGTAGGATACTCGCGAAAGAATCGCCTTAAAATTCTTAATGGTTAATTTATTAAAAATGGTGGAGCTGAGGGTACTCGAGCGACTTAAGTGAATCGTTAAGCGCAAAAGCGAACGTTAGGGTCTAATTGGTTAAAGTATAGATTCTTAAGCGATTTGGTTTAATTCCAACTTATATGTTGTTTATAGGTTACTAGACTCATCCCAAGCCTTTTATCACCCCCAGTCGCTCAGGCAAGTTTTCTACCCGTTATATTGTTGTTGTGATGTATATATGTATATGCATTATCTTGTGATAGATGTATGATGCTTAATTAGCAAATCTTGCGATATATTGGAGCATGCTGATATGGGATATATGCATGTCTATTTCGTAATCTTGATATCTATCTGTTGATTCCAATGCTTATAGTTGCATAATACCTATGCTAGAGATAAGCAGTAATTGCGTATACCCTTAGTATAGGGAACCCAAAGGTGAACATTTTCTAAAACCGGGAATCGATGTTCTCGAGTATATTATATATATTTATATATATATAGATATAGTTTTCAAAACTATTAATCGAATAAGGTTTATTCGATAACTTTATTTTTATTAATGAATATTACTTTGAATATTCATTCGAGGACTTATGACTCGGTTTATTTTATTTAATGAATATTACTTTGAATATTCATTCGAGGACTTATGAATCCGTTTATTTTATTTAATGAATATTATTTTGAATATTCATTCGAGGACTTATGACTCCGTTTATTCTATTTATTGAATATTATTTTGAATATTCATTTGAGGACTTATGACTCCGCTTATTTACTAAATAATATTCTTTATTTTATTAAAGAATAATGTTTCGATAATCAAACTTATTTTCGATTATTCAAATAAAGATCATACTTTCGTATAAGTATGTCTTTGGTTATTTATTATTCATTTCAAGTATGAGTTTTAAAACTCCTACCTCAATTATTTTTGTAAGGATTATCCTTATGGGAATATTATTTAAATAATGTTATGGATTAAAAACTAATATATATAATTGCTGTATTTAGTACTAAGGAACGTGAGCTTCAAGGCTCGATTTGACTGCTCTTATGTTTCATGACTCAATCTGCCTTAACAAGATGCCTACGTACCTTGCTGATTGCCAAGGATCAAGTCAAAAAACATAGTTCTGATTTGTGGGGTGAGGCCCCTTATATAGATGTGGGGGTCCTTGAATTGGACTTGGTGTAGGAGACTTGGTGGTTAAGCCTCTGAATTAGGATAGACTTAGGAGTCCTAGGAAGTAGGAAGCTGATTCCTTATCCCATGAGGTTCCTTGGAGGCCAATCTACAAGGATTTATATCCCCATTAGGACTTATCTTGATAGCTGTTTTTCTCCCTTATTTATTAATTACGAAATTAATAAATAATCAGGGCTTTGGGCCTTCTTTGTTCCATCAGGCCTGATCTGGTCCATCAGGCCTGATCAACGTGTTAACCTTTCTGGTCTGAATATCATACATCTTCTTATTGGGCCTAGCAGCCCACACCTTGTATAATTAATGCAATATTTAATTATACAATCAGGATTTATTTATCCCTATCATTTGCCCCCCAACTTTTGGGAAATATTGACTAGGTTTTGCAGAAGTTAAGTCCATTCGTTCCCTTACAGGGTTTCGTTTTTGCGTAAAGTGTGGAGCGACCTACACATTTACCACGATTTACTTTTACTCCTTTTATTCAGGAATTATCTTAATTTCCAGGAATTTTTCCATTAATTTCGGGATTTTTCCCTAATTTTCTGGATTTTCCCCTTAATTCTGGGATTTTTCCTTAATTTCCTGGACTTTTCCCTTATTTTCTGGGATTTATCATTAATTTTCCGGATTTATTCCTTATTTCTGAAAAATATTAATATTTTTCAGAAAATATTTCAAGGAATTTCCTTATTATTTTTTTTTCTTTTTTTTATATAAATTTTGACCAGGAATCCCATTCGACCAGGATCGTGGTCGATTTATCCGTCTTTGTGTCCTGGTCGACAGCATTTCGAGGAGATTCCATTCGACCAAGAATCCTGGTCGAATTTCGGCCAGGATTTCTCCCCCCTCTCCTTTTTTTTATATATAAATTTCGAACAGGAATTTTCGACCAGGAATTTTCGGCCAGGAATTTTCGACCAGGAATTTTTTATTTCGGTTAAGATTTTCGGTCAGGATCTCCATTTTTGACCGAATTAACCATCATCTCGTGCCTTAATCGAAGCTATTTTGAGAAGAATTGATTCGACCAGGAATATATCTTATCTCCTGGTCGACAGGGTCAAGGAACAAATACTATTCTGGAATTTTGGTCGAAAAACTATCATTTTTGACCAAGAATTTTGGTCAGAATTCCTTTCTTGACCGAATTAGCTTCTTTTATCAGCCCTGGTCGAGGGAAATTCGACCTCAGACCATTCGACCAGGATTTCTCTGTGCTTTCTGGTCGACAGGGTCAAGAACATATGCATATATATTTTTTGTACATACTTGGATTTAGGCCCCTAATGTTGGGCTAAAACTTGGGCCCATTTTAACTGGGCTTATTTTCTTACTGGGCTTCACAGGCCTTTCAATTGGGCCCCTAGTTCTGGGCTTTCAATTTGGGCCAATTTTGGGTTCAGGCCCATTTTTTAGTTGGGCTTCTTTTCACCCTTTTTTCCTAAAAATCAAGTGGGCCTCATACAGGGTTTTTTGTTTTTGGGCCTTGGTATTGGGCCTTGGTTTTTCTGAACTGGGCTTTTATTTTCTAAGCTAAGAAGCTTCTGGAACCCTGAGGAATTTTCTCAAAACCTTCTGGATTTTTCTAGAAACTATTCTAAATTCTTCCAATATTTTGTAGATCATTCCAGAAGGTTCATGAACTTGTGCCCAAATGGGCTTTTCTAGGCCCATTTTCCCCTCTTTCCTCCTATATAAAAGTGGGGGGGGAGTGTCCTCACTCACACTCTTCACTCCTCATTTCATACATTTCTCAAACTTTCTCCTCTCTCAACTTTCTTCCCGTAGCTTCCAGCCTTCTTCCTTTCAAAGTTTCCAGGCTTTTCCAGCTTTACTATTGGCTGACAAGAGTTCCGAGAGGGCGGCCAAGATAGCCTCGGCTTCAAAATGAGGTAAGGATATCGAGATCCGTTCTTCATATATGTCTTTAATCGATATGATTAACACTAGGGGGGATGAATATCCCTCTCCTGCACATCTCGATTCTTTTAATCATTGTAATACTTGGCACAACATAGATTTCGATAAACTAAATGCACGTTATAATGTCCTTCCTCCTCTTAGATTAGTTCCAGTCTCTGGTGGTGACCGTACTTGCCACTGGAGACCCGATACTCTCTTTATTTACACAGATGCCCTTAATACTGGGCTTAGGTTTCCTTTCCACCCTTTCATTCCTCATCTTTTAGCTGATTTACAAATCAACCCGTGTCAGCTTCCTCCAAACGCTTGGAGGAATATTTTATGTTTTATGGTTTGCTGCCTTAGGGAGGGTTTTCCCCTTTCCGTAGCTGTTTTTAGGAAGGTCTTTCAGTGTTATAATAGCTCTTCCAGTATTTGTGGTTGGGTCTATGTCAAGAAAAGGCCCAAAAGTAAACATATCTTAAACAGCGCCTCCATTCCTGATAACAACCAAAATTGGAGGAATAGTTTCATTGGGTTACGTTGGGAGAATGGTGACTGGGGCACACTCTTCCAATCTTCCTTCGGGAAGGTCAGTGATGGTAGCCTCAAATCCATTCACTTAACTCCTGAGGAAACTATTATTTATAACGGGCTTACTCAGGACGACGGCACTACTACCAGCTGGACTCTCTTAGAGGAGTTCTCCCTCATTCATGTGGGACTATCCTCTGTTTCTCAACAGGGTATTTTTCTTCCCTTCTCAACTTTATTTCATTTCATGCATTATTAACATCACTTATTTTGTTTTTTGCCTCATTTTGCAGCTGCTAAGGAGATTAACGAGGACAATGTTCCTCCTGTTGAAGAGACTGCTAAAATGAAGAAAGCTCGGCTTGCAGGCCTAGACACCCGAGGAAAGGGGACAGAGCCTATCTTCTTAAGAAAGCACAAGGAGCATATGGGGGAGGCTTCAACTGAAGGAGCTGAGGGTCATAGTGCTCTTATCACTGCTGCTGCCCTTGCTGCTGCTATAGGCGCCTTCCAACCTCTCTGGGGATTCCGCCGAGGGGATACCGTGGTTAGTTCCACGAAACATGCTTGGGATTGGTCCTACCATAGCGTGACTCCCAAGTATTTTACTGACGTGGTGGCCACCCCTGACCTTGAGAGGATTAAACTCATGGGAGCTCAGTCTCTGGCTTCGATATGCCTCTTCTTTTTTGAACTTATCTTTCTTTCTTGTAGCATTCTCTTGCCTTATACTTTATTGATTGCTTTGTTTTAGTCTAACGTCTATTTTCAAGGCGCTGTGAGGCAAGCCGAGTCATGGAAGCGGGCTTCCGATAAGGCCGATAATGCCCTCAGGAGGCAACAAAAGAAGTATGCTACTCTGGAGAAGAAGTTCAAACGCAAGGAGGAGGAACTCGGGGAGTCTAACGCCGAGCTGGTGGTACTTCGGGTGGAGAAGGACAAAGCTATAGATAACTACATGGACTCGGAGGAGTTTCCCCAGTCCATGAGGATTAGGGATGACTTAGTCTTTCCCGGGTTTTTTAGGACTGGTTGGGACACGGCCCTTGGGACCGTGAACGAGGCTTGTCCTGATATTAACCCGGCGGATTATGTCTGCCCTGATGATGAGGCTTTGCTACAGAGATTTCATACCCGAGTAGTTGTCTCGGATCATGTCCCTCAGGATCCGCTCCTTCCTCCTCCCGAGTCTTCTTCCAGGCCTGCTGGGGACGATAGCTCTTCCTCCTCCTCCGAGACGACAGTGACATCTAGCGAGAGCGAGGGGGATGATGATATGGATGCCGAGGGCACCTCAGCTCCTTAGAGCTTCTTTCAGCCCTGCGTGGCTTGTTTTCTTTATCATATTTTCGAGACTTTATTTATCGAACTCTTGTAATATTTATCCGATCTATCACATTTTATGCTTGCATTCCATGTATTTGGTTTTACTTGTCAGGGCATAGACATTTAAACATATTTCAAAAACCTCATGAATTTCCATAAATTGCCTGGGATTCATCCCTTACACAAGTCTTAATAAACTTCAAAATAAAACTAGAATAAATAGATCCTAAGCAAGCAAAGCTTCAAGGTGCTTTTCAACCTACTCGTCATGTTGACAAGTGAGAATCATATTCAGTTGCCCTACACATAGTAAACCTTCAGGTTTTGTGCATGCCAAGTTCTCGGGTCTTCAAAACCATCCATCATTTCCAGCTTGTAAGTTCCTCTACTTTGAACACTCTTGACTTTGTACGGCCCTTCCCAATTCGGGGCAAGCTTCCCTTTATGTCCTGCACCAGAAGCTTCTATCTTCCTCAAGACCAGGTCACCTTGTTTGAAAAATTTTTCTTTAACCCTTAGGTTGTAGTAGAATGAAGCCTTCTTCTGATACTCTACTATCTTTGCATGTGCCCCATCTCGCCTTTCGTCGATTAAGTTCAGAGCTAACCTTTGTCCTTCCTCATTTTCCTCAACATTGAAAGCCTGAATTCTTGGAGAGGAATGTGATATCTCCACGGGAACTACTTCCTCTGCCCCATATGCCAACATGAAGGGAGTTGCTCCGGTCGTGACTCTACAGGTAGTCCTATAGGCCCATAATATTGGAAGTATCTCATCCACCCAATTATTTCTTGACTTCTCGATCCTCTTTTTTAGTCCATCCAGGATTATTCGATTTGCTACCTCAGCTTGCCCATTGGCTTGTGGGTGAGCCACAGAGGTGAACCGTAACTCAATCTCATTTTCTTCACAGTACTTCTTGAATTCCTCGTTGTTGAATTGTGTTCCATTGTCGGTGACTAGGATACGGGGAATTCCATATCGGCACATAATATTTTCCCACAGAAATTGTGCAACCTGCTTAGTTGTGATCTTGGCCAAGGGTTTGGTTTCAATCCACTTGGTGAAATAATCAATGGCTATAATCAGAAACTTTCTTTGTGTCGTGGCCATGGGGAAAGGCCCCAAAATATCCATTCCCCACATAACAAAGGGAATGAGCGAGTTGATAGAGGTCAGCATCTCGGGAGGTTGTCTAACAATAGGTGCATGCTTCTGACAGCGGTCACACTTCTTCACATATTCTTTGGCATCAGCCATCATTTCTGGCCAATAAAAGCCTAGACGAGTTATCTTATGAGCCAAGGCCCTGCCCCCCAAGTGTTGTCCACAAATACCTTCATGCACTTCTTCAAGAGCCAAGCGTGCCTCATCAGGCCTGAGATACCTTAAGTAAGGAACCACGAAAGATCTTTTGTACAGAATCTCATCTATCAAAGAGTACCTTAATGCCCGAATAGTTAACTTCCGTGCTTCAGTTGCATCGCTTGGCAACCATCCGGTTTGAATGTGAGCCTTAATGGGATCAATACATGACATCCTCAGGCCTACAGGAGCTACAAGCTTATCATCTATGCTTCGTGTCTTCAAAACACGGAAGTACACACTTCCCGAACTTTCTTCTATCTCGGATGAAGCAAACTTTGATAATGCGTCTTCCTTAGCATTTTCCTCCCTTGAAATGTGCTCAACATGGAATTCATTGAATTGAGTCATCACAGCCCTTACTAGGCGGACATACTTGGCCATCGTTTCATCCCTTGCCTCAAATTCTCCCTTTACCTGGGATACGATCAGCTTCGAGTCTCCGTGGACCTTTAAGTTTTTGACTCTAAGTGTCCCTGCTAGGCCAAGGCCAGCTATCAGGGCTTCATATTCTGCCTCATTGTTTGTAGTTGGGAAGTCTAATTTCATGGCATACTCAATCAAGAACCCGTCAGGGCTTTGTAAAACCAATCCTGCTCCACTGGAGTTTATTTTTGATGTTCCATCAAAATAGAGAACCCAATATTCTTTCTCCTTATCATCCTTCTCTTTGTCCCCATTATCGACTCCCTTGTCTTGAGGTATGGTATCTTCCTTCCCCCCGACTTCTTGGTTGGGTATGGTACATTCCACCACGAAGTCAGCTAGTGCCTGGGCTTTTATTGCCGTACTTGGCTTATACTTGAGATCAAACTCTCCCAGCTCTATTGCCCACTTAATCAATCTCCCACTTGCCTTGGGACTGTGAATGATATTTCTCAGGGGCTGATTTGTTAGCACCACAATCTGATGAGCCTGAAAATAAGGACGCAGCTTTCTCGAAGCCATTACCAAGGCTAAAGCGAATTTCTCAATAGTTGAAAAATTCAACTCAGCACCATGCAGAATTTTGCTGACATAGTATACGGGTTTCCGGACTTTCAGTTCCTCCTTAACCAACATCGCGCTCAAGGCACTCTCTGAAACAGCTAAGTACAAGAATAAAACTTCATTCAAAGCTGGCTTGGCCAACAACGGGGCCTGGGCCATATACTTCTTTAACTCTTCGAATGCCTTCTGGTTTTCCTCATTCCATACGAAGTCCTTGATGTTCTTTAGTGACTTGAAGAATGACAGGCACTTGTCTCCTGACTTGGAGATTAATCGTCCCAGCGCAACAACCCTTCCTGTGAGCTTCTGAACATCCTTGACGGTTTTTGGTGGTTCCATTTCTAGGATTACCTTTATTTTGTCGGGGTTAGCCTCTATCCCCCTCTTGGAGACCATCAATCCCAAAAATTTTCTAGATCCTACTCCGAAAGCACATTTTGTAGGATTTAACATCATCTTGTGGTACCTCAGGACCTCAAAAGCTTCCCTCAAATGGGTTATATGATCAGTCCTTGCTAGACTCTTGACTAACATGTCATCAACATAGACTTCCATAGTCTTACCAATAAGGTCCTTAAAAATTTTATTTACCAACCTTTGATAGGTGGCTCCTGCATTCTTAAGACCAAATGCCATAACAAGATAACAATAAACACCAAAGTCAGTGATGAATGATACCTTTGGAATGTCATCCTTGTGCATCTTAATCTGATTGTATCCGCTAAATCCATCCATGAAACTCAGCATCTCATGCCGAGCAGTGGCATCAATCAAAGTATCAATCCTTGGCAACGGAAAACAGTCTTTAGGGCATGTATCATTCAGGTCAGTGAAGTCTATACACATCCTCCACTTTCCATTAGCCTTCTTCACCATTACCGGGTTTGCTAACCATTCCGGAAATTGAATCTCCTCAATGAAACCAGCCTCTAAGAGCTTTTCTACTTCCTGTTTTATAGTTTCTTATCTTTCCGGGACAAAATTTCTTTTCTTTTGTTTCACTGTCTTCCGGCTTGGATCCACATTTAACTTGTGAGTAATCAGCTCCGGGTCTATGCCTGGCATATCAGCTGCTGACCATGCAAACACATCACTATTTTCTTGCAAAAATTTCACCAACTTCCCTCTAAGGGGCTCCTCTAATATGGCTCCAATGAAAGTCATCCTCTCAGAATTCTCGGGGTCTAAAGGAATCGAAACCAAGTCTTCTGCTGGCTTTCCTCTCTTCTCATCATTTTCTCGGACATCCATATCTTCAATAGGAAGAACCTGCCCCCCGACTCCATCTACCCTCAAAGAGGCCACATAACAGCTTCTAACCATTTTTTGATCTCCTCTCTCTTCTCCAATCCCGTTCCGGGTGGGAAACTTTATGACTGAATGGTAGGAAGAAGGGACTGCCTTGAAGGCATGTATCCCTGTTCTTCCCATGATAGCATTATAGGTTGAACTAGCTTTTACCACCACAAAGTCCAACATCTGTGTTGCTTTCCTTGGTTCCGTACCTATGGTGGTTGGCAACTTGATTATCCCTTCTACAGGACATTCTACTCCAGCAAATCCATATATCGGCATGTCGGTTGGTGTTAACTGGGAGTCGTTATACCCCATCCTTAGAAAGGCGTCGTGGAGCAAGATATCCACAGAAGCACCATTATCCACAAGGACCCTCTTGACGGGGCTATTTTCTATTACCAGTGTTATGACCAGCGGGTCATCATGAGGAAACTTCACACCCTCTAGGTCAGAATCATCAAAAGCCAATGTTACTTCTGTCCTGGCCCTCTTCGGGGCTTCTCCAACAATATGCATAACCTCTCTAGTATATGCCTTTCTGGAATTTTTAGACAATCCAGCAGCAGTTGGACCTCCAAAGATCGTGTTTATCACAGGCCCTCGAGGTATCGGCCCTCCATAAATGGTGTTTATAACTGGTCCTCTAGGCTGGGGGTTTCGCCCCTGATCGTCTTGGTCCCTCCTACGATCCTCAAAGTTCTTCCTTCCATTATTATTCCTGTCCCCTCCTTCTCCAGTGTATTTGTTCAATCTTCCTTTTCGAATGCGGAACTCAATTTCATCTTTCAGCTGCCTACACTCATCGGTGTCGTGACCAACATCTTTGTGAAATCTGCAATATTTGCTTTTGTCTATCTTGGCAGGATCAGCCTTCAGGGGCTTAGGCCAATGAATATCTCGATCTTTCTCGATTTCCATCAAGATCTGACTTCTAATAGCATTCAGCTTAGCGTATTCGGTGAACTTTTGCCCAGGTCCTCCCTTCTTGGGGGTTGAATCAGGGTTTTGCTCGGTTCTAGGATACTTGTCCTTAGCGATATACTCCAGATCAGTTTTTTGCTTCTTGCCTCCAGTGGGCTCATTACTTACTACGGTCTTCCTCATGCTTTCTTCAACTTTGATATACTTCCCTGCCCTCTCCTGGAGCTGCAACATGCTTTCAGGGGGGCGTTTGGCCAAGTATATCTTAAAAAACTCATCCCTAGTTCCTTATTGCAGCGCTATCATGGCTACCTTATCATCAAGGTCTGGGACTTTTAAAGCCTCCTTTGTGAAACGATTCAGGTAATCTCTCAAGGATTCCTTTGCCCCCTGCACAATACTCATAAGAGATGCAGAACTTTTCTGATGAACTCTTCCACTGATGAATTGCTTAATAAAAGCCTGGCTTAATTCTCTGAACGACCCAATAGAGTTTGGGGGCAAGCGACTATACCATCTTTGAGCCATACCCGACAGCGTTTGAGGGAAGGCCCGACACTTTATAGCATCATTCACTGGTTACAACAGCAGTGCATTAGAGAATGTCCTAACATGATTAGCGGGATCTCCCGTGCCATCATAGGCTTTGATGGTTGGCATCTTAAACTTCCTTGAGATATGGGCATTCATTATCTCTTCAGTGAAGGGCGGAGTAGGATCATCAGGATCTCCAAGGGGAAGAAGATTGCTTGGATCAGTTCTTGAGACAACATCCCTTCTCCGTACCGGACCATCCAGGTCTATGACAGGAGGAGGATTTCTCCCCCTAGGAGGTATCTGGGGTCTGGTGGCCTGGTGCGCCTCCAAGTCGCGCCTCAGCCTTTGGATCTCAGCCTCATGAGCCCTGATCCTTTCCTGTACTTCTTGGGGATTCGCCCCTTGGGTGCTTTGAGGGCGTTGTCTTCCATCGGCCATCAGCTCTTTGCCAGGACGCCTCCTTCTTGGGGCCACTTCATCATCCGAAGATTCGGAGTCTCTCTCAGTATAAGGACCAGAAAATTCCCGATCATCGGGGATAGGAGCCAATCCTCGTATATAGGGGGTGATTGCCCTCGTGCCTCACTTCGCCAAGCATGTCCACTTCCTCCAACCTCGGGGTAAAGGGGCATCCCATAAGGGGGGTTAGTAGTAACAACAGTTGAATATTCATACCTGATGGGTCGAGAATTCACAGGTACATGTACTTGTTGAACTTGAGGATTCGTACCTTGAATAGTCGGGGGAGTCGTCCCTTGTGGCTGAGGTTGAGTCGCCCCTATCTGGGCTTCCCCTTGAGTAGATGCATAAGTTGAGTGGGGAGGAATCTCCACGGTTGACGAAATCACCTGGGTTTGTCCCCGATGGTGTTCCTTCCTCCAGAGCTCTAATTGTTCTCCGTGTTCTCGCCATGGTTGTTGTTGTGCCTTCCCACAGACGGCGCTAAATGTTATGGATTAAAAACTAATATATATAATTGCTGTATTTAGTACTAAGGAACGTGAGCTTCAAGGCTCGATTTGACTGCTCTTGTGTTTCGTGACTCAATCTGCCTTAACAAAATGCCTACGTACCTTGCTGATTGCCAAGGATCAAGTCAAAAAACATAGTTTTGATTTGTGGGGTGAGGCCCCTTATATAGATGTGGGGGTCCTTGAATTGGACTTGGTGTAGAAGACTTGGTGGTCAAGCCTCTGAATTAGGATAGACTTAGGAGTTCTAGGAAGTAGGAAGCTGATTCCTTATCCCATGAGGTTCCTTGGAGGCCAATCTACAAGGATTTATATCCCCATTAGAACTTATCTTGATAGCTGTTTTTCTCCCTTATTTATTAATTACGAAATTAATAAATAATCAGGGCTTTGGGCCTTCTTTGTTCCATCAGGCCTGATCTGGTCCATCAGGCCTGATCAACGTGTTAACCTTTCTGGTCTGAATATCATCTTCTTATTGGGCCTAGTAGCCCACACCTTGTATAATTAATGCAATATTTAATTATACAATCAGGATTTATTTATCCCTATCAAATAATAATATTCAGATATTTTCTAACATATCGGGACTGATTTATTTTATTAAATCAGCATTACTCCAAACATTCTTAAAAAAGTTTTTGAGTCTTCAAAATGATTTTAAAAGTTAGAGCGGATCCCAAAACTCATTTTTATATTTAAGATCTTCCTTTCAAAGGGGATTTAAATACTCGCTGAAAACCTGAGGGATCCGGCTCTGTGGTGTATTTTATATTCACAACGAGGTTGCTGTTTTGATAAATGAATTGATTATTTACCCAACGTTCGGGAAGTAAGTCCATCTATTGAGTCGGCATAAGCAACATGGGCTCAGTGGGCGTCCATGAAAGTGTAAGTGGCTCAGTGGGAGTCTATCAAATGCGTAAGTGGCTGAGTGGCAGTCCAGCATAAGGTCCTATTGCGGCCAGGGTGATGACCAGTGGGGAATTCGTCCATCTACTAGTAGAAAAGGTTACTTATTGGTATCTTTGTCTGATCAACAAGATATCGGGTTTATGCCAAAATTCTTTTCTTTCCAAAATTCATTGGATATTACAAACTCTGTTCATACTTTACATGACAGAGGTTTCCAGGAAATGTATAAGAGATATATATATGTGGGTATATATATCGGGACTTAATGAAGTATCTCGTAACTTCATTTCATTCAATAATGTTTCAAAGATTTAATCTATTCAAGTCTTAACTTGTGGTCTCATCTATGGTATGAACTTTTGAAACCTATTATACTCTGAACAGTGGTAGTTCAAGTAGTTTTCTAAAATGGTATAAGTATGGTGAAGTAATTGGTAACTTCATCTTCCTCTAAGCCTATATCCAATAAGTAATTACCTTAAACTTGATAAAGAGAGCTTCTTCCACTTTCTTTGGCTCAGTCTGAGAGAGAAAAGAATTGTAAAGACATTCGTTTGAAGTACCTGTTCTAGTTCTGAAACCTGCATCAGGATTTCCAATTATCAAATCAGGTGTATGTGATTTAGTCCACTTCCTTGCAGATGGAAGGTTTTCTCTAGAACTGGATGCTCCCCCATGATCCATGTTGTCTTCATTTTCATTTTCTGATGCTCCCCCTGAAAATATGCTCTCTGAGTTGGATTCTTCAGAATTTAGATTTTCAGAACTATCAGAACTTGGCTTATCAGAACTTGACGAATCAGAACTTGAAGAGCCAGATGTATGTTCAGATGCTTCTTGAGATGTGGTATGTTCTTGAGTATGCTCCCCCTGCATAGGTGCATCTTCCTTTGGTGTAGTCACCACAATTTCAATAACATCAGAGTTTAATCCATCAGAGTTTATAGTATCAAGACTTAGACTGTCAGGATTTTCAGTATCAGAACTTGAGTCTTCATTTTCAAATCTCAGCTGATCATGATCAATAAAATCTTCAAGACCAGTAATTTTCTTGTCATCAAAAGAGACATTGATAGATTCCATGACCACTCTTGTTCTCAAATTATAGACTCTGAAGGCTTTTGTGGAAAGTGGATATCCAACAAAGATTCCTTCATCAGCTTTTAGATCAAATTTAGATAGCTGTTCAAGATGAGTCTTGAGAACAAAACACTTGCATCCAAATACATGAAAGTACTTCAGATTCGGCTTCTTTTTCTTCACCATCTCATATGGTGTTTTTCCTTGCTTGTTAATGAGTGTTGCATTTTGAGTAAAACAAGCAGTCTGCACAGCTTCAGCCCAGAAATAGGTTGGAAGCTTTGCTTCTTCAAGCATTGTACGTGCAGCTTCAATGAGAGTTCTATTCTTCCTTTCAACAACTCAATTTTGCTGTGGAGTTCCAGGAGCAGAAAATTCCTGCTTAATTCCATGGTTTTTGCAGAACTCTTCCATTATCAAATTCTTGAACTCAGTGCCATTATCACTCCTTATGGTTTTCACAGAATCTTTGACCAATTTATCCAGATGTTTGACATGATCAATCAAGATAGATGCAGTTTCACTTTTTGTGTGCAAGAAATACACCCATGTGTATCTGGTGAACTCATCCACTATGACCAACGCATGTTTCTTCTTTGCAATAGACATGACATTCACTGGACCAAATAGATCAACATGTAGTAGATGATAAGGCTCAAGAATTGATGATTCAGTCTTGCTCTTGAATGAAGATTTTCTTTGTTTGGCCTTCTGACAAGAATCACAAAGGCCATCAGGAGCAAATACTGACTTTGGCAGTCCTCTCACAAGATCTTTCTTGACTAGTTCATTTATATTGTTGAAATTTAAATGAGAGAGTTTCTTGTGCCAATTCCAGCTTTCTTCAATTGATGCTCTACTCATCAGACAGATTGCAGAACCATCAGTACTTGTTGAAATCTTAGCTTCATAAATGTTACCACGCCTGTATCCTTTTAGAACAACTTTTCCTTTGGATTTACTCACAACTTCACAGTGTTCTTCAAAGAAATCAACATGATAACCTCTGTCACAGATTTGACTTATACTCAGCAGATTGTGTTTAAGTCCTGAGACCAGAGCTACTTCTCTAATGATGACATTCCCAAGATTAATATTGCGATATCCCAATGTTTTTCCAATGTTTCCATCTCCATAAGAAACACTTGGGCCATCTTTCTCTACAAAGTCTGATAGCAGGGCTTTATTTCCAGTCATATGTCATGAACATCCACTGTCCAAAACTAGAATATCTTTCATGTTGCCCTGCAATCACAAAGACCGCTAATGATTAGTTTTGAGGACCCAGACTTGCTTGGATCCTTTGGCCTTATTAAGTTTGTTAACATTTGCAGCGAATTTAGCATCAGAGTTTATGTTAACATTTTTCTTATCAGAACTTACACTATCAGACTTTGAATCGGAATTTACACTAGAAGGAATAATGGAAACTTTCTTCAAAGAAGGTTTTATTTGATAATAATCATAGTACAAACTATGATATTCCTTACAAGTATAAATGGAATGCCATAAACTACCACAATGAAAATAAGGATTTTGTGGTTTATATCTAACAAACTGACTCTTAACTCCTGATTTTGAAGGTAAGGAGTTTATGTTCTTATTCTTCCTGCAAAAAGAAGCCAGATTGTTAGAACTTCCACAGTTATGACATGTTTTCCTAGGAGCATCAGGAACAGGTTTATAATCATTGCTTTTATTCACACCTTCCTTTTCATTCCTATTTTTCCTAGGTGATTTTACCTTGTTTGCATTCTTAACATCTTTCAGCTTATGCTTAAGCTGCTTCTTAGTCATTAAGCCTATGTTTACTTCAGCTGTCTTTTCCTATTTTAGTTTGTCAGAAGTTAATTCCTCTTTAACTTCTGATTTCTCATTATCAGACTTTACAGTTACAAACTTAACAGGTTTTAACTTTGGCTTTTGCTTAACAACAGGCTTAATTTCTACAGTTCCTTTATCATTCTTATCCTCTCCATAACCTAAGCCCTCTTTCCAATTTTCACTACTTAGCAAATTTTGAGTTGTTCTGCCAGAGTTAGTCCAAGTCCTGATAATCTCTCTTTCCTTTTCTAACTCAGTTTTTAGAGATTCATTCATTTTTAGCACTCCATCCCTAACATAAAAAGCATCATCTCTATCCTTCTGAGTTTGATAGAACATAACTAACTCTTTTTCTAAGAAATCATTTCTTTTCTTAAAAGCAAGATTTTCAGAAGTTAATCTTTCACATGTTAAAGTTTGATCTCTATAACTAACAAACATGGTTTTAAGATATCTTCTCAACTCATTAATATCATCAGTATGAAAAGCATAAGTAGTCTGAGGTACCTTTGTTTCAGCAGCATCAGAACTGCTCTCAGCCCTTTCTTTATCATCATTTGCCATCAAAGCATAGTTCTCCTCACTTTCAGAGTCTGAGGTGTCTGTCCAGCTTTTCTTCTTTGTGACCAGAGCCTTGCCTTTGTCACCCTTCACTTTCTTGCAATCAGGAGATATGTGGCCTTTCTCACCACAGTTATAGCATTTAACATTGGTATAATCTCCTTTATCAGACTTTCCTCCTCTACCCTCAGATCTTCTGAAATTCTTCTTATCAGAACTTATGCCTTTCCTGGAAAACTTCTTTCCCTTCCTGAACTTCCTGTATGCAATCTTTGTGATCCCTTTCACCATAAGAGCACACAGCTTCATCATCTCCTCATCAGCATCAGTCTCAGGCAAGCTTTCAGAATCTGAGTCATCATCACTTTCAGAACTTGATGACTCAGTATCAGACTTTGTGAAAAGAGCTTTACCCTTGTCTTTCCTTGAGGTAGCTGCCTTGGGGGATTCTTCTTCAGCCTTAAGAGCAACTGTCCTTGACTTTCCACCTTTCCTCTTGCTTCTTTGTTCCATCTCAAGTTCATGAGTCTTGAGCATTCCATAAATTTCATCAAGAGTTATTTCATCAAGACTGTAGTTGTCTCTTATTGTTGTTGCCTTCAAATCCCAACATTCAGGAAGAGCTAACAGGAATTTAAGGTTTGAATCTTCAAGATCATACTCCTTATTAACCAGTGACAGATCATTCAAGAGTTTGACAAATCTATCATATAAATCAGTCAATGACTCATTAGCCTTTGAGTCAAAGTGTTCATACTCTTGAGTGAGTATTGTCTTCCTGTTCTTCTTAATTGTATCAGTTCCCTGACACTTTATTTCCAGAGCATCCAATATCTCCTTAGCAATCTTGCAGTTGATTACCCTGTTTGACATTACATTATCAATGGCACTATGCAGTAAGTGTCGTACCTTAGCATCCTTAGCAATTGATGCGATATCTTCAGCAGTATAATCACTCTTCTCCTTTGGTACGGTCTTTGCTGCTTCACCTGCAACTGTAACAGTGAGCTTGGTTGGTTTGTGAGGCCCTTCCTTGATTCTATCAAGATATTCTAGATCTGTAGCTTCCAGAAACATGGCCATCCTCACCTTCCATATGGCATAATCAGATGGTCTCAGTATGGGAACTCTGATGGTTTCATACCGACTTTGAATTTGTGTCTTTGGAGGTTCTTCAGTTTTGGTAGGCTTAGTTGGAGTTTCTGTGTCAGACATGATTGTGTTTGGATCTTTAACTGTATGTGCGTTAACAGATAGGTTCTGATACCACTTGTTAGGTCACACACACTGTAGAGGGGGTGAATACAGTGTATAAATACAATCAAATCGAACTTTTAATATTTCAAGTAACAGAAAACAAACTTTATTGAAACAATAAACTCTGTTACAGTATGGAACTGTTACCTCTCAGTGATGAATAATTATCACGAGAGCTTCTAGGGTTACAATGAATAATCTTCTCGAATATGATAACACTTATAGTGTAAACCCTATGTCTGTGTTTATATACTACACAGTTACAAGATAATCGCTAATTGATATGGAATATAATTCTGCTTCCTAAAATATATCAATCAGATATCTTTTCTTCCAAGTATTCTATTCTTCATAGAATTCCTTCTTCATGCATATCTCTTTTTATGTTTATCTCGATCTTCTTTCCTTTAATCAGCTACTATCCTTATCTGAACATACTTCAGCACTTAAGTTCTGATATCCATCTTCTGATGATTATCTCCTGATAATATAAGTACTGATATCCTTAAGTCCTGACTTCCAGTAAGTACTGATTTATCCTGTTTAAGTAAGATCTGAAAAGTAAACATAAATCATATTAACCATGATATTATCAAATATATCAAACATATTCTTCATCCTAATCCTCCTCGTTCTTCAATAAGAATTGATGCCGCTGCTTCTCCATATCATCCTTGAGGGTGTAATTATTATTCCAACTCCAGTGAATCTCCAGAACCTGAGTCAATATAGGTCTGTAGTATTCACTTAACAGCTCATTAGAGTATAATCAACCAAAAAACTTAATATCCTCAAATACCTCCATCTGCAGGGGTGTGGACAACCTTTGTGACTCAACTTGAGTTGAAAGTTCCTAGAAGAACAAGAAAATGCGAGTTAAAATTGAAACTGTTTAACACCATTAATCTTTTACGCTTTCAGAAAATCCAAACAAAACATATATATCTGTAAAACTAAAAATTTAAGGCCTAGGAAAATATTTGATGAGATGAGATGTGTGTAGAGAACTAGAGGTACATGTTACATTGAAAAAGATAGAAACAACGAAATAAGTTGATCGAAAAATAACAGATGCACATATATTTAGGGTTTAAAGCAGTTAGCTAGATATGGTATTCTCTTCCAAAAATAAACAAAGAATCATGAAAAGGTTAATATGCATACTATTAGTTGTATCCATAGGACAAGAAAAACAATTTAGGAAAGGTGCCAATCATACATACTAGAGTTAGCTTAGCATCCAGTGAAGGAATAAAAGCTATTTTATTAGTAAGAATAATATGCTCAGATCATGTATAGATTACATCAGATTTATAATAATCATCAACATAAACATAGCTTCATTTGTAAGATTACTTTGCTGTAAAGGCATAATCAACAATATTCCTAAAGATTTTCATAAGGTGTTATATTGTCAATAGCCTTCAATTTTAATAACCATTTAAGTTAGATTTAAAATTTTAAGGTAATGATAGTTAAAAATACTCTGTTTATAACATGTGCTCTCTATTTATATACATCTAAATATCACAAATCGTTTTTAAGGAAGGAAACTGTTAAACAATAACAATACCCACAAGAATCTCTTTGAAGCAAATTTTCACCCTAAGTCAAAAGTTCACTAATGCAATCTAAAGAACCCTCTCTTGCATCTAAAATGAAGAGGAGTGCTACCAAGGAAACTACCAAAAATAGCCTTATAAGTACAAATGGAAAAACACCAAAGATGCAAAATTAGAATATGGTCCACGTATATTAACAAGAAATTACCTATATCCACCGGTTGAAGTACAAACGAGGTTCCACCATCAGATATAATATGAACACAATCTGGTCATTTATGACGAGCCGCTTTAAATACAAAGAAGTGGCTCCTTTAGGTACCAAGCGAGCAAATTCCTTAAAAAATATATTGCAAATTAATTTAAAGGAAAGGTTAATACCATATTAGGTACAATTATACAAATGAGAAAGAAAACATTCAATCTATAGATATAGGCTCACCAAAAAGGAGCAACATGGGAGATCCAGACTTGTTTAATTAAGAATAGCTTCGAGGCAACCTGAGTGGCCCTAATACGCAGCGTCTGCAAGCAGCTATGTTAGGTCACACTTTCACTGTAGAGGGGGTGAATACAGTGTTTATTACAAGCAAATCAAACTTCAAGAACTTATGTAACAGAAAACAAACTTTATTGAAACAATAAACTCTGTTACAATCTGGAACTGTTATCTCTCAGTGATGAACAAAATATCACGAGAGCTGCTAGGGTTACAGTAAATAATATTCTCGATAATGATAACACTTATAGTGTAAACCCTATGTCTGTGTTTATATATTACACAGTTACAAGATAATCGCTAATTGATATGGAATATAATTCTGCTTCCTAATATATATCAATCAGATATCTTTCCTTCCAAGTATTCCATTCTTTACGGAATTCCTTCTTCATGCATATCTCTTCTTATGTTTATCTTGATCTTCTTAACTTTAATCAGCTACTGTCCTTATCTGATCGTCCTTCAGCACTTAAGTTCTGATATCTATCTCCTGATGCTTATCTCCTGATAACATAAGTACTGATATCCCTTAAGTTCTGACGTCCAGTATAAGTACTGATCAGTTAAGTACTGATTTGTTCTGTTCAAATAAGATCTGAAATCTAAACATAAAACATATTAGCCATGACATTATCAAATATATCTAACAATCTCCCCCAACTTGTAAATTAGCAAAATATACAAGTTTAACAGATATTTGATGATGTCAAAAACATTAAGTACAAATGCATGAGAAATAGACAAGATAACTACAACTTACAGTCCTTAAAGCTTTTACCAATTCAACTTCTGATAACAACTTTAGTCTGTATAAACATCAGAATTTAAGTAGTTGTAGATCTTTGACTTGGCTTCATCATTTTCTGATCTCTCTGATGTCAGGAGTTGTTCTGAGATAATTCTTCAACAAACATTTCTCAGCATATCTGAGTTCATCAATCATTCTCCGTTTGACATCTTTAAGCTCTGCAGTATCTTCACCAGTTTGAAATATTGCAGCTCTGAGATCATTAATCTTTGCTTTTCTCAACTCCCGATCTAGTCTTATGACATAAGCTTTGTCAGACTCTAGATTGAATTCAAGCCCCTTAATACCAAGATATGTTCTGATCTGTGCAGTATTAGGCTTCATATCAACAATATCACCATTGTGATTTCTGTACTTTGGAACATATATGCTGTCAGACTTAACAGAATAAAGTCTTTTCTGTCTCTGAATCTGTTCTTTCAAATAATTTGCAGCAGTCCCTGTCAATCTGTCATCCACTTGAAGTAAGAATAATACATGCTCCAATTCTTCAAAATACTTCAATGGAATGGCATTTTGTCTTATATGATAAACCCTACCATCTGTCATGAAATACAACAAGATGTGTTCCTTCAAGTAGGTATGGTAAACCATTTGTACAGATTCCAATTGATTCAATCTTTCAGGAGTTGCTCCAATTCCTGGTTCACACAAGGAAGTTGGATCATTGGTAGTGTTGTGTACTCTTCTTTCATCAGCACTTCCCAATCCAGTTTTATCTCTTGCTTCCTTTCCAGTAACTACTCTAGCTTCAAAACGACTTGCAGTAGTCTTCAAAGGTTGAGTTTGTTTTGCTTTAGTGAATCCTGGTAGGAGTGTTTTTGATCTTCCTTCTGATATCAAGTTAACTTGAGCTGTGTCAGAGGTTACTTGCTTCTTTTGAATATCAGAACTTTTAATTTCTTGACTCTGAACAACTTGAGCTGTGTCAGAGGTTGTTTTAAGAACTTTTCTTGAAGTCAGAGCAAGATTATCTTTGTCATCAGTAATTTCTTCATCTTCAGGAGGTACATAAACTTTAACAGGTTCACCAATCTTTTCTTTACCCTTGGATCTTGGATCTATCTTTGGTTGTGATTTAGCAAATGTTGCTTCAGTTTGTGCCTTTTCTTTAATCACAATACCTTTCAGTTTTGGAAGTGACTTTTTACCAGAAGCTTCGGATTTAGATGTAACTTTCTCTGATTTAAGTCTAGCTTCTTCTTCCTTTAAACTTTCCAAGTCCATTCCTGGATTTTCTTGAAGAAATAACTGTCTTGACATTTCTTCATCAAGATCTAGAAGTTCATCAGAATTTATTCTTTTACCAGTATCAGAACTTAATCTCTTCCCAGTATCAGAACTTATCCTGTGACTTGCAATTTCAGCATTTCTTGATGAGAATCTTTTACTTTGACTATGACCTCCACCCATTCCAGAGTTTCCTTGGTCATCTTTTTCATCATCCTTTCCTTGCAGTGTCTTGTCATCCTTGCATTTGAACTTAATCACTTTCTCCCCCTTTTTGGCATCAGCAGGAAGTAGAAGAGAGATAAGCAATTCCACTGAAGATTGGATTTCTGTCAGTTGTGATTGCTGAGAAGCTTGATTTTGCAGAATTTTATCAATCTGTGCTTGTTGGCGATCTTGAGTCTTCTCAATATAAGCAATCCTGTCCGTAGATGGTTGAAAGAACTTTTTCTTATCAAGTTTCCAAACTTGTTCTTGTTTGGTAAAGTTCTCCTGAATCTTGTGTATTTCGGCATGAGTAGTTGAATGAAGACCTTGTAGATTTTTAGTACTCAATGCAGTGACACGAAGCTGAGCTTTGAAATCATCAGAATTTAACATTTCATCAGCTTTAGTAAAGTGCTCAGTAAGATGTAACGCAGATGGAATACATGAGACTGAGTTCCATTCCTTAGTCCACTCCTGTCCTGCAGGAGTTTCACTCCAAGGCACTGGTGGTTCCTCTGTAACATACTTCTTTACTAGTTCAGACTTAAAAAGAGGAATGTGTCCTGAAGGACCTGCTGCATCAGTATTTGCAGTTGGAGCAGCATCACCAGTATCTCCAGCATGTGCAGCATCAGAACTTATAGAATCAGCATCATCTGATATAATAGCTGTGTGAGTAGCAATGGAGGCGTCAGCATCCTCTAATTGCTAATCTGATGCTAAGTTCTGATCAACAGCCAAATCCTGATGCTCACCTAAAGTCTGATCATCAGTGTCTAGATGCAGAGAAGGTGACTTAGATAATTCCGGAGTTTTAATAGCATCAGTAACAGTTGTTGGCAAAAGATTTGTTGTTGTTGGAGCTTCTAAGAAAATTACTCCAGGCACAACTAAGTGTTGATCAGCATTATCAGCACTTGTGCCATGATGACCAAGAGACACAGATGGGAAATTAGCCTTGTCAGATACAGTTTCCTGAGATGGAGTGGATGGAGAAGAAGTAACTGGAGCAAATTCTTTTTCTTGTGAGATCAGAGATTCCTGATCCCCTTCCTTAGCTGCTTCCTCCTCATCATCTGAAACTGGCCTTTTTGCCCTCTGTTTCTTGTATGTCCTTGGTAATTTAGAGTCCTTGGAAGTGTTAGGAATTGTCATTTTTCTAAGCCTCTTGAGAAGCTTAGATCCTCCAAGTTCAGAATCCTTCTGAGAAATCTTTTTCTCAGCTGCAGTTACCACAGGTTTTGAAGAAAGAATCGGTTCCTCAGAATCTGAGTCATCTCTCAAGGTGATCCTCCTCTTCTTCTGAGGTGTGTGAGAAACAGTCTTTGTTCTCTTTGGCTTGGAAGATGTAGGTTTCACATAGGACTTGAGATATGTTCTGAGAGATGGTTGAGAGGTTTGAGGTGGCTGAGTAGAGATGGTAGGTGCTGATGAACCAGGTTCTGATGTTTGAACATCAGGATAAAGTGCAGTGTACTTAACAGGATCATAGGTGATTAAGGCTTGTTTGACAGATAAAGGTATTAAGAGGGGTCTTAACACAGCCTTTTTATTATCAGAAGATAATAAATCAGTAAAAGCTCTCTTAGCTATTCTGAAAGATGGAATGAGATCACCAAAATTTTGGGGGGAATTACAACAAAAATTATAAATAAGCTGACAAAATCTTGCAAAATATACAGTATTGCGATCTTCTGTCATCCTATCCCCAATAAAACCCAAAACTGCACGTGCATAATCAAAATCAGTGTGATTTAGAAGTGCATACCCGATTTGTTGGCTGAATATGGGAATTGCATCAAAATTTGTACATTTGTTGGCGAAAGCTTTGGTAATGCAATCAAAGAAGAAACTCCATTCCCTCCGTATGAAAGATCTCTTCAACTGTCCAAGCTTGGTCAATGTTCCTTCATATCCCAGACTAACTATCATATTTTGAAGAACTGAGTCATCAACAGTAGAATAAACACAGTCCTCAGGAAGCTGTAATGCCTGTCTAACCGTAGACAGAGTCACAACATACTCATTTTCCCCTGATGAAAATATTAAACTTGGGGACCCGTGAGCACCACCATTGTCATATACTCCACTCCTCCAAAACTCCAGTACTTGAACCCCAGAAATTGATGTAGGCTCAGATAGAGCAAACCCAATATCAGAACTTGTGAGAAAGTCCTGAATAAAATGAAGTTCAGCGGGTGCCTCTGTAGTGTGTAGTATCGCAGAGAAGTTATTAGGAACAAACTTTGCTCCATCAAAGAGAATGTCCTTGGGTGCCATTATGTTTTGAAAAGAAAACGGTAACCTGTAATGTGTTTGAGAAAATGCCTCTGAAAAGAAAATCGTCAGGAGATGAAAGAGTTTAAAAGTAAAGAGAGAGATAAAATATAATGGTAAATAAAAGATTTGACAATCTTTGCTCTCTTTTACTTATACACAAAAAGTAACCGTTGAGGACACATGGCAGACATGCATTTAAAAGTAGTGGTAAATACCTTGACACCTGTTTTTCATAGAGAAGACAAAAAGTAATGGGCACGGTAAATAAGGAATAATTACCACCCACTTGCAGTTTTTCAAGGAAAAACAAACCGTCCCACTTACCTAGATTCCATTAATCAAGGTGAATCAGTTTTAATTTAAAATTGAAAATGTTCCCACTAATTCAAATATTTTACTCTGCAATATTAATATTCCGAAAAAAACTGTGTGTGAGAATGAGTAAAATCAATCAGTTAAGTAAGTACTGATAAAACATTATCAGAACTTAAAATCAGACACAATTTATACGATCATCAGAATATTGATCAGGATTTATCAATGTGTATCAAAATTTCTCAGAGACAAGATCATAAGACTTAAAACAAATTCCATTAATATATCAAAATAATACATTGATGAAATTGAAATTACATCAGAACTTTTACATTCTTGTCCTAAGCTTCTAAATCTAACATCAACAGCCTTAGTCCTAGCTAAGAAGCCTGACAAAGCTGAGGATGAAGAAGAACAGGAAGAAGACGAGATTAAGTCATCTTCCTCTTCCTATCTTCGACAAACAAGATAGCGAGTCGAATGATTCGCTCTTGCTGACGGATAGCTTCCCCCTGCATTGGTGCATCTTCCTTTGACGTAGTCACCACAGTTTCAATAACATCAGAGTTTAATCCATCAGAATTTACAGTATCAGGACTTAGACTGTCAGGACTTGAGGTATCAGAATATGAATCTTCATTTTCAAATCTCAGCTGATCATGATCAATGCAATCTTCAAGTCCAGTGATCTTCTTGTCATCAAAAGAGACATTGATAGATTCCATGACCACTTTTGTTCTCAAATTATAGACTCTGAAGGCTTTTGTAGAAAGTGGATATCCAACAAAGATTCCCTCATCAGCTTTTAGATCAAACTTGGATAGCTGTTCAGGATGAGTCTTGAGAACAAAACACTTACATCCAAATACATGAAAGTATTTGAGATTTGGCTTCTTGTTCTTCACCATCTCATATGGTGTTTTTCCATGCTTGTTAATGAGTGTTGCATTTTGAGTAAAACAAGCAGTCTGCACAGCTTCAGCCCAGAAATAGGTTGGAAGCTTTGCTTCTTCAAGCATTGTTCGTGCAGCTTCAATGAGAGTTCTATTCTTCCTTTCAACAACTCCATTTTGCTGTGGAGTTCCAGGAGCAGAAAATTCCTGCTTTATTCCATGATTTTTGTAGAACTCTTCCATTATCAGATTCTTGAATTCAGTGCCATTATCACTCCTCAAAATTTTCACAGAATCTTTGATCAATTTATCTAGATGTTTGACATGATCAATCAGGATAGATGCAGTTTCACTTTTTGTGTGCAAGAAATACACCCATGTGTATCTGGTGAACTCATCTACTATGACCAACGCATATTTCTTCTTTGCAATAGACATGACATTCACTGGACCAAATAGATCAACATGAAGTAGATAATAAGGCTCAAGAATTGATGATTCAGTCTTGCTCTTGAACGAAGATTTTCTTTGTTTAGCCTTCTGACATGAGTCACAAAGACCATCAGGAACAAACACTGATTTTGGCAGTCCTCTCACAAGATCTTTCTTGATCAGTTCATTTATCTTGTTGAAGTTTAAATGAGAGAGTTTCTTGTGCCAATTCCAGCTTTCTTCAGTTGAGGCTCTACTCACTAAACAGATTGCAGAACCATCAGAACTTGTTGAAAGCTTAGCTTCATAAATGTTACCACGCCTGAATCCCTTCAGAACAATTTTTTCTTTAGATTTACTAACTATTTCACAATGTTCTGCAAAGAAATCAACATGATAACCTCTGTCACAGATTTGACTTATACTCAGTAAGTTGTGTTTAAGTCCTGAGACCAGAGCTACATCTTTAATGATGACATTCCCAAGATTGATATTTCCATATCCCAAAGTTTTTCCAATGTTGCCATCTCCATAAGAAACACTTGGGCCAGCTTTCTCCACAAAGTCTGATAGCAGGGCCTTATTTCCAGTCATATGTCCTGAACATCCACTGTCCTGAACTAAAATATTTTTCCTGTTGCCCTGCAATAAAAAAGACCACTAATTATTAGTTTTAAGGACCCAAACTTGCTTGGATCCTTTGGCCTTTTTAGGTTTGTTAACATTTGCAGCGGATTTAGCATCAGATTTTATGTTAACAGTTTTCTTATCAGAACTTATACTACCAGACTTTGAATCAGAACTTACACTAGAAGGAACAACAGAAACTTTCTTTAAAGAAGGTTTTATTTGATAATAATCATAGTACAAACTATGATATTCCTTACAAGTATAAATGGAATGCCATAAACTACCACAATGAAAACAAGGATTTTGTGGTTTGTATCTAACAGACTGACTCTTAACTCCTGATTTTGAAGAAAAGGAGTTAATATTCTTATTCTTCCTGCAAAAAGAAGCCAGATGGTTAGAACTTCCACAGTTATGACACGCTTTCCTAGGAGCATCAGGAACAGATTTATAGATATTGCTTTTATTAACACCTTCCTTTCCATTCCTGTTTTTCCTAGGTGATTTTACCTTGTTTGCATTCTTAACATCTTTCAGCTTATGCTTAAGCTGCTTCTTTGTCATTAAGCCTATGTTAACTTCAGCTGACTTTTCCTGTTTTAGTTTGTCAGAAGCTAATTCCTTTTTAACTTCTGATTTCTCATTTTCAGATTTTTTAGTTACAAACTTAACAGGTTTTAACTTCGGCTTTTGCTTATCAACAGGCTTAATTTCTACAGTTCCTTTTTCATTTTTATTTTCTCCATAACCTAAGCCCTCTTTCCAGTTTCCACTGCTTAGCAAATTTTGAGTTGTTTTGCCAGAGTTAGTCCAAGTTCTGATAATCTCTCTCTCCTTTTCTAACTCAGTTTTTAGAGATTCATTCATTTTTAGCACTTCATCCCTAACATAAAAAGCATCATCTCTATCCTTCTGAGTTTGATGGAACATGACTAACTCTTTTTCTAAGAAATCATTTCTTTTCCTAAAAGCAAGATTTTCAGAAGTTAATCTTTCACATGTTAAAGTTTGATCTCTATAACTAACAAACATGGTTTTAAGATATCTTCTCAACTCATTAATATCATCAGTATGAAAAGCATAAGTAGTCTGAGGTACCTTTGTTTCAGCAGCTTCAGAACTGCTCTCAGAACTTGATTTATCAGCATTTGCCATCAATGCATAGTTATCCTCACTTTCAGAGTCTGAGGTGTCTGTCCAGCTTTTCTGCTTTGTGACAAGAGCTTTGCCTTTGTCACTCTTGGTCTTCTTGCAATCAGGAGATATGTGGCCTTTCTCACCACAATTATAACATTTAACATTAGCGTAATCTCCTCTGTCAGACTTTCCTCCTCTTCCTTCAGATCTTCTGAAATTCTTCTTATCAGAACTTATGCCTTTCCTGGAAAACTTCTTTCCCTTCCTGAACTTCCTGTATGCAATCTTTGTGATTCCTTTCACCATAAGAGCACACAGCTTCATCATCTCCTCATCAGCATCAGTTTCAGGCAAGCTTTCAGAATCTGAGTCATCATCACTCTCAGAACTTGATGACTCAGTATCAGACTTTATGATAAGAGCTGTACCCTTGTCTTTCTTTGAGGAAGGTGGTTTGGGGGATTCCTCTTCAGCCTTGAGAGCAACTGTCCTTGACTTTCCTCCTTTCCTCTTGCTTCTTTGTTCCATCTCAAGTTCATGAGTCTTGAGCATTCCATAGATTTCATCAAGAGTTGTTTCATCAAGATTGTAGTTGTCTCTTATTGTTGTTGCCTTCAAATCCCAACATTCAGGAAGAGCTAACAGGAATTTAAGGTTTGTATCTTCAAGATCATACTCCTTATTAACCAATGACAAGTCATTCAAGAGTTTGACAAATCTATCATATACATCAGTCAATGACTCATTAGTCCTAGATTCAAAGTGTTCATACTCTTGAGTGAGTATTGTCTTCCTGTTCTTCTTAACTGTTTCAGTTCCTTGACACCTTGTCTCCAGTGCATCCCATATCTCCTTAGCAGTCTTGCAGTTGATTACCCTGTTTGACATTACATTATCAATGGCACTATGCAATAAGTGTCGTACCTTGGCATCCTTAGCAATAGATGCTATATCTTCAGCAGTGTAATCACTCTTTTCCTTTGGTACGGTCTTTGCTGCTTCACCTGCAACTACAACAGCGAGCTTGGTAGGTTTGTGAGGCCCTTCCTTGATTCTATCAAGGTATTCTGGATCTGTTGCTTCCAGAAACATGGTCATCCTTACCTTCCATATGGGATATTCAGATGGTCTCAATATGGGAACTCTGATAGTCTCATATCGACTCTGAGTTGATGTCTTTGATGATTCCTCAGTTTTGGTAGGCTTAGTTGGAGTTTCTGTGTCAGACATGATTGTGTTTGGATCTTTAATTATATGTGTGTTAACAGAAGGCTCTGATACCACTTGTTAGGTCACACTTTCACTGTAGAGGGGGTGAATACAGTGTTTATTACAATCAAATCAAACTTCAAGAACTTATGTAACAGAAAACAAACTTTATTGAAACAATAAACTCTGTTATAGTCTGGAACTGTTATCTCTCAGTGATGAACAAAATATCACGAGAGCTGCTAGGGTTACAATAAATAATATTCTCGATAATGATAACACTTATAGTGTAAACCCTATGTCTGTGTTTATATATTACACAATTACAAGATAATCGCTAATTGATATGGAATATAATTCTGCTTCCTAATATATATCAATCAGATATCTTTCCTTCCAAGTATTCCATTCTTTACGGAATTCCTTCTTCATGCATATCTCTTCTTATGTTTATCTTGATCTTCTTAACTTTAATCAGCTACTGTCCTTATCTGATCGTCCTTCAGCACTTAAGTTCTGATATCTATCTCCTGATGCTTATCTCCTGATAACATAAGTACTGATATCCCTTAAGTTCTGACGTCCAGTATAAGTACTGATCAGTTAAGTACTGATTTGTTCTGTTCAAATAAGATCTGAAATCTAAACATAAAACATATTAGCCATGACATTATCAAATATATCTAACAAGCTACTTCCATTAAGTGAATCAAACTTCAAAATCCGATCAAATAAGACTAGTTTTGATAGAAAAATCAAAACTCTTACATCAAGCAAAACTTGGGGTTGGAGTATAATTAGGTTTTAGAAAAGTTAAAAAGAGATTCAGTAAAGATGAAGATGATGATGAATAAAAGAGATGATGGTTGGATGATAGAGATAAAAGGGAACAATTTAGGGTTAGATGTAAGCGGCGGACAAGAAGAGAAGATAATAAGAAGGGGTACAAGATAAGAAAGGGGGAACCAAATTTCATTGGAAGGAGGGAAATAAAATTTTTGTTAAACATGGATCTAAAATTTTTGCTAAAAACTAAATACCAACCATTTTTTTAATTCAGGTGTATTAATTTTAAATAACTTAATCAATCTTTATTACATATAAATGTAACAAAATTAATATAATTTCTTTAATTCATAATGAATTTATTTAATTGTTATCATACCAGATTAATTTAAAAAATATATATATAAAATTCAATCATACAAATCAATTAAAAAATTATATTAAGGAGCTGAACTTTTTTATAGATTTCTCTATTGTTGTCATGCAAGATGAATTTAAACTTTTTTATTAATTTTTTCATATGAATAAAATTGATATATCTTAATAAAAAATATTTTAACAATGAGGGAGAAAAATCTGTATAATATAATTATATATATTAATATTATAACATAATTATTTCTTAGTTTTTTATATTTTAATATAATATGATAATTTATTTATGACACTAGAAAGTTTTTATACAATTATCTTGTTTATCGAGAAATAATCTTGTTTTGGGGAGTAATACCTTAATTTACTAGATTTTTTTATTCCGATCATCTAAGATGAATTAGACTTTTTTTTAAAATAATCTAATAAGTAAAATGATATATCTTCACATCCGTACGATTGTATCATTGAAAAAATTATTTTTAAAAATTATTTATTTAATTAGGAACAAATCTCGTTCTAGGGAGTTGGATTTTTTCTTAATTATCTAGTAAATCTGGAACGAGTCTCGTTGTCGGGAGCTGAACTTTTCCTACTATTTTCTAATCCTGGCATGCAAGATGAATTTGAATTTTTTTAATATTTTTGTCATATGACTAAAATTGATATATCTTCACATCTATACGGTTGGATCGTCGAAAAAATCATTTTAAAAATTTATCTAGTAAATCGGGAACGAGTCTCGTTGTCGGGAGTGGTACTTTTACTAAATTTTTCTAATCGTGGCATGCAAGATGAATTTGAAATTTGATGTCAATAGACAATGGATTGAACGAAAAAGACTTGTTTGTACAGGTTCTTATAATGGATTTTCGCCCAAACCGTTGTCTTATATTTTGTCAAAAAGGTTGATGTCATGACACAATGATTTCCTGAAAAAAGGCTTATTTGTACACATTCGTACAATAGTTTAATTTTAAAACGGTTGTCTTACATTTTAGAAAATCATTCTTCAAAATTTTAACACCCTATATCGAATTAAATTAAGAAAAAACGAAACATTCAAATAGATGGACATTAAATATGGCTCGTTTCAATTTTCTTTACTCATACGGTGTCACTATGTAATATTGTAAACTTAACAAGTCCCGAATCTTTCATATGTATAGTTATCGACTATATTTCGAAAGTAATGACGGGATCTACGTACGTATATGATTACGATAAAAATATTATAACGAAAAAATATAAGTTTTTTATTTCGTATAACCTTAGTGATATTTAAACATATGTTTGATAATGTGAGTTTTTACATGCCAATCACTTCTCTTGTAGCACATTTTGAAAGCGTACGGTTACGATTCAAGTCCCATTCAAGTATTTGGGATTGTCAAGAAATTTGATGTTAATAGACAATGGTTTTAACGAAAAAGAGTTGTTTGTACAGGTTTTACAATGGATTTTCGCCCAAACCGTTGTCTTATATTTTGTCAAAAAGGTTGATGTCATGACACAATGGTTTCCTCAAAAAGGCTTGTTTGTACACTTTCGTACAATGGTTTAATTTTAAAACTGTTGTCTTATATTTTAGGAAATCATTCTTCCAAATTTTAAACCCCTATATCGAATTAAATTAAGAAAAAATGAAATATTGAAATGGATAAACATTAAATGGCTCGTTTCACTTTTCTTTACTCATACGGTGTCTCTATGTAATATTGTAAACTTAACAATTCCCGAATCTTTCATATGTATAGTTATCGACTATATTTCGAAAGTAATGACGAGATCTACGTACATATATGATTATGATACAACATATTATAACGAAAAAAATATAAATTATTTATTTCGTATAACCTTAGTGATATTTAAACATGTGTTTGATAATGTGAGTTTTTACATGCCAATCGCTTCTCTTATAGCACATTTTGAAAGCGTACGGTAACGATTCAAGTCTCATTCAAGTCTTTGGATTGTCAAGAAATTTGATGTCAATAGACAATGGTTTTAAAGAAAAAGACTTGTTTGTACAGGTTCTTACAATGGATTTTCTCCCAAACCGTTGTCTTATATTTTGTCAAAAAGGTTGATGTCATGACACAATGTTTTCCTAAAAAAAGGCTTGTTTGTACACTTTCGTACAATGGTTTAATTTTAAAATTGTTGTCTTATATTTTAGGAAATCATTCTTCCAAATTTTAAACCCCTATATCGAATTAAATTAAGAAAAAAAAATGAAATATTCAAATAGATCGACATTAAATGGCTCGTTTCACTTTTCTTTACTCATATTGTGTCTCTATGTAATATTGTAAACTTAACAAGTCCCGAATCTTTCATATGTATAGGTATCGACTATATTTCGATAGTAATGACGGGATCTACGTACGTATATGATTACGATATAACATATTATAACGAAAAAATATAAATTATTTATTTCGTATAACCTTAGTGATATTTAAACATGTGTTTGATAATGTGAGTTTTTACATGCCAATAACTTCTCTTGCAGCACATTTTGAAAGCGTATGGTAACGATTCAAGTGCCATTCAAGTCTTTGGGATTGTCAAGAAATTTGATGTCAATAGACAATGGTTTGAACGAAAAATACTTGTTTGTACAGGTTCTTACAATGGATTTTCGCCCAAACCGTTGTCTTATATTTTGTCAAAAAGGTTGATGTCATGACACAATGGTTTCCTAAAAAAAGGCTTGTTTGTACACTTTTGTACAATGGTTTAAATTATATAATTGTTGTCTTATATTTTAGAAAATCATTCTTCCAAACCTAAATCACCTTAAAAAATCAATTTTTTTAAAAAAAATTAGGCGAAATCCAAATAAAATAGAGGGGGAAACGAAAATTTTATTTTTTATAAATCAACGGCTCAGAATAGTCTATTCATAATCCAACGATAAAGAAATTGTGATTTTTTTTAGTTTTATATAAATAAAATTTACATCAAAAATAATTTTAAAAAACGTAATTTTTTAGAGAAAACTCTCAGGTAATCAGACAATGATTTTACAAGAAAACTGTTGTCACCTATATTCTAATGGAGGTGATTCAGACAACAGGTAATACATTATTGTGTGACCCTCATTTACTCAACAGAGGTGATAAACAATTGTCTACATGTTTTGCTTATAACAATGGTTTTTCAGCACCGTTGTCTAAAATACATGAACACATGTGTTTTGAGCCACCGTTGTCTAACTTGCACAACAGTCATGACAATTAGTTGTCTAAATTCAAAGTGAGCACAATGGTTTATTATGACCTAAAAACAACTTGTGTAAGAGAAGTCACACAATAAGCTGAACTATAACCATTGTCTCATTAGAGGACAATGGTACCATGTAGACAACACTTTGGAAAAAGTTGAATCACCATCGTGTGAAGGGAAGTCGCACAATGCTTTTCAGTCAACGAATCATTCACCGCTGTCTGATGATTTGGGATAACAGTTTTTTGATCAACCATTGTGTAAGTAGTGTTGTCTGATTTAGTTTCTGGTGTAGTGCTTGGTCAAAGTTTGAGGCTTTAGTGATAAAAATTATCTCCAACAATCTCCTAACATTTTCTCGTTCAGTTAATATTAAAAACTGAAAGATGTTCTGCCAAAAGAAGACTGAAACATGCTAAGTACTAGAATTTTATCATGTAGCATCTTTAATTAAAAAGGATAAAATATAAATACGGAGTGAATTTAGGGGAATTGTAGGGGAGAAAATAAATCTTAACTGGACAAGAGATAGGTTTTTTAAATGTGTTGTTTATATGAGAAAATTTAAGAGTTTGTTGGAGGTATGCTAACCACTTCAAAATTTCAAGAAGTATGCTAACCACTTCAAAATTTCAAGAAGTATGCTAACCACTTCAAAATTTCAAGAGTTTATTATGCGTGTTCAACAATGAGGAGTAGATAGATACTCCCTCCTAAGTTAGTTTTGTGTTGATTTCTGACCTCCTCGTGTATTGAACATGGTTCATTATTTTATGTCTATATGTAGTTAATTAGTAAAAATGGATAAGAAGTGAGTTTAAAAAGAATTGCTTGAGAAAATGTAAAATTTTAACTACAAAATATTTAAGTTAGTTTAATTATATTAAATATATGACGAAAGTTGCTCCGAGGAAGGAAAAACACTTACAAATTTAGAAAATAACTAAAAATTATTTGGAGATCAATTTTATGTTGCTCTTGAAAATTTATATTTAGGCTTGTTAATTAGGATTTTATTGATATGTTCTTAGCACTCTATATATGTTCCACTAAAATAACATTAGAGCATCTCAAATGGAGTGTCAAAATTAAAAGAGTGTTAAAATGTCCCATGGCATGGTGTGTCTTGACATTTTTTTTGGCTCTCTATTTGGAGATATGGGAGTGTTAAACAATGTTACCAAATTTTGATACCCTTTGACATCCTACCAAAATGGTAAAAATGTATTACATTACATTAAAATCATATACATTTATATCTAATTTTAATTATACATGTATGAAGAGATTAGAGCATATCAGTGGAGGGTGTCAACGCCACGTGGTACAAAGTGAATTGACACCTTTGTTAGCATTTCATTAGAGTTATTGGGGTGCCAAGTTAGTTGTTGGGATATATGATTTTATTTTTGTGTACATGTAGTTAATTAGCAAAAAACGGATATGAATTAAGGAGTATTATTACATAAAATGTATAATTTTAACTACTAAAGAGTTTGCAGCTAATTTAATTGTATTATTCAATATAGAGAATGCAAGCAAATAGTTGGAATAGCTCGAGAAAGAGAGGAAGACTCTTAGAAAATTAGAGAAACTAGGAATATATGTTTGTAATATTCCATAATATTTAGAAGAAGAATAGTAATTAAATAATAGGAGAAAATTTTAAAATATGATAAACTTTAGGATTTAAAATTAGAATAGAATAATGGGCCTTAAATTTGGATCAAAGTTTAATTTGGATAACTTGTAAGTTAAGAATTATGAATTTTGAAATGTTATAAATACATTATATTCGTCTTACTCGTATTTATTATTAAAATTTATCGGGGTTTTTCACATAAAAACTCAGCAGTCTTGTAAGATTCGAAATAAATTCATCGTAACTCGAAATTCGTTGATTCCAGACTTTTCGGGATGGTCATTTCATTCTCTACAAAGTTCTTATTTTGAATTTTTCAAGGTAATGTCGTTTAGTTGGCCAAAAAGTCTATAAACAGATCTAGTCATGATAAGAATCGTGGAGTAGCTTGATTCTCGAGATGTGTAGTTATTGATGAGTTACAACGGATTGAATATGTGTCCTAATGTGAATATTTTGCTTGCGTGATTAAATTAAGTATTAGTATATTTTGTGTAACGTGCCATATTAAGTGTGATTACATAATCTCCAATATTTGTTTAGCTATTATAACTGTGATATTGATATGTGATAAATAAGATAACAATTTTCAGAACTCCCTGGTCTTAGTCATGTATAAGAATTGTAATCCGATCAATGAGTTGTGTAATACATAAAACACGTGATTAGTTGCGCACATTTCGAAACACCTCGATACATTTTCAAACTTCGATTTTACTTGACGAGGGACGTAAAAAAACCCCGGTTGAGCATGAATAAGAGCTCAGTCACTTGGAAAGTGTGATATAAAGTATATGATGTCGAACACTAAAAAACTATTGCATAAGGTATAATTTAGGAATGTAGAAATTTTTTAGATAAGAATATGATATTAAGATTTATTAATTGATTAAGAATATTGATTATGTTAATTATAGAATATGTTGTGTGCTCCGTTTTGATAATTGTCATTGAAAATATATTGTGTGAATCTTGTACTAGTTGTTACAGAATATTTTTGTAATCCTATATAATAGATGTTATGTGTCTCATGTTTACGTTGTGTTTTGAAAAGTTAAAAATATAATTTTAAGTCGTTGGATAGTAGTTGCTTGCTGGATTTCGAGCTCATTTTCTAAATTTTCAGATTTTGTGTAAGATCTTGGATTAAAATAATGTGGATTTGACTAAGTACATTAAGTTTGGAGGGTCACTATTAGCTGTGTTTTTGTAATGATCACAGTTGTAATAGAATTTTGTATTGATAAATTATATTTTATTTTAGGTTTAAATTATAATTAATAGTTCAAAAAGTCATGATGTTACTGTGTTGGAGTTCAATTTTATTGTCTTATCGTCAAAATATATTTTAAAAATGTGTTTGGAAGTTTGTTAAAGATGCTACGAGAACTCTATGTATATTATATATATGACATTAGAACTAAACCTAGCAATTTGATACATGACATGAAGTATAAGTACGATAAGAGAAAATTAGTGTTTTAACTTACATTTTGGCGGTACACTATACAGTATTGGAGTACATAGAAGATCAAGTATATGACCGATATTAGTGTCTATTTTGTGTTTTGCCATCTAGTCCACGGATGAAGTATTCGACATAAATAAATATTATAATTAATGTTAATTTTTATAATAAATATGTGTATTTAAAATAAGTATATGCATATTATTTTTTGAATTAATACTTGATTTTATAATATTGTATATAATATAAAGTTCTATGGAGTCCACCTTTTAATTAGAGTCCTCGGAGTCCTCGGAGTCCATCTATGTTCTGCAAATAAAATATGTTCAAAAATGTGTTATCTTGCAAAACATGTTTCACAAATATCATTACTTAAATAAAATCATGCAAATCTCGTATATTTACAAGTACAATATGTATGTTCAGCAACATGAACATTTATGTTATGCAAACTAAGCATGTTTTGTAGAATAATATATTTTGCAACGTTCGACTTGTAAAATCTATGCAAACTGCAAGATTTTCAATAAGATTATGATATTTGTAGAATATCATTCAAAACATAATACGTTTTTTTTTTTGTAAACTTTAATATTAATAGAATTTAAAATAAATAAATAAAATAAAATTTTAGGTAAAAAGTTTACAAATTATTAAAATTTATATTTAGATTATAGGGTTAGATTCTATGGAGTGCCCTATTTCATTGGAGTCCTTAGTCAAAATTGAACGAAATGCAAATAAGATTTTTGAAATATTTATGGATCGTAATATTTTTAAAAAATTTAATCTTAGACAATAAAAGACATAAAATTTAAAGATTTTTGAATTAATTATCCGACAAAATAAAAGTACACAAACCCTAAATATATAGGTTTATTGTTGGCATTAAAGTACACACAAAGCACCAAAGTGAACGACGGGTTACAAGTCTATTTAGAATAAATGACATTTTAACTCTAATTAAATTAACGAAGGAGATCAGTCATTGGCTAAAAATATATATTCACTAAACAATCTACATACACAATAATACAATATATATATATATATATGTACGTTGTCTTCCATGCATGAGAAGACTGAAGACACATGTTGTCACAAGTCACTTTTTCTGGAGCACTAAGACGCGCGCAAACCACAGCATCATATCATGGAGACAATCCTTAAAGGCTAAGAAACTTCGGGCGCACTGAGCTCAAAACCCTAACTAAAAATATTATAATAAAACAAAAAGAGATGGAGAAGAAAAATGTAATAATAAATACAGTATATAAAAATTAAAAGGCTTCCTCATCTCCTCTCCTCTCATTTCATCTCATTTATCATCTTTCTCTTCCAATTCTCTTTATCTTTCTCTTGTGTCTTCCTCTTGTTGGCTCTCTCTGGTAGTATTCTCTACCCAATATAAAGCTTGATTCTCCACCATATGTATACAAAAAATTACTAACTCATCAAACTTTTAGTACTAAAGGATATATTTAAAGCTAGCCATGGCCTTCTCATCTTCTGTTCCTGCTTATAACTTGGATCATCACACCAATTGGCATCATCAGGTAAATTTATAAGTCTTCTTCCCAAAAGATGAAGCATATTGAAAATTAAAAGAAAGATCATATATTCATATTCTCTTTCTACATATTATCTTCTTGAATATACCAGTTAAATTATTGCTAACTTTTATTACTCTTTTGTTACATTTTCAGTTGCACCACCAACAACAACAACCTAATAACCATCATCAACAACAACTTCTTCAAAATCCACATCTTCCGCCCCAGCCACCTCAAGTTGACCAAGGCTCAATCAGACCTGGCTCCATGGTTGACCGAGCCCGGATAGCCAAGCTACCACTTCCTGAGGCCGGATTGAACTGCCCGCGATGTGATTCAACTCAGACTAAGTTTTGTTACTTCAACAACTACAGCCTTACTCAGCCGCGCCACTTCTGTAAAACTTGCAGGCGATACTGGACTCGCGGCGGTGCCTTAAGGAGCGTTCCTGTAGGTGGCGGCTGCAGGAGAAACAAAAGAAGCAAAAGCAGAACCTCAAAGTCTCCAAACATCACAAGCAACCAGAAAGGGCCTAGTAGCAGCAACAATCTAAGTACCGAAAGCCCATCAAGATCGGCTGACCAAATGGTGGCTAACCAGAATACTAATAATCCATTTTCGTCACAAGTACCTCTCATGGCTGCTTTACAAAATCTCAATACTCAGTACGGAGCAGCAGCGCGAAGTGCATATGGTGGATTTCAGATGGGAAATGGAAGTTCCGGTCCATCCGATATGGGTTTTCAATTAGGTCATAATAACACCTCCAATCTGACCAACAACATTTTAACTAGTGGAGGAGCTCAAGGTTCGTGGAGATTACCAATTTTGACTGGTTTTGAACAACCATCTGGTTCAAATATATTTTCGTATCAAGGAGAAGGAACCGAAGCAGCAGCATCTGGTCCTGTGAAGGTTGAAGAGACTCGAGAAGGAGGATTAAATTTATCAAGGCAGTTCTTGGGTGTTTCAGATCAGAACATCACTAATACTAATAATAGTAACAGTAATCAGTACTGGGGTAGTGGTGTTGGAAACTCATGGACTACAGATTTCACCTCTCACATTAACAACACTTCTTCTGCTAGTACTCCTTTCCTGTAATTTGCTGAGATCTAATTTCATATTGTTGGGATTGAGATCTCCTTGAAGCTTCCTTTCTCCGTGCATGCTTATGGAAGAGTACAATTGATGCAAAGCCCGGATGGAGATGAAAGTTTCCAGAATCAAGAAACAAACATTGATTGATAATTCCGTCAATGCTATAATTTATATAATGGTACTAGAACTGTGGTAATACTTCTTATCTTCTTTATGTTTGGTTGAAGCTCTTTTTTTTTTGAAATGTTTTTAGGGTAAGTAAATGTAGCTCAGAAGCTTGTTACTTGTGTGTGTAGAGGTTAAGTGTTTGCAATCAAGTTTTCTATATATATGTGTGAGGAATCGGTCTTAATTTTAATTAAGTTCTCTTTATATATATCTAGTTTATACTTGTTACCTGTACTGTTGGTATATATATATACTATGGCACAGTTAAGCTCATAATCGATTTAATGTGTGCGCGCTTTTAGTTTCCATTTAGTCGGTGTTTTGAATATATTAATGTTGTTGGCTGAGGCCCTGGTGTACAGATTGATAGAGAATGCTGCAAATTTATATGTCAGATGAGGTTAGAGATCTGAGATTCTTGTGCATGTGTGCAATATATTGGCAAGTTTAACTCCTTAATTATTTATAAATTGCAGCAGTAGTTAATTTTGTAGACACTGTCCGGATAATGTACATATTCATTCATTACATAGACGATGCAAGTATAATTAACTAAGAGAGAAGCTAGATCGCGTTCTGAAAGTGCATGCAGTTGTATCAGACTTTGACCGATCAGTGAGCTCCGGCCTGATCATATATATTCTAGTGCAGCTTGACCCATATGGTGGCAGAACCAGAAAATTCCACTCATTTTTTGAGCTCATTCGGACCTTCGACCTAGGTAAGACCCTTGCTAGTGGAGTTAGGTGTCCAGATATTTATACAGGAGTTAAGTATTATGAAGAAGTAGTTGCGGAATTTGAGGTTTACCATTGAAGTAGTAGAGAGTAGCATGCAGCAGCACTTGTACTTAAAGCAATATTTGGTAAATAGAATTTGCTTTCCCTAAGAAAGCTGTTGTGTTCATCACAGCATCTTCTACATATATCACATTCTTTCACTTGATTGTATGCTTCGCAGGTATACATATGTTAAAATCACATCTGGACTTATGTGTGTAATGATTTTGTAATTGTGAAAGGAAAATCCGAACATATATATATATATACATGTTCTAGTTCTACTATACACAGGAAGCAAGGACAAATATACTTGTTTCACACTGGCTAGTGGTTCAGAAAGAACGAAAGTCCATGAGAGGAGAAGATAATAAGACAACACTCATACATATATAATTAGGGTTGAAAAACGCCAAAGCTCCACTCAAAACCATGCAAGAGAAGAATCTACACCCTTAAGGTCACTGCATGATGATTAATTATCAGCCTGGACAGAGATTGATCACTCATACACTGCGCACGTAGTCAAATAGACTGTTCTCATTCTCCCATAATCAGTTTTTCGGGTCTGTGATGATGGGCAGACACTAAAACATTAAATTTTATAATTTTAGCTCATTTTTATTGATTTATATTTTTTAATAATGATAGATCTTATATGCACAAAAACTACATGAGTCAAAAAGAGTTAAATTTATAAAATTTAGTGCTTAATTAATTTGTGCACATGTGATAATAAACTAGAAAACCTCTCTTAAATATTATTTTTTTGAAGAAAGAAAACCTCTTAGTTAATTACTAAATTCCCTAACTTAACATCCTTTCTAATTTTTTGCTAATTAGTTCCCTTACTTGTTCCGATTACTCTTTAGACATATGTATCTTGGAAAAAGCTACATGCAGTGAAATTTCAAAGACACACTCGGTTGATGAAATTAAGATGGGGTTTAAGAGCAAATCATGGAGGAAGGGGAGTAATAATTAGGAGAGTGTAGGGGAAAGCAATATAGTACATATAAAAGAAAGGGGGGATTAGGTTGATATTCTAAAAAAGAAAGGGGGGGATCCAGAATATATATGACCATGATGATATTTGCTTTTGCAAGGACCAAGAAGGCTATCCTATTGAGACCGAATAAAGCAATTAGAACCTGTAACAGTAGTCTGTACTTATGTATGAGTATGAATGTGACAATAAAGTTAGCTCCCCCAGCCCCACTCTCCCTCCTCTTCTCTTCACATATATGTACATGATTACATGTTTACTAGTCAAGCACCTCAGTGAAAACTAAAAGAACAACAGTTACTGCATTTAGTTGAGTAACTGTCATGATAATATGTATATCAATGAAATGTTGTGTTAACCCTCTCCCATATTAGTCAAGATGTATGCGTGTAACCTGTTGCGGACACTTAGTTTAAGAAACAGTGTACCATTTACTTTTTAATGTGAAGAAGGGTCCAATTATTCCTATTGCTATTAGTTGAATGGTAGTTTTAGTTTTTCATATTAACACAATAAATATGTTGCAATAGCCATCTCCTTGGATAGAAGCATTTTATTTACCTACACAGGAACAGGACCTCTTAAAAAGAGAAAGATGATGATATGTAAAGAGAACATAGTGAGTTGTAGGTGTTGGTGGTAGCCTGTAGGGACTGAAGTTAGGGATGTGTGAAGGGTGATTCAAGGACATTACAAGAAGGGCTCGGAAATCCAAGGGAGCTTATGTATACATCCATCCATCCATCGGTAACAGTGAAATGTTCTCTCTAATTTAACGCTCAACAGATCTAGCTGCTTGCTCTGTTGTTTTCTACCGCCAGCTTTAACTTTACTTTTTTCTACCTTGGCCCCGTTTTGCTTTGCTTTCCTTTGTCATGCATTCCATCTAGCTTAATTTCTTAATTCAGTGGCCTCAGCACTTTTATACAACTAAATATATATTACCTTAATTTATTTACCACATGATTATTATAAAATATAAACTATAATCAACTTGCGTGGTATTTGATTATATTGTCTAATTCACCGACTATTGACAAAGTTTGTATCTTTTCTCACATTTTGTACCCTAATCCACTTTTTAAATAATATGTGGAATACTAAACCTATCTATCTATACTATATTATAATAGTCGGTCGGCACTTACTGAAATTATTTAATTACTGATAGAGATAAATAAATTATGATAGTATAATTAAATACTGCATTAATTGTACAAGGTGTGGACTGCTAGGCCCAATAAGAAGATGTATGACATTCAGACCAGAAAGGTTATCATGCTGATCAGGCCTGATGGACCAGATCAGGCCTGATGGACCAGATCAGGCCTGATGGAACAAAGAAGGCCAAAAAACCTTGATTATTAATTAATTACGAAATTAATTAATAAGGGAAAAAAATCAGCTATTGAGAAGAGTCCTGATAAGGAAATAAATCCTTACAGATTAGCCTCAAGGGGACCTAAAAGGATAAGGAATCAGTTTCCTACTATCTAGGACTCCAAAGTCCATTCTAATTATGAGACTTGTCCACCAAGTCTCCTATACCAAGTCCAATTCAAGGACTCCCAACATCTATATAAGGGGCCTCACCCCACATATCAGAACTACGTTTTTTGGCTTGATTCTCTAATTCACAGAGATACGTAGGCATCTCGTAAAGGCAGAATTAAGCTACGAAACACGAGAGCAGCCATTAAAGGCCTTGAGCTCCCGAATCTTAGTAATAAATACAGCAAATAATAACCTCAGTTTTTTATCCATAACATTTGGCGCCGTATGTGGGAAACACAACAACAACCATGGCGAGAACACGGAGAACAATTAGAGCTCTAGAGGAAGGAACACCATCAGAGACAACCCAGATGATTTCGTCAACCGTGGAGGTTCCTCCCCATTCAACTTATGCATCTACTCAGGGGGAAGCCCAGATAGAGGCAACTCAACCTCAGCCACAAGGGACAACTCCCCCGACTATTCAAGGTACGAATCCTCAAATTCAACAAGTACATATACCTGTGAATTCTCGACCCGTCGGGTATGAATATTCAACTATTGTTACTACTAACCCCCCTTATGGGATGCCCCTTCACCCTGAGGTTGGAGGAAGTGGATATGCTGGGTGAAGCGAAGCACGAGGGCAGTCGCCCCCCTATATACGAGGTTTGGCTCCTATCCCTGAAGATCGGGAATTTTCTGGTCCTTACACTGAGAGAGACTCCGAATCTTCGGATGATGAAGTGGCCCCGAGAAGGAGGCGTCCTGGAAAAGAGCCAATGGCCGATGGAAGGCAACGCCCCCAAAGCACCCCAGGGGCGAATCCCCAAGAAGTGCAGGAAAGGATCAGGGCTCATGAGGCTGAAATCCAAAGGCTGAGGCGTGATTTGGAGGCTCACCAGGCCACCAGATCCCAGATACCTCCTAGGGGGAGAAATCCTCCTCCTGTCATAGACCTGGATGGTCCGGTACGAAGAAGGGCTGTTGTCCCAAGAACTGATCCAAGCAATCTCCTTCCCCTTGGAGATCCTGATGATCCAACTCCACCCTTCACAGAAGAGATAATGAATGCCCATATCTCAAGGAAATTCAAGATGCCCACTATCAAAGCCTATGATGGCACGGGAGACCCCGCTAATCATGTTAGGACATTCTCTAATGCACTGCTGCTGCAACTCGTGAATGATGCTATAAAGTGTCGGGCCTTCCCTCAAACCCTGTCGGGTATGGCTCAAAGATGGTACAGTCGCCTGCCCCCAAACTCTATTGGATCGTTCAGAGAATTAAGTCAGGCTTTTATTAAGCAATTCATCAGTGGAAGAGTCCATGAGAAAAGTTTAGCATCTCTTATGAGTCTTGTGCAGGGAGCTAAGGAATCCTTGAGAGATTACCTGAATCGTTTCACAAAGGAGGCTTTGAAAGTCCCGGACCTTGATGATAAGGTAGTCATGATAGCACTGCAACAAGGAACTAGGGACGAGTTTTTTAAGATGTCCTTAGCCAAACGTCCCCCTGAAAGCATGTTGCAGCTCCAAGAGAGGGCAGGGAAGTATATCAAGGTTGAAGAAAGTACGAGGAAGACCGTAGTAAGTAATGAGCCCACTGGAGGCAAGAAGCGGAAAACTGATTTAGAATATATTGCAAAGGACAAATATCCTAGAACCGAATAAAACCCTGATTCAACCCCCAAGAAGGGAGGACCTGGGCAAAAATTCACTGAATACGCTAAGCTGAATGCTCCTAGAAGTCAGATTTTGATGGAGATTGAGAAAGATAGAGATATTCGCTGGCCTAAGCCCTTGAAGGCTGATCCCGTCAAGCTAGATAAGAGCAAGTATTGCAGGTTTCACAAGGATGTTGGCCATGACACCGATGAGTGTAGGCAATTGAAAGATGAAATTGAGTTTTTGATTCGAAAAGGAAGATTGAACAAGTATACTGGAGATGGAGGGGACAAAAACAATAATGGAAGGAAGAACTTTGAAGATCGTAGGAGGGACCAAGACGATCAGGGGCGGAATCCCCAACCTAGAGGGCCGATTATAAATGCAATTTTTGGAGGACCGCGACGCCCTCGAGGACCTGTGATAAACACGATCTTTGGAGGTCCAACTGCTGCTGGATTGTCCAAAAATTCCAGAAAGGCATATACTAGGGAGGTTATGCATATTGTTGGAGAAGCCCCGAAGAGGGCCAGGACAGAAGTAACATTGGCTTTTGATGATTCCGATCTAGAGGGTGTGAAGTTTCCCCATGACGACCCGCTGGTCATAACACCGATAATAGGAAATAGCCCGGTTAAGAGGGTCCTTGTAGATAATGGTGCTTCTGTGGATATCTTGCTCCACGACACCTTTCTAAGAATGGGGTATAACGACTCCCAGTTGACACCAACCGACATGCCGATATATGGATTTGCTGGGGTAGAATGTCCTGTGGAAGGGATAATCAAATTGCCGACCACCATAGGTACGGAACCAAGGCAAGCAACGTAGATGCTAGCTTTCGTGGTGGTAAAGGCTGGTTCAACTTATAATGTCATCATGGGGAGAACAGGGATACATGCCTTCAAGGCAGTCCCCTCTTCCTACCATTCAGTCATGAAGTTTCCCACCCGAAACGGGATTGGAGAAGAGAGAGGAGATCAAAAAATGGCTAGAAGCTGTTATGTGGCCTCTTTGAGGGCAGATGGAGTCGGGGGGCAGGTTCTTCCTATTGAAGATATGGATGTTCGAGAAAATGACGAGAATAGAGAAAGGCCAGCAGAAGAATTGGTTTCGGTTCCTTTAGACCCCGAGAATCCTGAGAGGATGACTTTCATTGGAGCCACATTAGAGGAGCCCCTTAGAGGGAAGTTAGTGAAATTTTTGCAAGAAAATAGTGATGTGTTTGCATGGTCAGCAGCTGATATGCCAGGCATAGACCCGGAGTTAATTACTCACAAGCTAAACGTGGATCCAAGCCGGAAGACAGTGAAACAAAAGAAAAGAAATTTTGCCCCGGAAAGACAAGAGGCTATAAAATAGGAAGTAGAAAAGCTCTTAGAGGCTGGTTTCATTGAGGAAATTCAATTTCCGGAGTGGTTAGTAAACCCTGTAATGGTGAAGAAGGCTAATGGAAAGTGGAGGATGTGTATAGACTTCACTGATCTGAATGATACATGCCCCAAAGACTGTTTTCCGCTGCCTAGAATTGATACTTTGATTGATGCCACTGCTGGACATGAGATGCTGAGTTTCATGGATGGATTTAGCGGATACAACCAGATCAAAATGCATAAGGATGACATTCCAAAGGTATCATTTATCACTGACTTTGGTGTTTATTGTTATCTTGTTATGGCGTTTGGTCTCAAGAATGCAGGAGCCACCTATCAAAGGTTGGTGAATAAAATTTTTAAGGATCTTATTGGTAAGACTATGGAAGTCTATGTTGATGACATGTTAGTCAAGAGTCTAGTAAAGACTGATCATATAACCCATTTGAGGGAAGCTTTTGAGGTCCTGAGGTACCACAAGATGATGTTGAATCCTACGAAGTGTGCTTTCGGAGTAGGATCTGGAAAATTCTTGGGACTGATGGTCTCAAAGAGGGGAATTGAGGCTAACCCGGATAAAATAAAGGCAATCCTGGACATGGAACCACCAAAAACTGTCAAGGATGTTCAGAAGCTCACAGGAAGGGTTGTTGCGCTAGGACGATTCATCTCCAAGTCGGGAGACAAGTGTTTGTCATTCTTCAAGTCACTAAAGAACATCAAAGACTTTGTATGGAGTGAGGGAAACCAGAAGGCATTTGAAGAGTTAAAGAAGTATATGGCCCAGGCCCCGTTGTTGGCCAAGCCAGTTTTGAGTGAAGTTTTATTCTTGTACTTGGCTGTTTCAGAGAGCGCCTTGAGCGCGGTGTTGGTTAAGGAGGAGCTAAAAGTCCAGAAATCCGTGTATTATGTCAGCAAAATTCTGCATGGTGCTGAATTAAATTATTCAACTATTGAGAAATTTGCTCTAGCCTTGGTAATGGCTTCAAGAAAACTGCGTCCTTACTTTCAGGCTCACCAGATTGAGGTGCTAACGAATCAGCCACTGAGAAATATCATTCACAGTCCCAAGGCAAGTGGGAGATTGATTAAGTGGGCAATAGAGTTGGGAGAGTTCGATCTCAAGTATAAGCCACGTACGGCCATAAAAGCCCAGGCACTAGCTGACTTCGTGGTGGAATGTACAATACCCAACCAAGAAGTCGGGGGGCAGGAAGATACCATATCTCAAGACAAGGGAGTCGATAATGGGGACAGAGAGGAGGATGATAAGAAGAAAGAATATTGGGTTCTCTATTTTGATGGAGCATTAAAAACAAATTCCAGTGGAGCAGGGTTGGTTTTGCAAAGTCCTGATGGGTTCTTAATTGAGTATGCTATGAAGCTAGACTTCCCAACCACAAATAATGAAGCAGAGTATGAAGCCCTGATAGCTGGCCTTGGTCTAGCTGGGACACTTAGAGTCAAAAACTTAAAGGTCCGTGGAGACTCGAAGCTGATCATATCCCAGGTAAAGGGAGAATTTGAGGCAAGGGATGATACGATGGCTAAGTATGTCCGCCTAGTAAGGGTTGTGATGACCCAATTTAATGAATGTCATGTTGAACACATTCCAAAGGAAGAAAATGCTAAAGCAGATGCGCTATCAAAGTTTGCTTCATCTGAGATAGAAGAAAGTTCAGGAAGTGTGTACTTCCGTGTTTTGAAGACACGAAGCATAGATGTTAAGCTTGTGGCTCCCATAGGCCTGGGGACGTCATGGATTGATCCTATCAAGGCACACATTCAAACCGGTTGGTTACCAAGTAATGCAACTGAAGCACGGAAGATAACTGTTCGAGCACTAAGGTACTCTTTGATAGATGGGATTCTTTACAAAAGATCTTTCGTGGTTCCCTACTTGAGGTGTCTCACGCCCGATGAGGCACGTTTGACTCTTGAAGAAGTGCGTGAAGATATTTGTGGACAACACTTGGGGGGAAGGGCCTTGGCTCATAAGATAACTCGTTTAGGCTTTTATTGGCCAGAAATTATGGCTGATGCCAGAGAATACGTGAAGAAATGTGACCGCTGTCAGAAGCATGCACTGGTTGTTAGATAACCCCCCGAGATGCTGACCTCTATCAACTCGCCCATTCATTTTGCTATGTGGGGAATGGATATTTTGGGGCCTTTTCCCATGGCCACAGCACAAAGGAAGTTTCTGATTGTAGCCATTGATTATTTCACCAAGTGGATCGAAGCCAAACCCTTGGCCAAGATCACAACTAAGCAGGTTGCACAAATCCTGTGGGAAAACATTATGTGCCGATATGGAATTCCCCGTATCCTCGTCACTGACAATGGAACACAATTCAACAATGAGGAATTCAAGAAGTATTATGAAGAAAATGAAATTGAGTTACGGTTCACCTCTGTGGCTCACCCGCAAGCTAATGGGCAAGCGGAGGTAGCAAATCGGATAATCCTGGATGGACTAAAGAAGAGGATCGAGAAGTCAAGAAATAATTGGGTGGATGAAATACTTCCAATATTATGGGCCTACAGGACTACCTGTAGAGTCACGACAGGAGAAACTCCCTTCATGTTGGCATATGGGGCAGAAGCAGTAGTTCCAGTAGAGATATCACATTCCTCTCCAAGGATTCAGGCTTTCAATGCAAAAGAAAATGAAGAAGGGCAGAGGTTAGCCCTGGATTTAATCGATGAAGTGCGAGATAAGGCTCATGCAAAGATAGTAGAATATCAGAAAAAGGCTTCATTCTACTACAACCTAAGGGTTAAAGAAAGGTTTTTCAAACAAGGTGACCTAGTCTTGAGAAAGATAAAAGCTTCTGGTGTCGGAAAAAAAGGAAAGCTTGCCCCAAATTGGGAAGGGCCGTACAAAGTCAAGAGCATTCAGGGTAGAGGAACCTACAAGCTGGAAAGTATGGATGGTTTTGAAGTCCCGAGAACCTGGCATGCACAAAACATGAAGGTTTACTATGTGTAAGATAGTCGAAGTACGATTCTTGCTTGTCATTATGACAGGCAGGTTTAAAAGCACCTTGAAGCTTTGCTTGCGTAGGACTTTATATTCTATTAGAATTTACATTGTCAAGTTATTATTGATTAGGGTCGAACCCATGCTATGTAAGGTTTTGGAAAACCAGACTTCGTATTAAAGAGTTTGAAATTATTTCTCAATCTAAGGATGCTTAAAGTTTAAGTACATATTAAGTATTGTAAAGAAGAAAAAGGCAAATAAAGAAAACAGCATATCTAATATAGCCCCGAAGGGTAACAATTTCTGACATAAACTAAATTCACATATTGTCCCGAAAAAAGATATACAAAAAAAACTTAGGCCGCGGAAGGCTGAGATTCTTCGGAACCACTATCCGAGGTCTCCTCGGACGTCTCAGTGGTCCCTTCAGAAGTCCCTGCAGAGGTTCCGTCAGAACTGCCTTCAGATGCTTTGGAGGATGAGGGAGACACTGGAATCTGAGGCGCAGCTCTTGGAGGCTCTTCCACCCTGATCTTCTTCGCAGCAGGCGCGGGATCTTCTTCGGATGAAGCCTCCTCATCCCCAGAGCTAAACTCCAGTTCCTTCCTCTTGTGGCCTGGACTTCCTGAAGGGCCGTCTTTGATCATATCAGCTAGCTTGTTAGTAACGCCCCCAAGCTCCGGAACTCGCACAGGGCAAGGAAAGGAGGACTGCTCGAGGACCTCTGGAAAATCATCCTGGATGGCCTCCACAGCAGCATCCCAGCCCTCTTTATAGCTAACTGGGTGAAGAAGGGCATCATGCTCCACCATCAAGTCTTTGAATTCCTGGGTATCCATCCAGTCGTCAAAGGCTTTGTCCTTCTGTGCCTTCAGAATAACATTTTCGGCCCGAGCCGTTTCCAGGTCAGAAGTGGAAGAGGCCAGTTGAGCTTCAAGGGCCTCTATTCTTTGGTTGGCCTCCTCCAACTTCTTGTTAGCATCTTCTAGGCCAACCTTCCAGGCCTTAGCTTGGTGAATTGCCCCTTGGAAATGGGCGTTAGCCTGCAAGAGAAGCAGCAAAAGTATGAGAAAAGAAACATGAAAAGGCAAGTATGAAGGGGCATAGGTAAAGGACGTACCGTCGCCAGAGCCTGGGCTCCAAAAAGCTCATTCCCCTCTAAGTCCTGTTGAAGGACAAAGTCTTGATAGTCCACCGGGGAGATGGAATTCTTAGACCATTCCTTGGACAGCGCCGTGCTGCCCATGATTGAATCCTTGCCCCGGATCCCCCAAGCAGGTTGAAAATAGGCCCCTGGCCTCTGCTTGGTGCGCAAAACTTGGCCGAGGCCTTCCTCGCTTGGCTCCGTTGCCTGGAGGAGGAACTCAGGGAATCGGTCACCAAGGCGAGGGTCTTTAAAGACCTTCCCAGCCCTCTTCATCCTGGTTGTCTCCAGGTCCTTAGGTTTGGTAGCCTCCTCAATCTTCTCAGCCACTGCAACAAACGAAGTCAGTTGAAAAATCAATGGAATAGAAAATAAAGGAAATAAAAAGGAGGTAAGAAAGGGAACTTACTTTTCTTATGAACGGGCGAGAGGCCGCGTTCTACCAGGACAGTCTCCCGGATAAGGTCCTAAGAATGGGAAGTCCCATTGTCTTGCGTAAGGAGGTTGAAAGCTCTAGCCTCCTCCTTAGACAAAATTATATCATTTGGGCTCCCATCCACGGCCAGCCCGAAGGACGATCGAAACAGGGAGCCCCAATCTCCACCTTCCCAAACAATGAACAAAAAATCTTTCTTCCACCCAAGTTGTTGTCGGGGATGGACTTCCCATTCACGATATGGGGAATAGTGGGGCGCTGGTTTAGAGAAACCCAACCCGGTCTTTTATCAGGGTTGATCTTGAACTGAAAAATCTTTTTGAAGACAGCAACAGAAGTGGGGACATTGTGATTGGCGCATTGCGACAGATAGCACAGAATGAGCCTCCAAGAATTAGGGGGGAGTTGGCAAGGGCTGATGCCCACATCAGCCAGTAACAAAGGAATGAATGGATAAAAAGGGAGTCTGATACCTGCCCTTAGAGTATCCCTATAGACGCATAGCGCGTCCTTTTTCCACTGACAGGCCCTGTCGGCCGGACCTGCAAGAACCAGCTTAAAAGGTTCCTTGATTTTGAAGCAGCTGCTCAACTTTTCCAGCTCCTTGGGATCCCTTAAGGCACTAATATGATCGTGCACGTCCAGATGCGCATCAGACGGGTACTCGTCCCCTTGAGTATTGATCATGTCGATTAAAGAAGTGTACCTCGATCGGATAGGAAACTCATTGGACTTTCTAGCCACGTTCATCTTGGCCAAGCGAGTCATTTTCTTGTCAGCCATCTGCAAAAAAGGACACATACAGGATATCTTAAAAGGGCACACAATAGAAAAATAGACGCGAAAAGTAAAAGGAGGGATTTTACCTGAAAAAACGCTCCTAAAAAAGGCTTTGAGCTCCGACTTGCTGTTATTGCTCTGAGAATCTTAACAGGAGGAGAAAGAAGAAAACTTAGAAATGAGAAGGTAAGGAGTAGTAGCCTCTCCTCAGTCCTTTATATAAGAGGAAAAGGAAGTTGAAGGGACGAAAGCCCATTAAGGACAAAGGCCCATGGGAAAAAGCCCAGAAAAAGGAATATTCCAGAATATTACTAGAAATTCTAGAGGATTCTAAACATGGAATATTAAGCCCAATAAAAGAGGCCCAGTAAGATTTGGAAAAGCCCAAATAAAAGAGGCCTAGTAAGATTTGGAAAAGCCCAATAAAAGAGGCCTAGTAAGATTTGGAAAAGCCCAAATAAAAGAGGCCCAGTAAGATTTGGAAAAACCCAATAAGGCCCAATAAAGAAGGCCCGACCCAAATCCAATTAGGATTTGGAAAATACAATACCTTAAATTAAAGCCAAATGAAGAAGGCTAGTGGAAGACCAGGATTCAGGTCGAAATCCAGGTCGTGAATCCTGCCCGAAAACTTTCGAACAAGCACCCGAAAATAACGGGTAAAAAAGACCAGGATTCAGGTCGAAATCCAGGTCGTAAATCCTGCCCGAAAACTTTCGAACAGGCACCCGAAAATAACGGGTAAAAAAGACCAGGATTCAGGTCGAATCCCAGGTCGTGGATCCTACCCGAAATTTTTCGACTAGACACACGAAAACAACGGAAATAATAGGACTGAATTGAGGTCGAATCTTCGACCAGGAATGAGGTCGAATAAACCAAGCATCTTTCAAGAATGGGGATTAAAAACCCAGGTCGAAGTTCGACTAGGATCCTGGTCGAATTCCAGGTCGTGGATCCTAGTCGAAATCCTTCGACCAGGAAGCAAGGGAATCAAAGAATTTTCGAACAGGATTCAGGTTGAAATTTCGACTAGAATCCTGGTCGAAATCCTAGTCGATAGGCTCAAGACCAGGAGCTAAAAAAGTGGGGGAGTTTTCGACCTAGATCCAGGTCGAAAGTTCGACTAGGATCCTGGTCGAATTCCAGGTCGTGGATCCTAGTCGAATTCCTTCGACCAGGATGGCAAGGCTGACCCCTATTTCGACTAGGATCCAGGTCGAAATTTCGACTAGGATCCTGGTCGAAAAAGGGCTGGAAATCTGAAAAATCAAGAAATTAAGGATAAATCCCAGAAAATTAGGGAAAAATCCAGAAAATTAGGGGAAAAACCCAGAAAATTAGGGAAAAATCCAGAAATTAAGGGAAAAATCCCGGAAATAAGGGAAAAATTCCTGGAAATTAAGATAATTCCTGAATAAAAGGAAAATTCATTGTAAATTTGTACGTCGCTCCACACTTTACGCAAAAACGAAACCCTGTAAGGGAATGAATACACTTAACTTCTGCGAAACCTAATCAATGTTTCCCAAAAGTTGGGGGGCAAATGATAGAGATAAATAAATTATGACAGTATAATTAAATACTGCATTAATTGTACAAGGTGTGGACTGCTAGGCCCAATAAGAAGATGTATGACATTCAGACCAGAAAGGTTAACATGCTGATCAGGCCTGATGGACCAGATCAGGCCTGATGGAACAAAGAAGGCCCAAAAACCCTGATTATTAATTAATTACGAAATTAATTAATAAGGGAAAAAATCAGCTATTTAGAAGAGTCCTGATAAGGATATAAATCCTTACAGATTAGCCTCAAGGGGACCTAAATGGATAAGGAATCAGTTTCCTACTATCTAGGACTCCAAAGTCCATTCTAATTATGAGACTTGCCCACCAAGTCTCCTATACCAAGTCCAATTCAAGGATTCCCAACATCTATATAAGGGGCCTCACCCCACAGATCAGAACTACATTTTTTGGCTTGATTCTCTAATTCACAGAGATACGTAGGCATCTCGTAAAGGCAGAATTAAGCTACGAAACACGAGAGCAGCCATTAAAGGCTTTGAGCTCCCAAATCTTAGTAATAAATACAGCAAATAATAACCTCAGTTTTTTATCCATAACAATTACTCTCATTTAATTATTTTAATTCTAATTATTGGGTTGATCAATTCTAATTCTAATTGATATTGAAGTCAACTTACTCAATTGTTTTACCAATTTCAATTCTATTTTATATCGAACTCTATATCCTTATAATTTATATTAAATTCAAATTTTTCTACCAATTTATGTTTTAATTCATATCGAGTTCTATATTATTATAATTTGTTAATTTGGACTAAATTAAATTTAAGTAAACTAAATATAACTATTTAGATTTGGTTGATATATCATGTGAATCGGGCTAAAGATAAAATAATAATATTACCCATACTCCTAAAAAAAATTCTAATAATGAACTTGGATAAACAAAATAATATATTTAATTTATCCAGGATAAAAAAATACATTATACAATTGATTCACACTAACATAAAACTAAAATAAGAATATAGTTCGACCAATAAAAATAAAATCATATATACTAATTATTCAGTATAAAACAAAATTATCTTATTGATCCAGACTTTAAAAAAAAATCAAAAATAATTAGTTTAATTTTGTCGGTGTATTGAGCATCAGGCTAAAATAAAATAATTTAAATCACTGATCCGAGATAAGTCAAATTAATATTAGACTAAGTATAATTTGTATCATATTGATGTGAACTTAAAAATCAAATTTTTAATTAAAATATAAATATTATTTTTAAAAAATACACATAGAATTATCAATAAAACTATATTGTTCAATCAGTAATATTGTCTTTTTCAAATATCTTTTGTAGAATTATAGTTAATTGATTAAGTAATTACCATGCTAAGATAATATTTTTTACGGTCCGAACATAATGGAGACATTATATTTTTACCCTCGATAAAATGATAATTTCGTTATAATAACATTTCCCCTTACCAATGTTATCACTTTAAATAAGTTTAAATTTAAATAATTTTAAATGTTATAAGAAGTTATGAACATATACGTCTACTAATATAATTGTTATGAAGTTGTATAATTTTAAATTTTAAATGAACAAAATTAAGAATTTAATTCAATTTTTTTAAAAATAATAATATAATATTAAAAAAAATCTATGCGTAAAGATGCATAAAAAGCTCATCGGGCCGAGTTTTATCCGAACTTTAAAAAGCCCGGGTTTTTTTAAAACTGATCGGGCCGGGCTTTTTTAAAAATAGGGTCGGGTCGGGCCCGACTTCGTAAGATATATAAGGCCCGTTTTAGGCCCGCGGGCCGGGCCGGATCGGGCCGAACCGGGCTTTATGCGGGCTTCTTATTTATATATTAAAAAAATCAATATTTTATAACTCGAATTATGAGTAATTTAAATACCAGAGAAAATAATATCTTGATAGAGTTGTTTAGACACCAAAATAAATAATTATTTTTAATATAATATATAAATAATCATATATAACTTAATTGCTTCTAATATTATAATATATTATTTTAAAAATCATAAAAAGTATTGTATATTTTCAAATTTTATATAAGAAAATCAGTTTTTCAAAAACCCCAGCTTATATTGGGCCGAACGAGACTTTTATCCGTACTTTTTTCGATCCGGGCTTTTTTAAATCCGGGCTTTTATCCAGGATTTTTGTGTTTCGGGCCGGGCCGGATTTTCGAGAAAAAAAAGGCGCAATTAAAGTCCGCGGGCCGGGCCGGACCGAACGTGGCCGGGCTTTTTCCGGATCGAGTTTTTCGGGCTTTTTTCCGGATCAGATTTCGGGCTTCAGATTTTTTGAAGATCTTTATCTGTGGATCCGTGCATCAGAGTGGTTTTAAACTAGTAACTAGTAATTGGTCCTATTGTATTATATATATCAACGTTTAGATTTTCATTAGTCCCTCCCTCCACGCATTCGAACATCGATATTTTCCGAGTTTTAAATATTTTCTGAGGTTGCTTCGTGTGCATGTGTGTTTGATTTTAGAAAGCCTTCACCAAAGGATACTAGCTATCGTTTTACATTAAGTAGTAGGATAGACCGAGTAGTTTTGTTGGGTGAAATTACAGGATTTTTAGGGTTGAGCTCCAAATGATATCACAGTTAAAACTTATTTAATTATAATTAGTGTCTATTTAATGATTAATCGACAGTTGTCTTGTTATTAAACTTCTATCACTTTAATTGTTGAAGATATAATTTGTGCCGTATGTCTATCTTAAAATATTAAAGAGTGAATTAAAGTTTCGTGAGTAGTCTAATTAATTAGTCAATCCATAATCGTTAAAAAATTTTTTAAATGAAGTTGATAATAAAATTTAGACATATATAATACCAAAGTTATTCTTAACAAAAAAATACTAAATGTTATTATATATGTAATAGTTATCTCAAATATCTATTAAAATATAATAATTTAAATCTCGTTCGATGAACGGATTCCCGTTAATTTAAATATTTTTCAATATATTTATATAAATATATAATAATTATAGATTTATAATAAAAGAATTATGAAGAAATTGTGGTTGTACCTTAATATGATAGTCGTAGTTTACCGGAATAAGAAAACTATGTATATTAGTTCAGCAATTTAATAGTTTAACATGTTTATAACACTATTTATTTATTTGTTCATTACAAAAATAAGAGAATAACGGTTAAACCAAATTATGTCCTATTTTGTTTAATATAGTTTAGTATAGATGAATATGTCTTTCAGGTCCTTTCTAAAATATTTTCTATCTAACGTTAATATCAAAGTATCTGTTTTAATTTTTATTTCAAAATATTTAAATGCTCTCAATTCTGTTTCTGAATATTTGAATATATGCTCAATGATTTTAAAAATTATTCATTTCACATATCTGTTTAGAATATTGGATATATATGCATCAGGTGATTTTAAAATGATGTAAAACTATTTTATTTGGACCATTAATGATATATAGGGTATATCAATAATCAGCTGTAGGCATGGTTATGGAAATCAACCATTTTTCAAAAATTGCCAAAAAAATCGCTCAAAAAATTGGTAAAAAATACTTGTCTAATTTGACTAATTCCCGATAAATTATCCAATTTTTTAAAAATCGCCCTATAAATCGCAAATCGGTATCTCGACCGAATAATTCCGATTTTCAAAATCTGGAACTATGGCTGTAAGGGTACTATAGCTATGTCATTGCGGCATCAGTAGAATAAAACTTCTGTTATAAAGTGATTGATCATGGTGTATTCTTCTATTAGTTCACTACACCATATATTGGTTATGGAAACCACTTTTCAAAAACTTTGTCAAAAAGTGTTGCAAATGAATGATTATATTGGATGTATTGCAAGGACTTTTAAAATTATTGCAATACATTTGCAAAAACAGAGGGAGTTAAAACTAGCATTCTGTTACAAGAAAGTTTTGAAGGTGTTGCAGTATGTCCAAATTTTGGGCCAACTATTAGTGGGCTTCTAAATTATTTTTCTTGAAATTTTTGTCGGGGGATACAAAAATTAACGAAAATAAGGATAAGAAAATAAAAAAAAACAACACAGCCCACACACTATCACAAATCCAGACAGACACACGACATAAGAGAAAGAGTAAGAAGATTTAAGTTTGATTCAAAGAAGAAAAATCAAGATTTGCGCTCTCGAAAAGAAGATTAAAGTCGTAAAAAGGTAAAACATCGACCCCAGATCATTTTACTTAAATTGATTATGCTTGTTTTCCTTAATCAAGTATACATATTCTAATTTGTTCAAATTAGAATTTTGAAATCCTAATTACTTTGTTTGTATATATTCAAATCTTTATTTGAGAAATATATATACTGAATATTTTGCGACTTCGTCGCGTTAAGATATCAAACTTGGTTCATGTCTGCTTGACCAAGACTTTCATGAGTACTATGAGAATGCTCATATATTGTTAATTATTATACATGTTATTTTGATGGGCTTGTTGCTCACCCTTGCTTTATTCTTTCATCACACAACAAAATCTAGACAAGATGAACATGACCAAGCTCCCAATTCGCGAGCGGATAGGAACGTTCTGCAGTTTCTTGTAGGCGTTGATGCCGATGTAGCTGAGGTAGGAACTACCAATAGGCTAGGATTTTAACTTTTGATGTACCAGAATTATGTATATTTATGAATTGTAATAATGGCAAAAAATATGTAAATTTATCCACAAACCCTTTTGAGGTGTAATGACTTATAATTGTGGAATTAAATGACTTGTGTTATTTTTGGTATTCATGGGGTCACGGTACGCAGTAGTTGGTTGTTTATTAAGATTAAGTGTTATTAAGCGAAATGGAACTCGTGACAACCCGGATCCCCGACCTCGAATTTGGGGGTGTTACATACAGGTAAAGAAATATATATTTGGAGGTTTATTACGTCTGCTATAAATTATTAAGTGGATGACATACATTTAACTGAAGGGATAGATGTCAGTCAAATATGCATTTGTTAACATGTGTCAAAAATTCTATTTGGATCACTTAATACAAAGAACTAGTAAAGGTAAGTCTAAATATCACTGACTTTATGTTGGAGAAATTCAAGACTTACCCTTACCCAAAACTTGACTTGAGAAGCACTATAAATTCTAGTTCAGCTATGGCTCATGTCTGGAAGCTGTACAAATACAAGAACACCCACAGGAGCCTACCATAGCTGCAACCATTTCTTTACAACCTCTAGTTAGTAGTGAACCAACTGCTTCATCCTCTCAAAAGGATGGAGTTCGTAAAAATAATAGAAAGCAAGTTCAACTAGCTTTAATCAATGAGAGTGAGGAAACACAAAGTAAGGAAGTGTCTAACCTGGTGAAGAAGAAGAAGAAGAAGAAGAAGAAGAAGAAGAAGAAGAAGAAGAAGAAGAAGAAGAAGAAGAAGAAGAAGAAGAAGAAGAAGAAGAAGAAGAAGAAGAAGAAGAAGAAGAAGAAGAAGAAGAAGAAGAAGAAGAAGAAGAAGAAGAAGAAGAAGAAGAAGATAGAGATGATCACCCAATTAACCACCTCTATATCTTCTCAACAAGATACAATTATAAATAAGGGACTAAAACAGACTCTAGTGGCACCTTCTCAACAAGGTATCACTATTGAACAAAGTATTCTCCTAAATGCACCTTGTAATGAGTCTGCACCCCCTCTTGAGCACTTTCGAGAGGGTGAAAGAAGTAATGTGGCTGGCACACACATTGAGGGAATATCTCTTGAGATTCTCTCATCTACTCGGGGGGATTTTCCAACACTCACATATGAACTAATAACTCTTATCTCTAAAATTTCTTCTTCATTAAATGAAGAACTTGAATCAACTTATCAAGTCCTGCCAAAATCAAATGACACAGTTCTTGATACTGTGATCACCACTCCGAACCAACCTTTAGATGGTGAGAGGCTACATAATGAGGTAGAATTTGATGACACCATCACAAAAACAGTGGTTTCGTCAATTTTTAGTAAAGACCTTGTCCCTAAAGTTTCCAATGCACCTTCATTTGTACAACAGTCTTCACAGACTGCTAGGTTTGAGGGTAGTACTCTTGAGGGGGAGCTACTCAAATCCTCTCCAATTCAATTGAAGGTTTCTCATGCACAAACTACTCCCCTCAAAATCCTAGCTGAATTTGCCTTGACAATTGAAGCTAGGAGTCCAATTGCCAATGATCCAGCTATTGGGGAGGCAAGTACAATAGCACATTCAAGTGCCAGTTCTTTGCAAAAAGAATAATGGTTTGAGACCATGGTACATGACAGTAAACTGGTCAACTCCCCTCCAATATAAATGAAGGTTCACTCACCAAGTGAACAACACACTATCAAACCACAGTTTGTATTATGAGTCCAACTGTGACATTTATCCCATGTGCACCGTCCACCTCCCCCACCCTACAGCCAAACACTGATCAACCTTCCACCTCAACCCATCAACCACACCCTCTCACTAATTGGCTTCAAGATACACAGGATCAACCCCAAACTGTAGATGAAATGCTTATACATCAAATAGAAGGATTTGCCAACATAGCTCAAAAACTTCAGCACATCTGACATGTCAAACCAGGACTATCAACAATCCTTCTAAGCTACAAGGAGGAAGTTAAACCTATAAGACAAGATCTTCGATGAAGCTGAGAGAAATAGGAATGTGGATGCTTGGTTATCCAAATCTTTCACAATTAACATTGAGGAAACTTTTTCTAGATTCAGGGAAGATTATATCACTATTCTTGGAAGCAATGCAAGAGAGCTTACACCGCAAGAGGTCTATGATGATGTCACGGAGATTTACAAAGCACACCTCAAGGCATTCAACTTTATTGGTAAGGCTTTAGAGAAGATACTGGACAGACATTAAGAACAGGTCAAGCACATGGTGAATGCTAATATAGATGAGTTTCTGCCCAGTCAATGGGAAATCAAGAATAACTTCAGCAAATTTACTGATATGGTGGCCAGGCTAGATCTCAAATCTATGGAGGCAAGTGTAAAATATCTAAGGGAGTCCTTTATGGTTCTTCATACAGTTATCCAGGGTCAAAACTCTCAAAATAATGACACCAAGGTCAAACTGGATCAACTCTACAAGGCTAGGTATGAACCATCTGCCTTGATGATGGATGAGGTTAGGAAGGTGGTTCAAGAATCTTTTGGAGGAACTTCTATAAGTTAATTACATATCCTATCCACTTCTCCATCTGCTAAAGTTCAAGTTTTACAGAATCGAGTTGTTGAGCTCACAACCTTCAATGCAACTCTCACAACTCAAGTCTCTCAGCTCACCTCTTTGGTTCACAGTCAACAACAAGATATCAAGTCCCTGATAGACTCTCGGAAATATTTTTAAATGCATACAAATGTGTCTTTAGGAGCTATCATGGGTGCTTTGAAGGTCCCTCTATAGGAAACTTCACAAATAGTAAGGGCCTAGATCCCTCAACATGCCTACGAGGGAGATGATGGAGCCCAAGCTAAAATCAAGCCAAATTGAATATGATATTAGGATTGAAAGACTCAAGATGGCAGCTGAAGGCCCTTGTCTTGACAAGGAGTTTGCTGATTTTCTTGAAGTCCTAAGAGTCTCACTTAACTTAAATCACTTCATCTACAAAAAGGTTGTGAACAATAATGTCAATTTCCTAAGAGTGGTGCTAGTCACGATACAGAACTTCAGAGAAAAGAGAATTGTGGTGAATGTAAATGATTCTGGTGGTTACAGGTGCATGCAGGTATTTCTCTCATTTATACAATCAAGAAAAGCCTTGAAACTGGACATCTTCATCAACAAAGTAAAGGTGATGAGTCCAGAGGACACTCTTTTGCTACATGAACTGAATAATGGTCCAATGCGAGCCTTCCCTGAAGCCTACCTACAACCAAGCAAAGTAGTGGCCTACATTTGCCCCAACACTTGAAGATGCAAATACTTCCAATTACCAAAGCATTGTATCATGGGTAATAAGAAGTTGATGATGACTATAGAGATCGATCTGAAGACAAAGAATAACAGGACAAATGAAGATGTTGAGATGATAAAGATTTTTTCTAGATACTTGATGAATGCAGATACAGTGCTACCAAAAACACAGATAAATGAAAATGATGATGATTTGGATGATGATGAGCAAAAGAAAGATGAACACAAATCTTTTGGCTCAAATCTAAGTCATTCAAGCAAAGGTAGTGGGAGTCATAAGGATGCTAAGGGTAGCAAGGATAGTCAGAAGAAGGAAAAGGATGGAGGAAAGAAGGGAGATGGAAAGGGTGGAAAAAATTCCAAGAAAATACCAGTAACTCAAATATCCGAAACTCTGCCAACCTCAACCCAAACACCTAGCCAAACACAAACTCATAATATCCAAAACTCAAAGCCTAAGTACTTATACAAACCTACATCCAACTCTCTACTCAAAATTCCTATCACGGCAAACCTAACCCCCTTAAGGAAACTCTTTAAACCTCTTTCATTCAAATATCCAACTAAAACTCATTTCAAATCTACTAGGAGAAAACTGAAGCTAATAAAAGTTGAAGCTGGTGCTCTTTGTAACTGTTTTAATCATGATGATTTTGTACCTATCTCAGAATACATAACATATGATGACTACTATAAATAGCTAGCTGATGAAATAGTCAAAGCCCGTGTTAAATATTTGGGAGAAGTGAGAATTTATTTTAATGATGGCACATTCAACTTGCTAAAAAAATAAGTTATTGAGAACTACTCAAATGTAGAGCTTGAAAGGGTAATTAGTTTGTTGAATGCAAAGGATGATTTTACCAGAATGAGGAAGGCTGAGTTAGCTGAAAGGTTGAGGGGGGAATGAAAGACATGCTATAGAAAAGGCTGAGAGGGAAGCAAATGAGATAAAATATGCCAAGGAAATTGAGATGTTTGAGCAAAGTTCTAATGAGCTAAAGGCTAAAGGGTTGAGCAGAGTTTCTCCAAATGGTGTGTTTCTGTATATCAAGGCTCATAAATTATCAAGGTACATAATACAGCATCTTGACAGTTACTCCCTAACCCCTAGCTCCCGAATTTAAAAGGGAAGGAAAGCAACTGAAGGGTGAGTAATTAGTTTCACTTTCCTTCGTAATTGCACTCCCGAGTTTTTAAAAGGAGCGAAAGCAAATGTTAATGAATGTAAATTTGACAATCTTTCACTCCAAAAATGGGATAAAAGTATTTTACCTCCTAAATAATTTTTTCCTTCCCATTAAAAAACTCGGGAAGCTCTAAGAGGAACCGAAATTATTGAAGAACTTGAGTGTCTTGTTAGACTCAAAAATTTGATTAGAGAACAACCAGGTTATGAGAAATTCAGATGATCATGTAAACTCAACTTTATACGTAACTACAAGAATGTATAAAATTTGTACTTTGTAAATTTGTCAGTTTTATTTTTAAATTTATCTTGGGGTTAGTCTTGTTATCAGGCATGAATTTGTGACAAGTTCTTCTCACAAATTGGGGGAGATTGTTTTGCAAGACATGCCTGTATATATTAAGACTAATTCACCTTGAAAATCCTAAGGATAAGTTGAATGATAATCCCATTGTATTCTGTAATTGTATTTCTTAAGTTTGTAAAAATGCTGAGTGGGTTAGACTAGAAGATTTTTATGTGAACATCCATCAAGCTAAGGAATAAACTCTGGATAAAGATCAATCCTGATCATGCCTCAGAAAAAAGGGTAGAAGCTTGAAGTTGAATAATGTTGTTCTAGAAAAAAGTTCTAAGTCAGATATCGACAAGTCACAGATCAAGGAATAAAGAGATATATGTCGAGAAGTCAAAATAGCTTGTAGAGAAGTCCCAGAAGATATCGACAAGTCATTCTACTTGTAGAGATCTGGAGATATCGACAAGTCAAAAGATTATGTATAGAAATGGAGATATCGATAAGTCAAATACTTGTAGAAAACTAGAGATATCGACTAGTCATTCTACTTGTAGGGAAATGGAGATATCGACAACTCAAAAGCTTCTTAGAGAACTAGAGATATCGACAAGTCATTCTACTTGTAGAGAACTGGAAACCACGATAGGCCATAACACCTGTCAAGAAGTAAGTCATTTTACTTATCGATATGTGACATCTCTACATAATAAAAGAGATCTCGACAAAAAACTTCAGAATACAGGCAACTTGAATATCCAAGATTTGTCAACAAACAATTATATCACTAAATGGAAAGTCTACAAATGTAGCTTCAAGAATGCAAGATCAAGGGCCAAGATGAACTAGACAAAGGAGGGTCATATATCTAGTAGATTTTGCACAAATATGTTACACTAGAAATAGAAACAGGCAAGGGACCTTTAGAAAATGTGTTAGTCTATTTTAGTGTAAGTTCTGTAAACCATGCATGTTGATCTATAAAATATGTCACGGGTCCTTAACTTAGGAGTAAAAAACAGATCTAGAAAAATTTTGTAATTCTCTCAAGAGAAGCAGCTGAGTTCTAATTTTCAAGAACACAAATTTATATCATAAACAAGTTTGATTTAATACAAATTAAGTGAGTTTTTGATAAATTACTTGTGTGTTTACATATAGCCTTTTATCACTACAAATGCATCTTGCTGTTTAGTTCCACAATCCAAAAATATTCACAATTCATCAACAAAACAAGAAAACACATTAAGCCCCCTGTGTTGCACTTCATACCTAACAAGTTCTATCAGCGCAAAATCTGAAAGTAAACAGATTAGATCCTGGAAGTATAAGTGCACAGAAACTTAGCAGTATCAAGATCCATATCTTTGACAAAGTGAACTACACCTTATGGAAGAAGAATATGATGTTGTTCAGCAAGATGGCCAATCCACTATATATTGAAATTCTCAAGCATGGACCCTTCATTCCTATGATAAGGGTGCTTGAAGCAACATAATGTCATATGGTCATTCCTGGTAACTTTTTTCCCAAAGATCCATCTACATAAACTGAACTAGAAAAGAAAAAAGTTTCACTTGACAGTAGCTTACAACTCAATAGAACATAAAAATTAATAATCCAAATATCATAAATAAAAATATAATAGTGTTGTCTCTAGCGCACAAATACTACCAATCTCCCACTTGTACTAGAGTCAATCAACCATGTATCTAATACCCATGGAAATAGTATTACTTAATAGGTTTACAGTTCTTTGCCATTATCCAACACAAGTCATAATCATACATAATTTGATTCCCAAAAGCTGAATGCTTATACTACATATAGATCTACCTCTGCAGCAATGGCAGCTAAGATATCAGCGGGTAGACGCGGAACGCTTCCCATGCTCTTACGATGGGTCTGCTTGAGTCTGTCCATCCTTCCTAGATGTTGTTGTGTGATGAAGAAATGAAGTAAGGGTGAGCAATACAGCTCACAAGATAATATATAGTTTAATCAATAATGTAAGTATCTGAATCGATAATCTTATTGAAAATCTTTATCAAGTGTAAGATGATTACTTACTGGATATAAGCTTAAAAAGATGAAGTTACAAAATACTCTTGTATACTTATATCTTTTTAGAAAAACTACATGAACTACCACTTTTCAAAGTATAATAAGTTTTCAAAATTTCATCATATAGATGAGGCTACAAGATAAAACTTGTGTAGAATCAATTCTTGAAATATCATTTTAAAAAAATGAAGTTACGAGATATTTCATTAGTCCATACACACACACACACATATATATATATATCATACATTTACTTGAAAACCTCTGTTATGAAAAGTATAAATAGAGTTGTAATACCCAATGATTTTGGAAGGAGCAAAGCTTTGGCATAAACCTGATACCTTGTTGATCAGGCAAAGATATCAATCAATTCACTTCTCTACTAGTAGATGGATGAATTCCTCGTCGATCATCATCCTGGCCGCATTAGGACTTCATGCTGGACTGTCACCCAGCCACTTACGCGTTGATGGACTACACCACATCCACATCCACTTTGATAGACCATACCTTGGTCTATGTCGCCTATGCCGACACACTTTGACGGACTTACTTCCTGAATGTTGGGCAAGTAATCAAAAACTCTTTTATCAAATCAGCAACTTCGTTGTGACAAAAAATAATACGGAGCCGGATCCTTTAGATTTTAAGCGAGTATTTTAAATCCCCCCCCCCCACGAAAGGAAAGATTTAAATTGAAAACGAGTTTTAGGATCCGCTCTAACTTTTAAAATCATATTTAAGATTTGAAAACGTTTAAGGTAAAGATGATTTAATAAAATAAATCAGTTTCAAAATATTAGAAGATATCTGAATATTATTCTTTAATTAATATTCTAATAAGAATAGGTTTTATAAAAATAAATGAAGTAAAAGTTTTGAAACTAATACTTGCAATGAATAATAATTAACAAAAGATATAATTATATGAAAGTAAAATCTTTATTTGAATTATCGAAAATAATGTTTGATTATTATTCAAAACTGTCGAATAAACCTTATTCAATTAATAATTATAGAAAACTATATATATATATATACTAAATACCCGGGGATATCGCCTCCCAGTTTAGGAAAATATTCAACTTTGGGTCCCCTATACTAAGGGTATACGCAATTACTACCTATCTCTAGCATAGGTATTATGTAGCTTATAAGCAATTGTATTGACAATGAACTATCAAGATTTCAAAACATGCATGCATATATATATATCAAGATTTGTACAAGTTATATATTTCGTCCCCACCACCTTGTGGAAAATCGTTAGGTATGAATATGTTAGATACCCGTGACTCGATTGGTGAAATAGTATCTCTCCCCCAAAAAGCATGTTTTTTTACCGACACACAAAGAAAATTTTTGTTGTGAATGAACAAGATATTGAGGAATTGTCCATATGTAAAATCATAATTATTGATACGGGCCTTTTCCACATAAAAAGGGAATCTTTTATTACAATAGAAGCAGACGTGATGTGGATTATTCAAGAATCAAAGTCGATTTGCTTTATAATATCAACATGCTTCCCAAAATATACATGCAACAATATATCACAAGATTTGCTAACAATACTTATGCACTTATCTCAAGGTAATGCATATATATAAATAACATCCAACAACAGTAATATGGGTAGAAAACTTGCCTGAGCGATCTGGGGTAGAATTGGGTTCGGGATGAGTCCGATAACCTATAAACAACACATAATACGAAATTAATCCTCGGTCGCTTAAGAAACTGGACTTTATACACTCGTACCCTAGCATTCGCTTCTACGCTTAAAGATTTACATTAGTCGCTCGCGTACCCTCCGCTCCACCATTTTTATAAAATCAACCGTTAAACATTTTAAGGCGACTCTTTCGCGAAGGATTTACCAAATGTCTAATACACTTTACATAATTGTTTCGTGTTCTGATTAGTCTTTTAAGGGCCTTAAACATGGTCACAAAGTTACGCGAGGGGTAAGGTTCGTTCGTGAAACGCCGTTACTTAAAACGGTCGTTTCTCCTAAACCGTAAATTGGATCTAAGCAAAACACATATCAAAATGAATCTTACGACATGATAGCTAAACATGGAAATGGTAAGCTCATCACAGTGGGTGTTTTGTTCCAAAATTTAAGCTCAAACAGTCTATAGGAAAATGGGCATTACGACGGCTATGTTTACGTGATTTCCAAACTTTTACTATACAAATTCCACACCAAACCATCACCAATCACCAACAACACAAGATCTCACTTAATCAATATTAACCCAAGTCAAAACTTTTCAAGATCAACTCATTTCAAGCATTATCATAGATCCATCAACAACCACCATTACTAATCAATCATAACTAACTAAACATACATAGATCATGATTTTCATCACTAATTCATCCATAAAACTCATCAAAACTACAAGTCAATATAGGTTCTAGAGATTATACCTTCCGTGGAGTGTTTGAGTAGCTACTAAGCCTTTTATGATCCTTGTATATCCTTACTTTAGCTTGAATCATCCTAGAAAACAAGATCAAGAAAATTAGTTCTTGGAAAACCCAATTCATCATCACTTTTGATGATTTCTTGGAAATGATTGGAATGGAATTAAAGGCTTAAACTTCTAGGAAGTCTATATCTAACCATGGAGAAGCTATAAAAATTACCTTGCAAAATAACATGAAGTGGAGCTTGAACTTCGGAATTTTTCTCCTTTCTTTTTCCTTGAAGCCGAGAGCATGGATGAAAATGGGTGGAGAAAATGCTTCTTGTTCTTGCTTTATCATTTTGTGGTGAATTAGGCCTTGTTAACTTTAAAATTGGCTTAATCAAGGTTAATTTACTTGTCGATAAATCATCAAAGCAAAATAGCTACTACTTCTGCTCACATCATCATTCATGTGTCTTCTCCTTGCCACTTGTCAATTCCATGTGGCTTGATGACATCATCTTACTCTAATCCTCTTGATTAGTACTTAAATTTTTGGTTAATCTCTTTGTTATTTGCATAAGCTTGATCCTTGGTCGCTTATTTATTTTACGGTTCGCTTAACTCTCGTTCTGGTTGTTCGTTTGAGGGATCATATTTGGGATCTTATTACTTGGGCTTCCCCAAACCTTTCTTAATATTTCATATTCCTTTAATGATCCTCTGCTACAATCCTTGAATTGATTTCCTTTTAATCAAGTTGCCTTATACTTAATTCCTTCGGTATATGGTGGATTTTTGGGAAAAAAAATAAAAATGCTCGAATTCAAATTCTGACGATCTTTACATACACTCATATACATTATAGAGTAATAATATGATCTCAGAATATCCATAAAAGAACCCCTATATAGGGTGGTCTGATAATTTTTATTAATCAGCAAAATCAGTACAAGTTACTATTCATCAGGATTACAAAATTTGGGGTTATTACAGTCTCCCCTCCTTAAAAGGATTTTGTCCCGGAATCAGATAGAAAACAAATGGGGTTTTTTCTAGCATTTTGCTCTCTAGTTCCCATGTTGATTCATCCACATTATGATTCTGCCACAGTACTCTGACTAGCTTGATCACCTTGTTCCGAAGCACCTACTCCTTTTGATCCATGATCCTCACTGGTTGCTACACATAAGTCAGGTCTGGTTGCATGTACATGTTCTTGTATTCCACTATGTGCCTGGCATCCTGATGATACTTCCTTAACATTGATACGTGGAACATGTTATGAACTTGCTGTAGGTTCGGGGGTAGGGAAATCTCGTAAGCAAAATTCCTAATACGTCTTAATTTCTCGAAAGGTCCAATGTATCTTGGGCTTAGCTTTCCTTTCTTTCCGAACCTCATCAGTCCTTTTCAAAGGGATACCTTTAACAACACTAGGTCCCTCACTTCATATTCCTTGTCCTTTCGGGCCAAATCTGCATACTTCTTATGTCGGTCTTGGGCTGCTACCAGTCGTCCTCTAATTAGATCCATTATAACTTTGGTCCTTTGGACCAATTCGGGTCCAAGCATCTTGCACTCTCCAAATTCATCCCAATACAAAGGAGATCAGAACTTTATTCCATACAGGGCCTCATAAGGAGGCATTCCGATATTGGCATTGATAGGGAAGAAAATAAATCCTAATCACGTAGTTAATATTGCATTAATTACATATGATTTGGGCTACAAGGACCAATTAGAAGATGTATAACATTCAGACCAAAAAGGTTAACACGTTAATCAGGCCTGATAGACCAGATCAGGCCTGATGGAACAAAGAAGGCCCAAAACCCTGAATATTAATTAATTTCATAATTAATTAATAAGGGAGAAAAACAGCTATTAAGATAAGTCCTAGTGGGGATATAAATCTTTGTAGATTGGCCTCCAAGGAACCTCATGGGATAAGGAATCAGCTTCCTACTTCCTAGGACTCCAAAGTCCATTCTAATTCAGAGACTTGACCACCAAGTCTCCTATAGCAAGTCCAATTCATCTATATAAGGGGCCTCACCCCACAAATTAGAACTACGTTTTTTGACTTGATCCTTGGCAATCAGCAAGGTACGTAGGCATCTTGTTAAGGCAGATTGAGTCACGAAACACAAGAGCAGTCAAATCGAGCCTCGAAGCTCACGTTCCTTAGTAATAAATACAGCAATTATATACCTTAGTTTTTAATCCATAATATTTGGCGCCGTCTGTGGGACGGCACAACAACAACCATGGCGAGAACACGGAGAACAATTAGAGCTCTTGAGGAAGGAACACCATCGGGGACAACCCAAGTGATTTCGTCAACCGTGGAGGTACCTCCTCATTCAACTTATGCAGTCACCCAAGGAGAAGCCCAGATAGGGGTAACTGAACCTCAGCCACAAGGGACGATTCTCTCGGTTGTTCAAGGTACGAATCCCCAAGTTCAACAACTACATGCACCTGTGAATTCTCGACCCATCGGGTACGAGTATTAAACTGTTGTGACTACTAACCCCCTGTATGGGATGCCCCTTTACCCCGAGGTTGGAGAAAGTGGACATGCTGGACGGAGTGAAGCACGAGGGCGATCACCCCCCTACATACGAGGTTTGGCTCCTATCCCTGAGGATCAGGAATTTTCCGGTCCTTACACGGAGAGAGACTCCGAATCTTCGGATGATGAAGTAGCCCCAAGAAGGAGACGTGCTGGCAAAGAGCCGATGGCTGATGGTAGCAATCTTTCTAGAAGCACCCAAGGGACGAATCCCCAAGATGTACAGGAAAGGATCAGGGCTCACGAGGCTGAGATTCAAAGGTTGAGGCGCGACTTGGACTCGCACCAGACCACCAGACCCCCACTACCCCCTAGGGGGAGAAATCCTCCTCCTATCATAGACCTGGATGATCCAATACAGAGAAGGGCTGTTGTCCCAAGGGCTGATCCAAGCAATCTTCTTCCCCTTGGAGATCCTGATGATCCTACTCCGCCCTTCACTGAAAAAATAATAAATGCCCATATCTCAAGGAAGTTCAAGATGCCAACTATCAAAGCTTATGATGGCATGGGAGATCCCGCTAATCATGTTAGGACATTCTCTAATGCACTGCTGTTGCAGCCCGTGAATGATGCTATTAAGTGTCGGGCCTTTCCTCAAACCCTGTCGGGTATGGCTCAAAGGTGGTATAGTCGTTTGCCCCCAAACTCTATTGGGTCGTTCTGAGAATTAAGTCAGGCTTTTATTAAGCAGTTCATCAGCGTGAGAGTGCATGAGAAAAGTTCAGCATCTCTTATGAGCATTGTGCAGGGAACAAAGGAATCCTTGAGAGACTACCTGAATCGCTTCACAAAGGAGGCTTTAAAAGTCCCGGACCTTGATGATAAGGTAGCCATGATAGCACTGCAACAAGGAACTAGGGATGAGTTCTTCAAGATGTCCTTGGCCAAGCGCCCCCTGAAAGCATGTTGCAGCTCCAAGATAGGGCCGGGAAGTACATCAAGGTGGAAGAGAGCATGAGGAAGACCATAGCAAGTAGTGAGCCCACTGGAGGCAAGAAGCGGAAAACTGACCTGGAATATATCGCTAAGGACAAGTATCCTAGAACCGAGCAAAACCCTGATTCAACCCCCAAGAAGGGAGGACCTGGGCAAAAGTTCACTGAATATGCTAAGCTGAATGCTCCTAGAAGCCAGATCTTGATGGAAATCGAGAAAGATCGAGATATTCGTTGGCCTAAGCCCTTGAAGGCGGATCCTCCCAAGCTAGATAAGAGCAAGTATTGTAGATTTCACAAGGATGTTGGTCATGACACCGATGAGTGTAGGGAACTGAAAGATGAAATTGAGTTCCTTATTAGAAAAGGGAGGTTGAACAAGTACACTGGAGATGGAGGGGATAGGAAAAACAATGGAAGAAAGAACTTTCAAGATCGTAGGAGGGACCAAGACGATCAGGGGCGGAATCCTCAGCCTAGGGGACCGGTGATAAATACAATCTTCGGAGGACCACGACCCCGAGGGCCTGTGATAAACACAATTTTTGGAGGACCAACTGCTGCTGGGTTATCCAAGAACTCCAGGAAAGCGTATGCCCGAGAAGTTATGCATATTTTTGGGGAAGCCCCGAAGAGGGCCAGGACAGGAGTAATAATGTCTTTTGATGATTCTGATCTGGAGGGTGTGCAATTTCCCTATGACGACCCGTTGGTCATAACCCCGATTATAGGGAACAGCCCGGTAAGAAGGGTCCTTGTGGATAATGGTGCTTTAGTGGATATTTTTCTCCATGACACCTTTTTAAGGATGGGATATAATGACTCCCAATTGACCCCAACTAATATGCCAATATATGGATTTGCAGGAGTGGAATGCCCCGTAGAAGGAATAATCAAGTTGCCAACAACTATAGGACAAAAACCAAGGCAAGCAACTCAGATGTTGGACTTTGTGGTGGTGAAGGCTAGTTTGACTTACAACGATATCATGGGAAGAACAGGGATACACATCTTTAAGGCAGTCCCTTCTTCCTATTATTCAGTTATAAAGTTTCCAACCTGAGATGGGATTGGAGAAGAGAGAGGAGATCAAAAAAAGGCTAGAAGTTGTTGTGTGGCCTCTTTAAGGGCAGATGGAGTTGGGGGCAGGTTCTTCCTATTGAAGATCTGGATATCCGAGAGAATGATGAGAAAAGAGGAAAGCCAGCAGAAGACTTAGTTTCAATTCCTTTAGCCCCCGAAGATCCTGAGAGGATGACTTTTATTGGAGCCAAGCTCGAGGAGCCCCTTAGAGGGAAGTTGGTGAAATTTTTGCAAGAAAATAGCGATGAGTTTGCTTGGTTGACAGCTGATATGCCAGGAATAGATCTGGAACTGATCACTCACAAGCTGAATGTGGATCCAAGTCGGAAGACGGTGAAGCAAAAGAAAAGAAATTTCGTTCCAGAAAGACAAGAAGCTATAAAATAGGAAGTGGAGAAGCTCTTAGAGGCTGGTTTCATAGAGGAGATTAAATTTCCAGAGTGGTTAGCAAACGCTGTGATTGTGAAGAAGGCCAATGGAAAATGGAGGATGTGTGTGGATTTTACTGATCTAAATGATGCATGTCCTAAGGACTGTTTCCTGTTACCAAGGATCGATACTTTGATAGATGCCACTGCTGGGCACGAGATGCTGAGTTTTATGGATGGATTTAGTGGATAAAATCAGATCAAGATGCACACAAATGACATTCTGAAGGTATCATTTATCACTGACTTTGGTGTTTATTGTTATCTTGTTATGGCATTTGGTCTCAAGAATGCAGGAGCCACCTATCAAAGGTTGTTAAATAAAAATTTTAAGGATCTTATTGGCAAGAATATGGAAGTCTATGTTGATGACATGTTAGTTAAGAGTCTAGTAAAGACTGATCATATAACCCATTTGAGGGAAGCTTTTGAGGTACCACAAGATGATGTTAAATCCTACGAAATGTGCTTTCGGAGTAGGATCTGGGAAGTTTTTAGGATTGATGGTCTCCAAGAGAGGAATCGAGGCCAACCCCAATAAAATAAAAGCAATCCTGGATATGGAACTACCAAAAACCATCAAAGATGTTTAGAAACTCACAGGAAGGGTTGCTGCCCTGGGATGATTCATCTCCAAGTCAGGAGACAAGTGCTTGCCGTTTTTCAAGTCCTTAAAGAAGGTCAAAGATTTTGAATGGAATGAGGAAAGCCAGAAGGCATTTAAGGAATTAAAGAAATATATGGCTCAGGCCCCATTGTTGGCCAAGCCAACTTTAAACGAGGTTCTATACTTGTATTTGGCCGTTTCAGAAAATGCCTTGAGCGCTGTGTTGGTTAAGGAGAAACTGAGAATCCAGAAACCCGTGTACTATGTCAGCAAAATTCTGCACGGAGCTGAGTTGGGTTATTCAACCATTGAGAAGTTTGCTTCAGCTCTGGTGATGGCTTCAAGAAAGTTACGTCCTTACTTTCAGGCTCATCAAATTGAGGTTCTAACAAATCAACCCTTGAGAAATATAATCCACAGTCCTAAGGCTAGTGGGAGACTGATCAAATGGGCAATAGAGCTGGGAGAATTTGACATTAAGTATAAGCCACGAACGGCAATAAAAGCCCAGGCATTAGCTGACTTCGTGGTGGAATGTACCATACCCAACCAAGAAGTCAGGCGGCAGGAAGATACCATACCTCAAGACAAGGAAGTTGATAATGGGGGTAAAGAAAAGGATGATAAGGAGAAAGAATATTGGGTTCTCTATTTTGATGGAGCATTAAAAACAAATTCAAGTGGAGCATGTTTGGTGTTACAAAGCCCCGATAGGTTCTTGATTGAGTATGCCATGAAGTTAGACTTCCCGACCACAAATAATGAGGCTGAATATGAAGCTTTGATAGCTGGCCTCGGCTTAGGAGGGACACTTAGAGTCAAGAACTTAAAAGTCTGTGGAGACTCGAAGCTGGTCATATCCCAGGTAAAGGGAGAGTTCGAAGCAAGGGATGATACGATGGCTAAGTATGTTCGCCTAGTAAGGGCTGTGATGACCCAATTTGATGAATTCCATATTGAACATATTCCGAGAGAGGAAAATGCTAAGGCAGATGCGTTATCAAAGTTTGCTTCATCCGAGATAGAGGAAAGTTCAGGAAGCGTATACTTCCCCGTTTTGAAGTCACGGAGCATTGATGTTAAGCTTGTGGCTCCTATAGGCCTGGGGACATCATGGATTGATCCCATTAAGGCACATATTGAAACCGGATGGTTGCCAAACGATGCTACTGAAGCACGAAAGTTGGATGTTCGAGCACTAAGATACTTTTTAATAGATGGGATTTTGTATAAAAGATCTTTTGTGGTTCCTTACTTAAGGTGTCTCAGGCCTGATGAGGCACGTTTGGCTCTTGAAGAAGTACATGAAGGCATATGTGGAAAATACTTGGGGGGCAGAGCATTAGCTCATAAGATAACCCGTTTAGGCTTTTATTGGCCAGAAATTATGGCTGATGCCAAAGAATATGTGAAGAAGTGTGACCGCTGTCAGAAGCATGCACCTATTGTTAGACAACCCCCTGAGATGCTGACCTCCATCAACTCACCCATTCTCTTTGCTATATGGGGAATGGATATACTTGGGCCTTTCCCCATGGCCACGGCACAAAGGAAGTTTTTGATTGTGGCCATTGATTATTTTACTAAGTGGATTGAAGCCAAGCCCCTGGCCAAAATCACAACTAAGCAGGTTGCACAATTTTTGTGGGAAAATATCATGTGCCGGTATGGAATTCCCCGCATCCTAGTCACTGACAATGGAACACAGTTCAACAACAAGGAATTCAAGAAATATTGTGAAAAAATGAAATTAAGTTACGGCTCACCTCTGTGGCTCACCCGTAAGCCAATGGGCAAGCGGAAGTGGCAAATCGAATAATCCTGGATGGACTAAAGAAGAGGATCAAGAAATCGAGGAATAATTGGGTGGATGAGATACTCCCAATACTGTGGGCCTATAGGACTACCTGTAGAGTCACGACCGGAGCAACTCCCTTCATGTTAGCATATGGGGCATAAGCAGTTGTCCCCGTGGAGATATCACATTCCTCTCCCAGGATTTAAGCTTTCAATGCTGAGGAGAATGAGGAAGGGAAAAGATTAGCCCTGGATCTAATCGACGAAGTGCGAGATGAGGCACATGCGAAGATAGTAGAATATCAGAAAAAGGCTTCGTTCTACTACAATCTAAGGGTTAAGGAAAGATTCTTCAAGCAAGGAGACTTAGTCTTGAGGAAGGTGGAAGCCTCTGGTGTTGGGCAAGAAGGAAAGCTTGCCCCGAATTGGGAAGGGCCGTACAAGGTTAAGAACGTTCAAGGAAGGGGAACCTACAAGTTAGAAACTATGGATGGTTTCGAAGTACCGAGAACTTGGCAGGCACAAAATCTGAAGGTTTACTATGTGTAAGTCAGTTGAGTACGATTCTCACTTGTCAAAATGACAAGTAGGTTTAAAAGCACCTTGAAGCTTTGCTTGCGTAGGATTTTATATTCCAGTAGAATTTACATTGTCGAGTCATTATTATTAAGGGTCGAACCCATACTATGTAAGGTTTTGGAAAACTAGACTTCATATTAATGAGTTTGAAATTATTTCAACCTATTTAAGTTGTGATAATATCTTGTGTGGTTTTAACAAAAATCATGCTTTGATCATTGAAAGAAGAAGACTTCAAGGATTCTTTTATAAGAGTGCATGTTGCACAACTCAAAGGGCCAAGTAGTTCAAGTTTAAATGCATATTAAGTACTGGAAAGATAAAGGAGAAATATGCGAATAAGAAAAGCAGCATTAAATAAGCCCGAAGGGTAATAAGTTCTGATACAAACAAAGTTCAAACATAAGTTAAGAATAAAATTACAAAATAGAAAAACTACTCCTCCATGCGGGAGCCTTCATTCCCTTACTCCTTATCAGCACCTTCATTTTCAGCATCCTTCGCAGGAGAAGCGGGAGGAGAAGCAGTGTTAGGATCCAAGATGCGATCATCTGGCTGAAGGGAGTTGAAGAGGGCATCTATGTTGTCCTCCGTCTCAGCCTGTTCAGGACTACCATCTGATACTTTGCAAAAGGGCTTACGGAAGAGTGTGGCCCAATCACCCCCGGCCCAGGTCAGCCTAACAAACTCATCCCTCCATTTAGGGTTGTTCTCGACTATGGAGTTGCTATCGAAAATATGGGGAATTTTGGGCCGTTGACGAATTAAAACCCAGCCCGGTTGACCCATGGAACTATTATAAAATTGAAAAAAAATCCTAAAGACAGCTATAGAAAGAGGAAAATTGTTTCTAAGACAAAGAACCATAAAACATAGAATATTCCTCCATGCATTAGGGGGAAGTTGACAAGGGTTAATTTTTACATCTGCAAGCAGACGAGGAATAAATTCGTGAAATGGAAACCTAAGACCCGCGTTCAGGGCTCCTTGATAAATAAACAAGGTATCCCCCTCCCAGTTACATGTCCTATCCCCGGGGGCAGCTGGGGTGATCCTAAGATAGGGTGGAAGTTTATACAAGGAATTCATGGACTTAATTCTACCCTCTAACTCATGAAAAGTGTTACCATGGTTATACGAATCTAATTCAGATAGAGAGGGATATTCATCACCTCTAGAGTTTATCATATCGATTAAGGAAGTATACGGAGATTGAATTTGAATGTTTGTACCTCTCTTGGAAACGTTCATCTTCCCCAACCGAGCCAAGTCACGATCCGCCATTGATATGCTTCGGATGATTGCTTGAAACCCAGAAAAAACTTGAAGGAGGTGGAGCTGCGGTGGCTGAAGTCGCCGGAAATCGCCTTCTTAAGAGAGAAATCTAAGAGAATTTTGAGAGGAAGTTTGAGAAATGAGGAGTGAAGTGAGGATTCTCACTTCTCACTTCTCTTATATAAGCGAAAAGCTCGAAATACGAGGCATTTTTAGGCCCATATAGCCAGGCCCAACTTAAAAAGCCCATTATCAAGAAGTGTCAGGAATAATCTAGAAGCACCGATGGAAACTGAAGGGTAAAAAATCGACCAGAATTTTAAATAAATAATTTGATCAGAGTCCTAATCGACAAAAGGCAGGAATCCTGATCGATATTTCATTCGATTAAAAGGGTAAAAAGCCATTTAGTTCGATTAGAGTCCTGATCGACAGAGAAAAAATTCCTGATCGATATTTCATTCGATCAAAAGGATAGAAATTCACTTAGTTCGATCAGAGTCCTGATCGACAAAAAGAAGAATTCTAATCGATATTTCATTCAATCAAAAGGGTAGAAATTCACTTAGTTCGATCAGAGTCCTGATCGACAAAAAGAAGAATCCTGATCGAAGATACCATCGATTAGAGTGGTGTATTATGAGCTAGTTCGGTCAGAATCCTGATCGAAATCGATCAGGAATCCTGATCAATTTTGCATAAACCCTGATCGAAAATACCGACTAGAGTGTTACTTTGAGAGCTAGTTCGATCAGAATCCTAATCGAAATCCTGATCGATTCTGCATAAATCCTGGTCGAAGATTCCATCGACTAAAGTGTTACTTTCTGAGCTAGTTCGATCAGGATCCTGATCGAAATCGATCAGGAATCCTGATCAAAGATTCAGTCGACCAGAATGGCAATATCACAGTAAGATCGATCAGGATCCTGATCGATTTCGACCAGGATCCCTGATCGATTTGGTATGAATCCTGATCGATTTGGTATAAATCCTGATCAGTTTTAAGCCAGAAAATTAAGGAAAAATCCCATAATAAAGGGAAAAATTCCATAAAATTAAGGAAAAATCCCAGAATAAAGGGAAAATTCCAGAAAATTAAGGAAAAATCCCAGAATAAAGGGAGAAATTCCAGAAAATTAAGGAAAAATCCCAGAATTAAGGGAAAATTCCTGGAAATTAAGATAATTGCTAAATAAAAAGGGATGAAAGTAAATCATTGTAAATGTGTAGGTCGCTCCACACTTTACGCAAAAACGATTCCCTGTAAGGGAACAAATGAACTTAACTTCTGCGAAACCTAGTCTCTGTTTCCCAAAAGTTGGGGGACAAATGATAGGGATAAATAAATCCTGATTGTGTAATTAAATATTATATTGATTATACAAGATGTGGGCTGCTGGGCCCAATAAGAAGATGTATTATATTCAGACCAAAAAGGTTAGCATATTGATCACACCTGATGGACCAGATCAGGCCTGATGGAACAAAGAAGGCCCAAAACCCTGATTATTAAATAATTTCGTAATTAATTAATAAGAGGAAAATCAGCTATGAAAAAGAGTCCCAATAAGGACATAAATCCTTGTAGATTGGCCTCCAAGGAACCTCATAGGATAAGGAATCAGCTTCCTACTTCCTAGGACTCCAAAGTCCATTCTAATTCAGTGACTTGACCATCAAGTCTCCTATACCAAATCCAATTCAAGGACCACCAACATCTATATAAGGGGCCTCACCCCACAAATCAGAACTACATTTTTTGACTTGATCCTTGGCAATCAGCAAGGTACGTAGGCATCTTGTTAAGGCAGATTGAGTCACGAAACACAAGAGCAGTCAAATCGAGCCTTGAGCTTTGTAATAAATACATCAATTATATATCTTAGTTTTTAATCCATAACAATAATATTAAAGTAAAATACATTATAATGTATTTTCAAATTACAAATGGGTGTATTAATATTTTGTGAGTTACATATCAAATAATTTTATAGCATTGATTGTCATTTAAGCGGAATTATTATGTTAGGTAATGTTAGATATATTTGATAATATCATGGATAATATGATTTATGTTTAGTTTTCAGATCTTACTTAAACAGGATAAATCAGTACTTATTGGAAGTCAGGACTTAAGGATATCAGTACTTATATTATCAGGAGATAATCATCAGAAGATGGATATCAGAACTTAAGTGCTGAAGTACATTCAGATAAGGACAGTAGCTGATTAAAGGAAAGAAAATCGAGATAAACATAAGAAGAGATGCATGAAGAAGGAATTCTATGAAGAATAGAATACTTGGAAGAAAAGATATCTGATTGATATATTTTAGGAAGCAGAATTATATTCCATATCAATTAGTGATTATTTTGTAATTGTGTAGTATATAAACACAGACATAGGGTTTACACTATAAGTGTTATCATATTCGAGAAGATTATTCATTGTAACCCTAGTAGCTCTCGTGATATTTGTTCATCACTGAGAGGTAACAGTTCCATACTGTAACAGAGTTTATTGTTTCAATAAAGTTTATTTTCTGTTACTTGAGATATTAAAGTTCAATTTGATTATAATTTACACTGTATTCACCCCCTCTACAGTGTGTGTGACCTAACAAGTGGTATTAGAGCCGATCTGTTAACGCACATACGGTTAAAGATCCAAACACAATCATGTCTGACACAGAAACTCCAACTAAGCCTACCAAAACTGAAGAACCACCAAAGACACAAATTCAAAGTCGGTATGAGACCATCAGAGTTCCCATACTGAGACCATCTGAATATCCCATATGGAAGGTGAGGATGACCATGTTCCTAGAAGCAACAGATCCAGAATATCTTGATAGAATCAAGGAAGGGCCTCACAAACCAACCTAGCTCGCTGTTGCAGTTGCAGGTGAAGCAGCAAAGACTGTACCAAAGGAGAAGAGTGATTATACTGCTGAAGACATCGCATCAATTGCTAAGGATGCTAAGGTACGACACTTACTGCATAGTGCCATTGATAATGTAATGTCAAACAGGGTAATTAACTGCAAGACTGTTAAGGAGATATGGGATGCTCTGGAAACAAGGTGTCAGGGAACTGATACAATTAAGAAGAACAGGAAGACAATACTCACTCTAGAGTATGAACACTTTGACTCAATGGCTAATGAGTCATTGACTGATTTATATGATAGATTTGTCAAACTCTTGAATGATTTGTCATTGGTTGATAAGGAGTATGATCTTGAAGATTCAAACCTTAATTTCCTGTTAGCTCTTCCTGAATGCTGGGATATAAAGGCAACAACTATAAGAGACAACTACAATCTTGATGAAACAACTCTTGATGAAATTTATGGAATGCTCAAGACTCATGAACTTGAGATGGAACAAAGAAGCAAGAGGAAAGGAGGAAAGTCAAGGACAGTTGCTCTTAAGGCTGAAGAAGAATCCCCCAAGGCAGCTACCTCAAGGAAAAATAAGGGTAAAGCTCTTTTCACAAAGTCTGATACTGAGTCATCAAGTTCTGAAAGTGATAATGACTCAGATTCTGAAAGCTTGCCTGAGACTGATGTTGATGAGGAGATGATGAAGCTGTGTGCTCTTATGGTGAAAGGGATCACAAAGATTGCATACAGGAAGTTCAGGAAGATAAAGAAGTTTTCCAGGAAAGGCACAAGTTCTGATAAGAAGAATATCAGAAGATCTTAGGGCAGAGGAGGAAAGTCTGATAGAGGAGATTATACCAATGTCAAATGCTATAATTGTGGTGAGAAAGGCCACATATCTCCTGATTGTAAGAAAGTGAAGGGTGACAAAGGCAAGGCTCTTGTTACAAAGAAGAAAAGCTGGACAGACACCTCAGACTCTGAAAGTAAGGAGAACTATGCGTTGATGGCAAATGCTGATAAAGAAAGTGCTGAGAGCAGTTCTGAAGCTGCTGAAACAAAGGGCAACAGGAAAAATATTCTAGTTCTGAACAGTGGATGTTCAGGACATATGACTAGAAATAAAGCCCTGCTATCAGACTTTGTGGAGAAAGCTGGCCCAAGTATTTCTTATGGAGATGGCAACATTGGAAAAACATTGGGATATGGCAATATCAATCTTGGGAACGTCATCATTAAAGAAGTAGCTCTGGTCTCAGGACTTAAACACAATCTGCTGAGTATAAGTCAAATCTGTGACAGAGGTTATCATGTTGATTTCTTTGAAGAACACTGTGAAGTTGTGAGTAAATCCAAAGGCAAAGTTGTTCTAAAAGGATACAGGCGTGGTAACATTTATGAAGCTAAGCTTTCAACAAGTACTGATGGTTCTGCAATCTGTCTGATGAGTAGAGCATCAATTGAAGAAAGCTGGAATTGGCACAAGAAACTCTCTCATTTAAATTTCAACAATATAAATGAACTAATAAAGAAAGATCTTGTGAGAGGACTGCCAAAGTCAGTATTTGCTCCTGATGGCCTTTGTGATTCTTGTCAGAAGGCCAAACAAAGAAAATCTTCATTCAAGAGCAAGACTGAATCATCAATTCTTGAGCCTTATCATCTACTACATGTTGATCTATTTGGTCCAGTGAATGTCATGTCTATTGCAAAGAAGAAATATGCGTTGGTCATAGTGGATGAGTTCACCAGATACACATGGGTGTATTTCTTGCACACAAAAAGTGAAACTGCATCTATCTTGATTGATCATGTCAAACATCTGGATAAATTGGTCAAAGATTCTGTGAAAACCATAAGGAGTGATAATGGCACTGAGTTCAAGAATTTGATAATGGAAGAGTTCTGCAAAAACCATGGAATTAAGCAGGAATTTTCTGCTCCTGGAACTCCACAGCAAAATGGAGTTATTGAAAGGAAGAATAGAACTCTCATTGAAGTTGCACGTACAATGCTTGAAGAAGCAAAAGTTCCAACCTACTTCTGGGTTGAAGCTGTGCAGACTGCTTGTTTTACTCAAAATGCAACACTCATTAACAAGCAAGGAAAAACACCATATGAGATGGTGAAGAAAAAGAAGCCAAATCTGAGGTACTTTCATGTATTTGGATGCAAGTCTTTTGTTCTCAAGACTCATCCTGAACAGCTATCCAAATTTGATCTAAAAGCTGATGAAGGAATCTTTGTTGGATATCCACTTTCCACAAATGCCTTCAGAGTCTATAATTTGAGAACAAGAGTGGTCATGGAATCTATCAATGTCTCTTTTGATGACAAGAAGATTACTGGTCTTGAAGATTTTATTGATCATGATCAGCTGAGATTTGAAAATGAAGACTCAAATTCTGATACTGAAAATCCTGACAGTCTAAGTCCTGATACTGTAAACTCTGATGGATTAAACTCTGATGTTATTGAAATTGTGGTGAGTACGTCAAAGGAAGATGCACCTATGCAGGGGGAGCATACTCAAGATCTTACCACATCTCAAGAAGCATCAGAACATACATCTGGCTCTTCAAGTTATGATTCGTCAAGTTCTGATAAGCCAAGTTCTGATAGTTCTGAAAATCTAAATTCTGAAGAATCCAACTCAGAGAGCATAGTTTCAGGGGGAGCATCAGAAAATGAAAATAAAGACAGCATGGATCATGGGGGAGCATCCAGTTCTAGAGAAAACCTTCCATCTGCAAGAAAGTGGACTAAATCACATACACCTGATTTGATAATTGGAAATCCTGATGCAGGTGTCAGAACTAGAACAGGTACTTCAAACGAATGTTTTTACAATTCGTTTCTCTCTCAGACTGAGCCAAAGAAAGTGGAAGAAGCTCTTCAAGATGCTGATTGGGTGCAAGCAATGCAGGAAGAGTTAAATGAATTTGAAAGAAACAAAGTCTGGACCCTAGTGCCAAGACCAAAGAATAGATCTATTGTTGGTACAAAGTGGGTATTCAGAAACAAAACTGACAGTGATGGCATAATTACAAGGAATAAAGCAAGGCTGGTTGCAAAAGGATATTCTCAACAGGAGGGAATTGATTATGATGAAACATTTGCACCAGTTGCTAGGTTAGAAGCCATAAGGATATTTTTGGCTTATGCTGCTCACAAAAAGTTTATTGTCTTTCAAATGGATGTGAAAAGTGCTTTTCTCAATGAAGAATTGGAGGAGGAAGTATATGTTGAACAACCTCCAGGCTTTGTAGATTCCAAACATCCAGATTATGTCTACAGGCTTGATAAAGCACTTTATGAACTTAAGCAAGCTCCCAGAGCATGGTATGAGACTTTAGCTCAGTTTCTTCTGGAAAGTGGATTTAACAGAGGAACTATAGACAAAACACTGTTCTACCTCAACCATGGAAAGGACTTACTTCTGGTCAAGATTTATGTTGACGACATCATTTTTGGGTCTACAAATGACAGACTGTGCAAAAAGTTTGCTAAACTGATACAGTCAAGGTATCAGATGAGTATGATGGGGGAACTTAGCTATTTTCTGGGCCTTCAAGTCAAGCAGAATGAAGAAGGCACTTTTATTTGTCAAACTAAGTACACCAGAAACTTGCTGAAGAAATTTGGAATGCAAGATTGTTCAAGTGTATCCACTCCCATGGCCACTGCAACAAAACTGGATAAGGATACTGGTAAATTAGTAGATATTACTGATTACAGAGGTATGATTGGCTCTCTACTCTATCTAACTGCTAGTAGACCTGATATCATGTATGCTACCTGTCTTTGTGCAAGATTTCAAGCAGATCCAAGAGAACCTCACTTAACAGCTATGAAAGGAATTTTCAAGTATCTTAAAGGCACAGCTGATCTGGGATTGTGGTATCCCAGAGAATCAGATTTTAAACTAATAGGTTACTCAGATGCAGATTTTGCAGGTTACAAAATTGAGAGGAAAAGCACAAGTGGAAGCTGCCAATTTCTTGGAGGCAGATTGGTTTCTTGGTTTAGCAAGAAACAAAAGTCAATTTCCACATCAACTGCAGAAGCATAATATATTGTTGCAGGAAGCTGTTGTGCACAGATTCTCTGGATGAAGAATCAGTTACTGGATTATGGGTTAACATATTTCAAAATCCCTATTTACTGTAATAATCAAAGTGCTATTGCTATGATAGGTAATCCAGTTCAGCAGTCTATGACAAAGCACATCAGCATCAGGTACCACTTCATCAGGGAACATGTGGATGAAGGTACAGTGGAATTGCACTTTGTTCCAACAGATCAACAACTAGCAGATATCTTCACAAAACCATTGTGTGAAGCTACTTTTACAAGATTGGTAAATGAACTTGGAATAGTTTCAGGTTCTTTCTCTAAATCTGCTTAGTTTTGTTCTGATGCATCAGACTTTATGATCAGTATTTACAGAATTTAATCTCTTTGTGTATTCTGTGCTTACTTGAAAAATGTGTTTTAAGTACTGACTGTTGTCTGATCAATGTTTCCAAACTCTGATAGTGATATGTCTGTTTAGGTAACTATTCAATCCTATGAGGATAATTGTGCTAGATGCTAACCTAGTAGTTTTCAATAAACAAGGGATCCCATGTAAGAAGTAATTATTTATGTGGAAATCTATTGACACAAGCAAATTCTGATAATTGAGCTTAGTTGAGTTTACTTGGTCTATCTTATTACTAAGTCACAAACTAGAATATTGCTTATCATCTGTTAAGTTCTGATGCTAGTAAATCTGTTGAATGTACTAAGTGTTGATAAACCTCTCTTATCAAAAGAAAAAGAAAATAATCATGGATTAAAATCAGGTACTCCTTTGAGATCTAGAGTACAAATGTGGAAGGGACGACCCAAGTGCATTGCTGGTATTAAGTAAATATGCATTAGAAAAGCAAAACATTTTCTTGGTGACTTTTCACACTCTATGATTACTGGAGAAATACTCTGATAATAGCATAAATTCTGATAAGCAGTCGTGACTCACTTACACTGAGAAGCCACTGTAAAATGGAATTTAAAAGGATGCATAAAATTAGCACAAAATAGTTGAGGTGGACTCAAGCATGAACTCATTCAACAGTAGGTTTCAGAATAATGACAACTCTTTAGCAAAGTTTTAGTTATGCCTTATTTCTAAGATGTACTGAAGTGAATCAGACTTTACTCATTATCTGATATTTAGCTTACTGCACACACTAACCACTCCATATGAATGATGAAAATCACCGTGGTGATCTATGTTATTTTAGATGAACAGTCATTGTGTCATATTGCACAAATTCTGAGGACAAGTTTTGATTGCATGTTCTGATGATTAAGTTCTGAAGAATATAAATCAGAATTTGTGAGAGGACTTACTAAAATAGGCATTCCTTTTTCGAGTTAAGAAATTATGTTCTGATGACTATTAAGTTCTGATATAAGTCTAAGTTCTGATATTACAGTCTGATTCTTTACTTGACTTATTTAAGGATAAAATTTGACAACAGTCTCATATTAAACCAGAATATGTTGAAATGGAAGATTAATAGTCACTATAGTTAGGGATAGTGGTACTCGTACATGAACAGTCAACTTTTACTTGCTTCTTGTGCGCATTAAACCATGTTTTCTCTTTCCAATGAATGTTTTTCTTTTTCCAAGTCTGGGGAGATGAGGTAGAATTAATTCTACCTGTCAGCATTAAATTTCTTTGCGTCTCCTGGCATTCTCTTGCCTATATAAGCAACCACTTCACATCAGCCTTCCCATCAAATCTTTTTTCACAAACTCACCTTCATAATCTTGATATCAAAAATACCATGGTCAATTACAATATGTTTTTGAACTACGAAACATTCAATATGGAGCTGAGCTGTGCCGATTGGCAGCAGGAATGGCACGTTACTCCCATTCCTGATGAGATATGGGACTCCGTTCCCCAGGAGGTACTCACCCACCTCCTGTTCTTCTACATGGACTACCATCGCCATCTGGAGCGATTGGAGGAGGAAAGGCTGGAAGCTCTCCGCCAGCAAGAGCGAATCATACGACTCGCTATTCTGTTTGTCGAGAGTAGGAAGAAGAAATGATTTATTTTCTTCTTCCTGTTTTTCTTCATCATCAGCCTTGCCCTGCTTCTTGAACTAGGACAAAGGCTGTTGACGTTAGGTTTAGCAGCTTAGGGAAATCTTGTACAAGTTCTAATGTAATTTAAATTTTATGAATGTATTCTCTTGATATATTAATGAATTTTTTTTTTGTTTCAAGATCTTGTCTCTGAAGCATTGATAAATCCTGATACATATTCATATTCTGATGACCATATAAATTCTATTTTAACTTAAGTTCTGATTTTATTTTATCAGTACTTGCTCGTCTGATTTATTATGGTCATTTTCACTGGAATTTTTTTTTCAGAATATTGATGTTGCAGTGAAAAATAATTAAATAAGTGGGAACAGTTTCAATTTTGAAATTAAACTGTTTCACCTTGATTAATGGAATAACTTGGTAAGTGAAATGGTTTTTCCTTGAAAAACTGCAAGTGGGTAAGTAATGATTACTGTTTTCTCGTGCCCATTAACTAGTCGTTTTTACTGCATGTCTGACAGGTGTCCAACAGTTACATTTTTTTAAAAGTATAAGTAAGACAGAGAGAGGATTTTTTTAATCTTTTATTTTCTTTTACACTTTTTCTCTCTATTTGCTTTTACTCTTTTTCTTCTTCTAACGTTGGTTTTTCATATAGACATTCTATCAAACACCTAACAGGCACTTATACATCTCGATAAATTTCCTGGCACCTAAGGATTTAATCATTGATGGAGCTAAATTTGTTTCGAACAACTATGCTGCAATTCTTGATAATGCTGAAGCACCGTCTGAATTGCATTTTGTGCAAGGTCTTCTTGCACACAGTGAAATCGGGTATGCATTGACCCAACCTTCAGTATTCTCAAGCCAACAAGTTCTGACACTTTGGAGGACTGGAAACTTTGATAATGGTGGTCAAAATGGTACTCCTAGTATTGTTTTCGAAGTGGGTGATTCTCCATATGCAGTCACTCCTGGTACAATCCGCAAGGCTCTACATCTCCCAGAAGGATGTACTTTTTCAATTCTAGAGGAATCAGCTCTTCAGGAGTTAATGGCCAGTTTGGGGTATGAACAGAGTTTGGCAAAGCTTGGGCAGCTGAAACGAGCTCATATCAGAAGGGAATGGAGTTTCTTCTTCGATTGCATCACTAAAGCTTTTGGGAACAAGTGTTCGAATTTTGATGCCATCCCCATAATGAGTCAGCACATCGGGTATGCCATTATAAACCAAACCCATTTTGATTTTACAACTGCTATAATAGGTTTTTTGGGGATAGGATGACAGAGGATAGGAATGTTGTTTACATTGCTAGATTCTGTCAACTTATATATACTTTTTGTACTGATGAACCTCAACTAACCAGTACCTTAACTCCACCTTTCAAAGTTGTAAAACGTTACTTTAATGCCCTGGTAAATACTGACACTAAGAAACCAGTGGTTAGACCTTTACAGATTCCTCAGTCTGTAAAACAGATCTTAGTAAATGCTGATCCTGATTCCTATAGATCTGCTTATCCTGATGTTCAACCAAACACCACCTCCCAAACACCACAACAACCATCAGAACATACCACTCATACTACTCAACCAACCCTCAGGAAATATATCAAATCCTATCTCTCCACTTCACAGACAGTTCAACCCTCATCCTCAGCACCTACTGTGAAGCCTTCATCTTCCAAGCCTAAGAGGATAAAGATTGTTCCTCAAACACCTCAAAAGAGAAGGAGGATTGCTTTGAGAGATGAGTCTGACAGTGAGGAACAGGTTTCTACATCAGAACATGTTGTCAAAGAAGCTGAGAAAGTGACTTCTCAGAAGGATTCTGGAATTGGGGGATCTAGGCTTCTCAAGAGGCTTAGAAGAATGAATGTTCCTGACACTCCCAAGGAATCCATATCTACAAAGAGATACAAGAAACAGAGGACAAAAAGGCCAGTTTCAGATGATGAAGAAGCAGCAACTAAGGAAGGAGATCAGGAATCTCTGATCTCACAAGAAAAGGAATTTGCTAAAGTCACTACTTCTCCATCAACTCCAACTCAGGACGTTGTTCCTGAACAGGCCAACACACCATCTGTGTCTCCTGTTCAAAAGTCTGTATCTCCTATTAATACAGGCACAAGTGCTGCTATTGATATCCAGACCTTGGTTGTGCCTGAAGTAATTCTTTTAGAAGCTCCAACAGCAAATAATCCATCAACAACACATGTTACTGATGCTGCTCAAAATCCAGACTTCTCTCCTACACCTTCTCTGCATCTCGATGCTGATGATCAGAATATAGGTGAGCATCAGGATATGGCTGTTGATCAGAACTTAGAACCAGATCAGCAATTAGAGGATGTTGAAGCCTCCATTGCTACTCACACTGTTGTTTTATCAGAAGATACTGATTCTGTAAGTTCTGATGCTGCAAATGCTGGAGATACTGGTGATGCTGCTCCAAATACAGATGCAGATGAAGCAGGTCCTTCAAAATATGCTCCTCAACAAACTATTCTTAAATCTGAACTTGTTAAGAAGTTTGTTACCAGAGAAGCACCAGTGCCTTGGAGTGAAACTCCTGCAGGACAGGAGTGGACTAAGGAATGGAACTCAGTTTCCTGTGTTCCAAATGCAAAGCATCTTGCTGAGCACTTGACTAAAGCTGATGAGATGTTACTTACTGATGATTTCAAAACACAGCTTAGAGTCACTGCATTGAGTACTAAACATCTACAAGGTCTCCATTCAACTACTCATGCAGAGCTACACAAGATTCAGGAAGAATTCATCAAACAGGAACAAATTCAGAAAATTGACAAGAAAAAGTTCTTCCAACCTACCTTTGACAGGATTGCTTATATTGAGAAGACTCAAGAGAAACAACAAGCTCAGATTGATGATATTCTGAAAAATCAAGCTTCTCAGCAATCTCAACTTACTGAAATCCAAGCCTCAGTGGAATTGCTTGTCTCTCTTCTACTACCTGCTGATGCCAAAAAGGGGGAGAAATTAATTAAGTCCAAATGCAAGACTACTGACAAGACACTGAAAGGGAAGGATGATGAAAAGGATGATCAAGGAAACTCTGGAATGGGTAGATGTCATAGTCAAGGTAGAGGTTTCTCATCAAGAATAGCTGAAATCACAAGTCACAGGACAAGTTCTGATACTGGAAAAAGAATTAGTTTTGCTACTGGTAAAAGGATAAGTTCTGATGAACTTTTAGATCTTGATGAAGAAATGTCAAGACAGTTATTTCTTCAGGAAAATCCAGGAGTGGACTTGGAGAGTTTAATGGAAGAAGAAGCCAGACTTAAATCAGAGAAAGTCACATCTAAATCTGAAGCTTCTGGTAAAAAGACACTTCCAAAACTCAAAGGCATTGTGATAAAAGAAAGGACAAATACTGAAGCAACATTGGCTAAATCACAACCGCAGATAGATCCAAGATCCAAGGGTAAAGAAAAGGTTGGTGAACCTATCAAGGTTTATGTGCCTCCTGAGAATGAAGAAATCACTGATGAAAAGGATGATCTTGCTCTGACTTCAAGAAAAGTTCTTAAAACAACCTCTGACATGGCTCAAGTTGTTCAGAGTCAAGAGACAGTAAGTTCTGATATTCCAAAGAAGCAAGTAACCCCTGACATAGGTCAAGTTAACTTGATATCAGAAGATAGATCAAAGACACTCCTACCAGGATTCACTAAAGCAAAACAGACTCAACCTTTGAAGACTGCTGCAAGTGGTTTTGAATCAAGAGTAGTTACTGGAAAGGAAGCAAGAGATAAAACTGGATTGGGAAGTGCTGATGAAAGAAGAATACAGAACACTACCAATGATCCAACTTCCTTGAGTGAACCAGGTATTGGAGCAACTCCTGAGAGATTGAATCAACTGGAATCTGTACAAATGGTTTACCATACCTACTTGAAAGAACACATCTTGTTGTACTTCATGGCAGATGGCAGGGTTTATCATATAAGGCAAAATGCCATTCCATTGAAGTATTCTGAAGAATTGGAGCATGTACTATTCTTACTTCAAGTGGATGACAGATTGACAGGAAGTGCTGCAAACTATTTGAAGGATCAGATTCAGAGACAAAAAAGGCTTTATTCTGTTAAGGCTGACAGCACATATATTCCAAAATACAGAGATCACAAGGGTGATATAGTTGAAATGAAGCCCAACACTGCTAAAATTATAACTACCTTTCTGGGTTAGAGGGCTGTGGAATTCAATCTTGAGTTTGATAAAGCTTATTTGATCAGAATGGATCAGGATATAAGAAAAGCAAAGATTAATGATCTCAGGGATGCAATCTTTCAATTTGGTGAATGTAACACCCTCAGATCCGGGGTCGGGGATCCGGGTTGTCACGAGTTCCATTTCCCTTAATAACACTCAATCTTAATAATTAATCAACTACTCTGTACTGTGACCCCACAATAAACACACACACCACACGTTATAGTCTCAGAGATGAACATCCAAAAATAATCACAAGTCATTTTATTCCACAATTATCTGCCAATACACCTTAAAAGGTTTTCTGAATAAATTTACATTTCTTTGCCATTATTACAATTCATAAATATACATAATCTGATACATCAAAAGTTGAAAGCCTAGCCTATTGGTAGTTCCTACCTCAGCTACAGCGACATCAACGCCTATAGGAAACTGCGGAACGTTTCCTATCCGCTCGCGAATTGGGAGCTTGGTCCTGTTCATCTTGCCTATCTGATGTTGTGTGATGAAAGAAGAAAGCAAGGGTGAGCAGCAAGTCCACCAAAATAATATTTATAATAACTTACAATATATGAGCATTCTCATAGTACTCAAGAAAGTCTTGGTTAAGAAGAAATGAACCAAGTTGATATCTTAATGCGATGAAGTCGCAAAATATTCAGTATATATATATATACTTTTCAAAATATTGGAAGTCCTCTTCCATGCATAATACACACAGAGTTCCAGTGTATAACTGTATAAAAATACCGTTGCAAGGTGATCTCATATATCTAACCTTGTCTCAATGTTTTTCTGAAAATCTTTGTCATGCATAAGATAATCATTTACTAGATATAAGTTTAAAAGATGAAGTTACAAGATACTCCAATATACTTATATCTTTTCCAAATACTACTTGAACTACCACCGTTCATGTTATAATTAGTTCAAAAGTTCATCACATAGATGAGACTACAAGATAATACTTGAATAGATTCAACCTTTAAAATATCATCAAAATAAAATGAAGTTATGAGATACTTCATTTGATGCAAACATCATTTTGAAAACTTGACCCTGCCAACACTCAACAATCGCCCAACCGTAGCCTTTCTATCGAAGTGCTCTGGGTAGTGTTGCAGAAATATCCAATTGGATGATGAACTCATTACGGGAGTTTGCCGCGCCAGGAAGACCACTTACGATGATCAGTCGTAGTAGTGCAACCCCACCATTTTCTACATGTAGAGGAGAACCTGTCGGATTTACTTGTCAACCGAACACTGAACTCCTAAGGAATGGACCGCCTTAGCGGAACTTCCAGGCCATTTAGGCCAATATAATAAGGTTGGGCCAGCGCCACTCGACCACTTACGCCACTCCTAGTTCAGATGAAATCCATGACTCTGAAACGTAAAGCTCGTTCCCCCTTTCCCCAAGTAGAAACTTGTTGATACGGCTCTACCAAGAAGTCGTATCTAGTTGGAAAGGAGAACTCACCGATATTTCCCAAGCGATGCCTGTTAATGGATTAACTTGTTCCAAGAATTTTACTTCCCGAGTGTTGGGTAAGTAATCAATTCATTTAACAAAACAGCAACCTTGTTACGAATATAAAACACACCACAGAGCCAGATCCCTCAGATTTGGAGCGAGTATATAAATCCCCTTCGAAAGGAGGATCTTAAATATAAAAATGAGTTTTGGGATCCGCTCTAACTTTTAAAAATCATTTTGAAGACTCGCAAAACATTTTTAAGAATATTTGGAGTGATGCTGATTTAACAAAATAAATCAGTCCCAATATATTAGAAAATATCTGAATATTATTATTTAAATAATATTTCCATAAAGAATAATCTTTATAAAAATAATTGAAGTAGAAGTTTTAAAACTTATACTTGAAATAAATATTAAATAACCAAAGATATACCTATACGAAAGTACTATCTTTATTTGAATAATCAAAAGTGAGTTTGATTATCGACACCTTATTCTTTAATAAAATAAAGAATATATCTCAGCAAATAATCGGAGTCATAGATCCTCAAATGAATATTCAAATAATATTCAATAAATAAAATAAGCTGAGTCATAAGCCCTCGAATGAATATTCGAAATAATATTCAATAAATAAATAAGCTGAGTCATAAGCCCTCGAATGAATATTCGAAATAATATTCATTAAATAATAAGTTGAGTCATAATACCTCGAATGAATATTATAAATAATATTCATTAAATAAAATAAAGGAGTCATACATCCTCAAATGAATATCCTAGTAATATTCAATAAATAATATAAAGGAGTCATAAGTCCTCGAATGAATATTCGAAATAATATTCAATAAATAAATAAAGTTATCGAATAAACCTTATTCGATTAATAGTTTTGAAAACTATAACCATATATATATATAAATATATATATATAAAATCTACTCGGGATCCTCGACTCCCGGTTTTAGAAAATGTTTTCACCTTTGGGTCCCTATACTAAGGGTATATACAAATTACCGCTATTCTCTAGCATAGATATTATCAACTGAACCAACAGATATATATGGCAAGAATACGAAACAGGCATGCATATATATACCATATCAGCATGCTTCAATATATCACAAAATTTGCTAATTAACCAACATGCATCTATCACAAGATAATGCATATACATATATACATCACAACAACAGTATAACGGGTAGAAAACTTACCTGAGTGACTGGGGGTGATAAAAGGCTCGGGACGAGTCTGGTAACCTATAAACAACAAGTTGGAATTAAACCAAAGTCACTTGTAAATCTATACTTTAACTAACTTAGACTCTAACGCTTGTTTTGCGCTTACTGATTCTCTTAAGTCACTCGAGTACCCTCGGCTCCACCATTTTTAATAAATTAACCATTATGAGTTTTAAGGCGATTCCTTCGCGAGTGTCTTACCAACTGCCTAACACTCTTACCATAATTGTTTCATACACTAATTAACCCTTTTTTGTCTTTAACCTATGTTTCAAAGTAAGGCGAGGGGAAAAGTTTCGTTCGCGAAATGCCGTTACTTGAAATAGTCGTTTCTCCTAAACCGTACATCGGAATCAAACGAACTACATATCAAAACGAAGCTCGTAACATGAACTATCTAAACATGGCCATGGTCATAATCAGGCAGGGAGTTCTCGGGTCCAAATGTTATGAACAAAAGCAGTCTAAAGTAAATCGGACATTACGACGGCTATGTTTACGCGATTTCCCAATTTTAAACCATTCAAAAACCATCACAATTCAACCTCAATCCATTCATACAACCAAAGTCCATCCTTATCACATCATAACAGCCCCAATCAATTCAATATTAACATTTATACTTATGCTTAAGCTTGAATTTAACTATACTTAAGTTCTTTTAACCAAAACAACAAGATTTACCATTCCATTTCACTACCACTCCAACCCAAATTCTAAACCACAAGCATTAAGCTACTATATCACCATAACAATCAAAATCATCTTATTATACAAAGGAATCTAGGGTTTGGAGATGATATACCTTCCTTGAAATGGTGGGAGTAGCTAGGAAGCCTTAAGAAGCCTTGAGAAGTCTTAGGGATGCTTGGATCTTAAAGGAAAACAAGAAAAATTCAAGTTAAAAACTTTGAAATCACTATTCATTGTCTTCTTCATTGATTTATTGAAGAAGATTGAGAATAAATGGGGTGCTTAAACTCATAATATAGCCATATCTATACATGAGGATGACTAGGGAATTATCTTACCAATTTAGGAAGCTTGGATCTTGGATTTTTAAAATTTTTCCCTTTGAAATGCCAAAAAGCCGAGAGCAAGTTCTTGGTGAAGAGAAATAGATTTTTGTTTTGGTGAAAAATGATTTATTTTGGCTTGGTTGATTTGGTTTTGTTTTTGTTTTAGTTAATTACCTATTTAACCTTGGACTTTGTGTGGTTAATAACCATCCACATCTCCTTCCTCCTTATGTCATGCTTGTGTCATGCTATGATGTAATCCTTCCCTCATTGTCCTCTTCTCATTGGTTGGGTGACATCATCCTCTCTAATCCCTTTGATTAATTCCCTAATTGTTTGCCTAATGACCGCTGATCTGTTATACGGTTCATTTAACTTTCGTTTTCGTTTATCGTTTGAGGGATCATACCCGGGATCTTATTACTTAGGTTCCCTTAACCTTTCTCAATATATTATATTACTTTTATGATCCTCTCTTATAATCCTTTTTCCTGTTACCTTATACTCAATTCTTTCCGTATCTAGTGGATTTCCGGGAAAAATCAAAGTGTTCGGAATTGGATTCTGACGATCTTTACATACACTTATATACCATATAGAGTACTAATAAAATCTCAGAATATCCATAACAGAACCCCTACATAGTGTGGCATGAAAAGTTTTCTCATTCAGGTAAAACACTATTCATAAGGGTTACAAAAAGTTCAAAATTTTGGGGGTTATTACAGTCTCCCCTCCTTAAAAGGATTCTGTCCCGGAATCAAATAGAAAACAAATGGGGGTACTTTTCTAGCACTGCGCTCTCTAGTTCCCAAGTTGATTCTTCTACATTATGATTCTGCCATAGTACTCTGACTAGCTTGATCACTTTGTTCCGAAGCACCTGCTCCTTCTTATCTATAATCCTTACTGGCTTCTCCACGTAAGTCAGATCTGGTTGCATATCCACCTGCTCGTACTCCACTATGTGTCTGGCATCCCGATGATACTTCCTTTGCATTGACACATGGAACACATTATGAACTTGTTGCAAGTTAGGGGGTAAGGCTAGCTCGTAAGCTAACTTTCCAATCCGTCTTAATATCTCAAAAGGTCCAATGTATCTTGGGCTTAGTTTTCCTTTCTTTCCGAACCTCATTAATCCCTTCCAAGGGAATACCTATAACAACACTAGGTCCCCCACTTCCTATTCCTTGTCCTTTCGTGTCAAATCAACATACTTCGTGTTCCCATCTTGGGCTACTACCAGCCGTCCTCTGATTAAAATCTATTATATCCTTGATCCTTTGGACTACTGCGGGTCCGAGCATCTTGCGCTCTACAACTTCATCCTAACATAAGGGAGATCGACATTTTCTTCCCTCAAGGATCTCATAAGGCGATATCTCAATACTAACATATGATCTATTATCGTAAGAAAACTCAATCCGTGTTAAGTGATCATTCCAAATTCTTTCAAGTCTATTGCACAGACTCTCATTATAGCTTTTAACATTAGAGCTTTTGCTTCTCAATACCCATTCTTTTCCAGTTCGTAATCGCTACTACCTTCCGTTCCTAATATTATACTGGTTATACTTTTGCTCGTTAGCGTTCTATAACCTTTTAATAACCATGCCAACCTTAGTATCACGAATGTGTTTCCATTCCTAATACTACCACAACTTTATTACTCCTTTTTCAGCTGTTTCTATTTTCGAAAGCTTAATCCTTCATATAGAAGTAAAAGAATTTATTGAGAGATCACTATGATCATGAACACTTGTTATATCGCATAGGTAGTACAGAAGGTGGCCAGCCTTTAGTACTTGACAAGCAATTAAACAATAGATGGTATCCTACTAGGCTTCTATCACATAGATAGATAGTCATTCGGCAATACCTCCCCTTTCTGGAAGGGTTGTTCTTCTCAGCTTACATGAAATGAAAAGAAGAGAAAAGAACGAATTGAAGAGAATTGTATATTCGTAAAAAAAATTTTATTGCCATAAAATATCTGGTTTGGAATCTACCTCTGAACTATAGAGGTCTGTCATAGGAGAACAAAACTGTTAGGAATATATGTGCATTAGTTTGATGATATGTTTAACAAAACACTTAAGTAGAAATTTAGTGTCTGTAGCCTCAACGGATAAGACCACTTTGGCTATCCGTTGATGGTGTAGCTTTACTTAGAAATAAGTCTAGTATTGTAGCATATTTCAGTCTCTGTATTTAAAATTGTAATTCTTAGAAGTTGAGAGAAACTATGAGTCATGTTGACTACTAGATGATATGCAGATAGGAAGGCCAATTGTAAATATTTCATGCCTTGTAATTTTGTATAAATGAAGTGGTATCAACGGATGACTTAAAAGACCTTCAACGGATGAGAAGCTAAGCTTCAACGGATGTCTCTAAAGCTTCAACGGATAACATCCTTCAACGGATGAGAGCATCAACGGATGAAAGCTTCAACGGATAACATCCTTCAACGGATGAAGTCATCAACGGATGAAAGCTTCAACGGATGTTCTGCTAATCAGCCGTTGATAAGTGGTAGTTGTACCTACAAGCAGAGGCACGTGGGTTGACAGAGAAAACTGAGATGTGGTAGCCGAATTTCAGGATCAACAGAAAAAGCAGCCGTTCTTCTTTTGTACAAAGTTGCAATAGTCAACAAAGTACTTGAGTGAACAGGAAAAGAAGCAAGTGAAGAACTTATTTTACTATTGTAATTTTATATTGTTTTTCACTTGTACACTTGGTAATATATATATGAACCAAGAAGAAGCTAGTAATTAGAGAGATTTTTTCCAGAGCTGTTAAGAAATATCTTGAGAGAAAATTCATCTAGTTTGTACTAGGATGCAGCTGTGATCAACATTGTTGAACACAGATTTTCTAATACACCATCTCTGGTGGAACAACAAATCCACCAGAAAAGTTTTTAAGGTCTGTTGTGTTCTTTACATTTGTGCTTGAATATATATCTGTCTGTATTAGCTTAAAGCAATTCACACACTTGTTCTTCTTGAACACACAACTTTATAAACTGCTCAAAACTTGAAAAAGTTTTGAGATTTACATTCAACCCCCCTTCTGTAAATCTCATTGTTAGTCTTCTAGGAATAACAATTGGTATCAGAGCAGGCTCTTGACACACAAAGAGTTTAAAGATCTTGGAATCTAACAAAGATGAGTAAGAAGGATATTGGAGTAAAGATCCCAGTTCTTGACAAAGACAGTTATCACCACTGGAAGGTGAAAATGCACCTTCATCTACTCTCCCAAGATGAAGGTTATGTAAACTGCATTGAGAATGGTCCTCACATTCCCCACAAAGTAGCCACAGTTGCTACGGCCACAATTGCTGTTGGTCAATCCATTCCAAAACCTAGAGCAGAATGGACAATGGAAGACACAGAAGAAGTCCACAAGGATAAGAAGGCTATGAACATTTTGTTTAATGGTCTTGACAAGGATATGTTTGATAATGTGATAAATTGTTCAACTGCCAAAGAGGTTTGGGACACAGTTCAGCTGCTGTGTGAAGGTACAGAACAAGTAAGAGAGAACAAAATGCAGCTTCTCATTCAACAGTATGAGCACTTTCATTTTGAAGAAAATGAATCTTTAAATGACACATTCAATAGATTCCAAAAACTGTTGAATGGACTGAAGCTGTATGGTAGAGTGTACCAGGTGAAGGATTCAAATCTTAAATTTTTGAGATCCTTACCAAAGGAATGGAAACCCATGACTGTTTCCTTAAGAAACTCTCAAGATTATAAGGACTTTACTCTTGAAAGATTATATGGAATCTTGAAGACTTATGAACTAGAGTTGGAACAGGATGAGGTATTGGAGAGGGGGAGAAAGAAAGGAGGTTCAGTTGCATTGGTAGCTGAAAATGAGAAAGAATGCAGAAAAGAAACTGTGAGATCTACATCAAGCTCCAAAGATGGTGTAAGAAATCCAGAATCAGACAAGGGTAAAGGGCAAGTTGCTGAAAATGAAGACAACTCCAGTCAAGATGACTCTGATGGTATTGATGAGCATCTTGCATTTCTGTCCAGGAGATTTGCAAAGATGAAGTTCAGGAAAAACACTAGAGCCACTAAACCCCATAAGAACATGGTGGACAAATCCAAGTTCAAGTGTTTTAATTGTGGTATGAGTGGACACTTTGCAAGTGAGTGCAGAAAGCCAACCTCTGAAAAGAAGAAGTTTGATCAAGTAGATTACAAAAAGAAATATTTTGATCTGCTCAAACAGAAGGAAAGGGCTTTCATTACTCAAGAAAGAGACTGGGCAGCTGATGGAGAAGAAGAGGATGAAGACATGGAATATGTTAACTTGGCTCTCATGGCTGATTCTGAGGAGAATGAAGTTAGTTCATCAAGCAACCAGGTAATTACTACTGATATAACACAGCTTACTAAAGAAGAGTGCAATGATGCTTTTAATGACATGTCTACTGAACTGTATCATTTGCGTGTATCTCTTAAATCTCTTGCTAAAGAAAATAGTAGGATTAAAGAGAACAATCTGTTTTTAAGTAATAGAAATGCTGTGTTAGAAGATAAGTTAATTGACCTAGAAAAGACTAAGCTGCATTGTGTATCTGTTGAAAATGAACTAGCTGAATCTATTAAGAAAGTAGAAATACTTTCCAATCAATTAGAGAAAGAGCAAGAGGTGATTAAAGCCTGGAAAACATCTAGGGATGTAAGTGCTCAAATTGCCAAAGTCCAAGGAATTGAATCATTCTGTGAAACTGCCTGGGATAAAAATAAAAAGAAACTGGAATTAATTGATGGACTGTCAACGGATGTGGAATCAACGGATGATGAAAGTTATCCGTTGAAGGAAGAAAAGGAACATCCGTTGAAGGCTCCTCAATTAAAACAGGCAGATGTTTCTAAAAGAGAAAATCTAAAGAAACTCAACAAAAAGTTTGGTTCAACTTCAAAGAACTTTGTCAGAGAAGGAGCAAGCACATCCAAAGATGTCAGAAAGGTGAATGTAGGGCACATGACCTTAGAACAGTTAAACAATAGGCTCAAGATGGTTGAGGATAAAAAGGAATCCAAAAGGAAATCCAACAGAAATGGGAAGGTAGGAGTTAACAAACATAACAATTACACACCTGACAAGTATGCTCCTAGAAAAAGCTGTGTGCATTGTAGTAGTGTTAATCATCTATCTGCTAACTGTAAATCTATTAAGAAAACTCCCATAACTGTACCCTCTTCCATGCCTAACATGTCTGTATCACCTCTACATGCTCTGCCTGTTATGTCTCAACAAAATCCTTATGCACATTTTGCAAACATGCCATATTTTAACAATTCTTATCTTGCTGCATTCAGTATGCCTCAATTGCCATACAATATGCCAATGTGGAATAACATGTATGCACAATCCATGCCTAATAATACTATAAATGTGCTGGATAATGTTGTGACTAACCCTACACCTCAACCAACCACATCTAAGACCAAGGTTGACTCAAACTCACCTAAGTCTAAAGATGCAGGAGGAATGAAGTCTAGGAGAAAGGCTAACAAGAATGGACCCAAGGAAACTTGGGTACCAAAATCAAATTGATTGATTTTGTGGTGTGCAGGAAAATAGAAGAAATCTATGGTACTTGGACAGTGGCTGTTCAAGACACATGACTGGAGATTTCTCCCTGCTCACAGAGTTTAAAGAGAGAGCTGGCCCCAGCATAACCTTTGGAGATGACAGCAAAGGGTTTACTATGGGATATGGCTTGATTTCAACAAGGAATGTCATCATTGAAGAAGTTGCATTAGTTGATGGTCTCAAGCACAACTTACTGAGTATCAGTCAACTATGTGATAGAGGGAATACAGTTTCCTTCAATTCTGAAGCCTGTGTTGTCACTAGTAAGAAAGACAACAAAGTGGTTCTAACTGGAGTTAGAAAAGGAAATGTGTACTTAGCTGACTTCAACTCTACAGATGCAGAATCTATTACTTGTCTTTTCAGCAAAGCAAGTTCAGTTGAGAGTTGGCTATGGCACAAGAAGCTATCCCATTTGAATTTCAAGACAATGAATGAACTAGTCAAAAAGGACTTAGTAAGAGGAATTCCTCTTGTTGAATTCTCAAGGGATGGTCTGTGTGATGCTTGTCAGAAAGGCAAACAAAGGAAAGCATCATTTCAGAAGAAGCTTGAAACAACAATTGATGAACCATTACAGCTGCTACATATGGATTTGTTTGGACCAGTCAATGTATTGTCAATAGCAAGAAAAAGATATTGCCTAGTGATTGTAGATGATTTCTCAAAGTTCTCATGGGTCTATTTTCTTGGATCAAAGGATGAGGCAAGTGAAATCATTATCAATCACATCAGGCAAGTCAATAATCATCCTGACTTGAAAGTAAGAAACATCAGGAGTGACAATGGAACTGAGTTCAAGAATTTGACATTAAGGCTGTTCTGTGAAGAAAATGGAATCATGCATGAGTTCTCAGCTCCAAGAACACCTCAGCAAAATGGGGTAGTTGAAAGAAAGAACAGATCTTTAATTGAGGCTGCCAGAACAATGCTTGAAGAATCAAAGTTACCAACATATTTTTGGGCTGAAGCTGTTAATTGTGCCTGTTTCACTCAAAATATTTCTCTGATCAATCAAGCTAAAGGCATGACTCCTTATCAGTTGTTCAAGAAAAGAAAACCAACTCTAAACTTTCTTCATGTCTTTGGATGTAAATGTTTTATACTAAGGAATCAATCTGACCATAAAGGGAAGTTTGATGCAAAGGCTGATGAAGGAATATTTGTTGGTTATTCAGCTGGAAAATCTTATAGGGTCTACAATCTAAGAACCAACATTGTTATGGAATCTGTGCATGTTGTGTTTGATGATAAAAAGATTGATGGACTAACAGATGAGGAACATTATGAGAGACTCAAATTTGACAATATTGAAATATATTGTGATGATAGTGAAGAAGAGATTGATGGAGACGACACTTCAAAAGGAATACAAAATTTGCTCCTGGATAATGCACAAAATTCAGCATCCGTTGAAAGACATTGTGCATCATCCGTTGAAGTACTTAATGAAGCATCCGTTGATCATAGCTCATCAACTGATAATCAATTTACATCATTAATTGATGGAACTCCAAGTTCCCTGCAAAGGACCAACAACTCAGGGGGAGTTTCAACTAATCAAAACTCTATCTCACATCATGACAATACTGAGATCACCTCATCTAGAGCTCATCTTCCACCTCAAAGGAAATGGACCAAGAATCATCCCTTTGAACTGATCATTGGTGATGCATCATCTAAAGTGCAAACAAGAAGAGCTACTCAAGATGAATGTCTGTATAGTAGTTTTCTATCTCAGGAGGAACCTAAGAAAGTGGAAGAAGCCTTATTGGATCCAGATTGGATACTAGCTATGCAGGAAGAGCTAAACCAATTTGAGAGAAACCAAGTTTGGAAGCTGGTACCCAAACCAAAGAACAAGAGTCCTATTGATACAAAATGGGTATTCAGAAATAAGATGGATGAAAATGGCATTATCATAAGGAATAAAGCCAGATTGGTTGCTAAAGGCTATTCTCAGCAAGAGGGAATAGATTTTGATGAGACATATGCTCCTGTTGCAAGACTTGAAGCTATCAGAATCTTTCTAGCCTATGCAGCCCATGCCAATTTCAAAGTCTATCAAATGGATGTCAAGAGTGCATTTCTAAATGGGAAATTAGAGGAAGAAGTCTATGTAAGTCAACCTCCAGGATTTGAAGATCCAAATTTTCCAGACTATGTGTATTATCTGTTGAAAGCACTCTATGGACTGAAGCAAGCACCTAGAGCCTGGTATGAAACATTATCAAAATTTCTTTTGGAAAATCACTTCACTAGAGGTACTGTTGATAAAACTCTCTTCTTTAGAAATGTTAATGGCTCTAGTATACTTGTTCAAATTTATGTAGATGACATAATATTTGGTTCTAAAGATAATAATCTTTGTAAGAAGTTTGCTAAGCTAATGCAAAGTAATTATGAAATGAGCCTAATGGGAGAACTAACCTATTTTCTTGGTTTACAAATTAAACAAGTTAGTAATGGAATTTTCATTAGTCAAACTAAATATATTCATGATCTTTTAAAGAAGTTTGACTTAATGGAATGTTCATCTGCAAAAACTCCCATGGCCACTGCCACCAAACTTGAATTAAATAAGACTGAAAGGTCTGTGGACATTACAAGTTATAGAGGCATGGTTGGTTCACTTTTATATTTAACTGCTAGCAGACCAGATATAATGTTTGCTACATGTCTGTGTGCGAGATTTCAAGCTGATCCTAGGGAGTCTCACTTAATTGCTATCAAGAGAATTTTCAGATATCTCAAGGGTACACCAAATTTAGGAATTTGGTATCCTAGAGAATCTGGCTTTGATCTAATTGGTTATTCAGATGCAGACTATGCAGGTTGCAAAATAGACAGGAAAAGTACAACAGGCTCCTGTCAATTCCTGGGAAACAAGCTTGTATCATGGTTTAGCAAAAAGCAAAATTCAGTCTCTACTTCAACAGCTGAGGCTGAATACATTGCTGCTGGAAGTTGCTGTTCTCAAATGTTATGGATGAGGAATCAACTCCTTGATTATGGACTTCATGTTGATAGAATACCTATCTTTTGTGACAACACAAGTGCCATAGCCATAACAGAGAATCCTGTGCAGCACTCAAGGACCAAGCACATTGATATAAAGTACCACTTCATCAGGGAGCATGTCATGAATGGTACAGTGGAACTACATTTTGTTCCAAGTGAACAACAAATTGCTGACATATTTACCAAGCCACTTGATGAATCAACATTCACAAGATTGGTAAGTGAGCTAGGTATGCTTAATTACTCTTAAAATTCATGTCTTCTTTGCAATTTGATGTGAAGCCTGAAATATATTAGTTGCTAGAACAAATTTGACTTTTAACAAAGTTTATTCCATCAACGGATGTTCCCTATCCGCTGAAAGTCAAAATTGCTCTATCAACGGATATTCATTATCCGTTGAAAGACAAGTATATCTCTGGAACTTTTATCCGTCAACGGATAAAGCTGAAGTACCTTTCAACGGATGACAATTTACATTATCCATTGAAATGTCACATCAGACGTTTGAGGTGTTTCACAGCCGTTGATTCTATTTTCTTAACCGTTGATACCATACATACATCTGTATGTATTGGTTTTAAAGGTAGTTACTAGAATACTTACAGTTTATTCTTAAACGGCTGAAATTCACTAACACCTATTTATTGATTAATCCTTTATTTATTTTTTTTCTTTGAAAGCATATAAGCCCTTCTGATTGTTCATTATTACTTTACGCTTTCTTAGAATTTCAAGCATTTACCATTTTCTCTCTGCAAAACCCTCAAGTTATTCTCTGCAATTTCTACTCACAACAATGGCACCAGTCGTGAAGATTATGTCTCAATCTGGGTTCATCTACGAGAAGAATAATTTCATAGCTCTGGTAGAGAAGAATGAAGCCCACTCAGATTATCACAAAATGATGGACTTCATCAAAAACTGTAAACTTAGCTATGCAATGCTGGAAGCCCCAACGATTTTCTGTGAAGTAGTTGAAGAGATTTGGACAACTGCTGAGTTCAACTCCATGGATATGACTATCTCCTTCACTCTCAAAGGTAAAAATCACTGTATTAACTGTGATGACTTACAAGCATGTTTTAAATTACCTGAGAACAATGCCATGACACCACACACTGATAGTGATGTATCCAGCATGTTAGATTCCATAGGTTACTCTCTTAACTCTGCTAATTTAGGGGGTATTAGACGAAAAGGCCTTAGGAAAGAATGGAGTTTTCTTGGGGATGCCTTCATAAAGGTTTTCTCTGGGAAAATTAGTAATTTTGATGCCATAACTTCATCTCTTGTTAACATGTTCTATATGCTTGTTTCTGATAGGTACTTTAACTTTAGCAACTATGTGATGCTAGAATTAGGTACTAGATTAGGTAACAAAGCTAATAGACCTAATAACATCTATTATGCTAGATTCTTTATGTTATTGGCTAACCATGTTGCTGAAGGTTTAGTCATAATCAATGAGAATAATAAACTCAAGTGCTGGACACAAGAGAAAAGAGTTCTTGCAGACTTGAAGAGAATGGATCTTAACAGCAGTGTGCAATTGGTATATTTACCAATCATGAATGCACCCCAAGTAGGTGAGGTAATTGCTTCTACAACTCCTACTTCTTCCAACCCCTCTATTTCTTTATCTTCTAGTGTGGCCATGAAATCTGTGTCAATGCCCCAACAGATTTCTACCAAGGTCACCAAATCCAAACTTTCAAAATCCAAGACAAAGAAAACCACCTCTGTTGTTTCTCAAAAGACAACAGTTGTAACAACAACCATTAACCCTGAGGGAAGTGATCAGGGTGTGAGTGGTGAGGGGAGGGGTGAACATCAAAGAAACCCCCAGGATAAGGAAGGAGAGTTGAGTGCTTCCCAAGCTAGCCAAGCCCCAGTTTCTCAAAAAGCTGTGGTGGTTGAAAAGGTCTCTAGCACATCCCTAGTAGCATCCTCCCAAAAGGATGTTACTATTGAAAAGAGTTCCCATCCAGGAACACAGAACAAAAGAGGGAGGGACACTAAAGCCAAACACTCACCTACAAAAGCCTTTATTAGAAGAAAGAAGGCTAGAACCCAATCTTCTACACAAGGTGCACACACTGCACAGATACATCCATCTGTCTCTGTGCCTTCTCAAACTCAGTTTGATGTGACTCCAATAAATGTGGAGTCACAGCCCCATTCTCTCACAATAACTACACATCAATCACCAAATACTTCTTCACCATCTCTGGATGTGGATATGCTATTCCCATCAATTCCTGATTCTCCCTCTTTACAACTCAGGGAGGAGCCCCACTCAAATACAGGTGATCATCATCTTTTAGATGATTTGTTGGATCACCCGCAAATTCTTTCAGATATAATTGAAGGATCTGTATCAACACATATCAAATCAATCTATACAGATTCAACAGTTATATCACTTTCAATTTCATCTTCTTTTCCTTCTTCAATGGATATCACTCATCCGTTGACAAGTGGTTGCTCTTCAACGGATAAGCTTAACAGCAGTTATCCGTTGATAACAACAGTTTCAACTTCAACGGATATTCCACATCCGTTGATAGTCTCTACACAAATAACTGAAATGATTCCAAGTGTAGAAGACATGAATACTGTGCAATCACTTTTAGGATTGAGGGCAGGGAGTGAAAATTTGAGTGAGAGGCTGGGTTGCTCCCAGGCAAAAGGAGAGATTGAGAGCACAAAAATGCATGCTATTTCTTCCAGCATGGCAAAAGTCAGTGAGTGGAGTACCACCTTAGAAGGTGAAGGTGAGGGAGTGAGATGTGTGAGCCAGGGGGAGCCCCTGATGCAAGAACATAGAGAAAAAGAGAGAAAAGCAGGTACAGTTGATACAAGGGTGGAACCAGCCATTGCTCATGAGTCAATGATTGTGGATGATGCTGAAAAGGAAAGACAATTTCAGCAACATTACAAAGCTGTAATTGATAACATTTCCTTGGATGCTGACACTTTTACTCATCCTGTGACAGCCTATCAACTGTTGGCTGCTCAGGGCAATGAGGAGGCAGAGAGGACACTACATCTAGTGCACTCAACAGAATCTCTTCAAAGGGATAAAGCTGCTATTAACAGGATGCCTTCTACAGCTGGTGAGCCATCTGAGGAATTTGGAGTAAATTCTGATGATGATGACTCTATTTCTTCTGATGGAAGCATGAACATAGGGGGAGATGAAGACCCTAGTTCCATTCCTAATCTACCTGAATGGGCCCTGACTAAGGAGCATAGAACAGGTGAATTCAATGTCCACCTGGTCAAACAAATCATCACTATTCAACAGGCCATTCAGAACACTTCAAATGCAAATATCAAGGCTATCCTCCAAGCTCACCTGGACTCACTGCATCTCATGAAGTTGCAGAAAGTAAAGCAAGATATGAGTCTAAATGATCTCAGGAAAGATATTGCTGACTTGAAATCCTTCACTTCAGAAAAATTGGATTCAGTCATGCCCTATGGTACTTTGCAGGACTTGGTTTCGAGATTGAAAAAGGAATCAGTTACTGAACAAAGGCTGGCCAAGTTGGAAGACAGAGTTCAAGGAATTGAAGATTCTGTGGCCACCCTTCTTCTCAACCAACAATCTCAAACCAATCTCCTAATGCAGCTGGCAAAAGCACAAGGCTTGACCCCTCTCCTTGATGATAACAAAAAGGGGGAGAATAAAAGGGAAGGGGAAGGAGAGCCCTCTACAAAGATTCAGATATCTAAAGTGCTAGTTCCTGCCATCACTACCTCTCCAATCATTCAAATCAAGGGAAAATCTGATGGAATTGATTTGATTCAGCTAGCAGCAGCTGAAATACAAATGAAAGAACAATGGAGGAGAATTGATGAAAGGTTGCAATTGGTGTTTGGTTCTACACAAAATAAATCAACATCTGTGAAATTTAGCACAAAGATTGAACCAATCAACATGGAGCTCATGCCAGTAGGGAGTCTTAAGGATGGAGAAGCTTCTTCCAAAGAGCTACAAGCTATAATCCTCAAGCCCAATGAAAGATCCAATAAGGACTCAACAAAGAATCCTTTAAAAGAAGTGGACTTTCCTCCTTCAAAAGATGATGAGAACAAGATCTTAGGCAGGAGTATTGCCTATCTCAAAAAGTCCATGGATGAGGCTGTAAGGAGAAATAGAGCTATTATCATTAGAGAGGGAAAGAGCATATGTGTGATGCAAGGACATCCCAAATTCTCAATAGCTAAGAAAGAAGAAGCCAAGCAATTAAAGGCTGACAAAAGAGCACAAGCAAAGCTTGAAAAACAGCTAAAGTCAAGCCAAGTTAAAGAAATGAAAGGAATTGAAGTCAGGGGTGAAGAAAAGATTGCTAACTTAGATGAGGTTCTTGGGAGCATATTTGGTGAAAATATGGAGGAAAGAGAGGAATGGCAGAAGGGAAACAGAAGAAAGGCCAAGGCACACAGAAGGAGTGAAGATAACCCTGAAGATACCAAATCTATATCTAAACCACTACCTTCCATACCTGAACCTTTTGTTACTGATCCCTCTATAAATATCCATGGTGAACCAATCATTCCAAAAGAGGAACCTATTGATTGGGACAACATCACATTGCCTACCTTTCTAACCACTCTTCCACCACCAAAGAAACAGAAAAGAAAACCAAAATCTACACCTCCCACAACCTCTAAGAAATTCACTCAAAAACAAAAACCTAAGCCTAAGTCACCCATTTCTAAAGATGATTATGTTCACATTTGTGACATAAAAGAAATTTCAGACATTGAACTCTATCTGGATGAGCTGGAGGATGTAAGGGGAATAGCTGCCTACAGACAGTTACCAGAAAGATTAGTGTTCAGATATAAAGGAGCTGGGGAAAGAACATGGCCTCTCCACAGGATTCTAAATGAAGGCTACTCTACCTTGATCAGAGTCTTTTCAGCCATCAAAAAGGATTCTGGCTTTACCAGAACAGCCAAGACTGAAATTCTCAACAAGATTGCCAACATAAGGAAGACTTGGAGGGAACCAAATGCTTTGCCCAGAACCTTACTCATACAAGAAAGGGGAACTAAAATTCACAAATCACCTCATTGGTTGATGGAATTTAGAGATGACAAAGGAGTCAGAAGATTTTTCAGACTTGAAGACCAACTCAAGATTGCCAGCAATGAAACTCTCAAAGAAATGCAATCTAAGTTGGATATCAGTGATGAAGATGAAGCTGAATTCTTCAGAAAACTCCAACTCCAAATTGAGGGAAATGACAAAGGGCTAGGAAAGAAAACCAGGGAACAAAGAAGAAAATGATGATTTGCTCAGGCTAGAGGAGCACCCTTGGAAATACTGTAAATCTTCAATTACCTCCTAGTACATACACTTTTGCAGCACTTTTTATATTTCTACTTAGTTTCAATTCAAATATTTGTTAAGTGTTTTGTTATCATCAAGTTAACCCTGAATTTATGCCTACAGTTCTTATAGACATAAATAGGGGGAGATTGTTAGGAATATATGTGCATTAGTTTGATGATATGTTTAACAAAACACTTAAGTAGAAATTTAGTGTCTGTAGCCTCAACGGATAAGACCACTTTGGCTATCCGTTGATGGTGTAGCTTTACTTAGAAATAAGTCTAGTATTGTAGCATATTTCAGTCTCTGTATTTAAAATTGTAATTCTTAGAAGTTGAGAGAAACTATGAGTCATGTTGACTACTAGATGATATGCAGATAGGAAGGCCAATTGTAAATATTTCATGCCTTGTAATTTTGTATAAATGAAGTGGTATCAACGGATGACTTAAAAGACCTTCAACGGATGAGAAGCTAAGCTTCAACGGATGTCTCTAAAGCTTCAACGGATAACATCCTTCAACGGATGAGAGCATCAACGGATGAAAGCTTCAACGGATAACATCCTTCAACGGATGAAGTCATCAACGGATGAAAGCTTCAACGGATGTTCTGCTAATCAGCCGTTGATAAGTGGTAGTTGTACCTACAAGCAGAGGCACGTGGGTTGACAGAGAAAACTGAGATGTGGTAGCCGAATTTCAGGATCAACAGAAAAAGCAGCCGTTCTTCTTTTGTACAAAGTTGCAATAGTCAACAAAGTACTTGAGTGAACAGGAAAAGAAGCAAGTGAAGAACTTATTTTACTATTGTAATTTTATATTGTTTTTCACTTGTACACTTGGTAATATATATATGAACCAAGAAGAAGCTAGTAATTAGAGAGATTTTTTCCAGAGCTGTTAAGAAATATCTTGAGAGAAAATTCATCTAGTTTGTACTAGGATGCAGCTGTGATCAACATTGTTGAACACAGATTTTCTAATACACCATCTCTGGTGGAACAACAAATCCACCAGAAAAGTTTTTAAGGTCTGTTGTGTTCTTTACATTTGTGCTTGAATATATATCTGTCTGTATTAGCTTAAAGCAATTCACACACTTGTTCTTCTTGAACACACAACTTTATAAACTGCTCAAAACTTGAAAAAGTTTTGAGATTTACATTCAACCCCCCTTCTGTAAATCTCATTGTTAGTCTTCTAGGAATAACAAAAACATATATGTATTTATATCAACATCAAGTATTATAGCATCGTATTTCACATGCCTAAATATTTTTGCTATTCCGTCCATCATTCTATGGACCCATGCTCTTCCTCGAGCTTATACACAATCACCTTTGAAACTCCCTCGATATCGAAAATCGAACCTGGGATCTCATTCTAGACATCATCGTTACTAGAATTCTATGCTTGCACCACAACCTTCCTCGTATAATAATACGACTCTCTATTGATAAGAAAGAATAAATATTCAATAGGTAGATACTCTACTTAATTAGTCTATCAATGATAACTTATACACTACCATGACCCGATTAGTGGTACTCAATCTCAACATCCATTCCAATACAACTCTCACGGTTGTAATCAGCTCATTACTCGCAGAATCATTGCTGCCTTACTATGGTCCACCACTGACCTACTGTCATCATTCACGTTCCATGAAATCTTAATATCTAACCATACGGAGTCCATACATCTCGTATCGAATTCTTCTAAGGAGGTAACATGATCACCGTTCATGATTCATGAAGAACACTCCTGAACTTGACGTACATATGACATGAAGCAGATAAAATTGCAGAAGAGTTTCAGTCAAAGCAACGATAGCAGGTTAATACCATTCTTAATCGTATGCCCTAAATAGAAGATTTAACTCAAAGGTTCGTCTAGTCCTTTTTGAAACATGGTCCTGGCTTATCTCAAGATAGTACCTTCGGAGATAGATAGCCCGCTCATGGCGATTACACGAATTAAACCTTTACCAACTACTATTACGGTTGGGTATTGCACAGTCATCAGAAGGAATGTCAATCTTCCAAACCATAATACAACCTTTACAGCTTTAACCATCATCACTGTATTCCTTTGGCACAAGCGCCTATAATTATCCTCTTACCTTTAAAGTGTCGGCCACCTCTTTGGCCTTTCCTGATAGTAAAATTTCCTTACAGTCAATGTCATTTTAACCACCTCCAAATAAATTTTCTACCTCATTTCAATCACTGCTTATGTGAAAATGTTTTCCTTAAAATCTGATGAGTAAAAAAAATATCACCATTTTTCCATAAGTTATTGCCTCAGTCTTTAGAGGTTAATCACTGTCACGACTGACTCTCAATCATACTTAGAACATCTTTTATCTTAGGTCCTAATTGCCCTGAACAATTTTGACCTTTACTGGTTCGATCCATACTTTCTCGTGGTTTAACACGTGCCCCACTTGGCATCATTATAATTACGTCATATTTTCTTTATCAATATTTCTATTCTTGAGAATTTCGAATATTACCTTTTTCCTTGTAAAACCTCTAAGGTTATCCTTCAATCGTTCCTCCTGTATTCCTTAGATACAGGGCATATCAAATTACCATTTACTAATACTAAAACCATTGTCTATATACTTCTGAAAAATTTCCCCACTGATTCTTAAAGGTTGTTGTTACCTTAACCCTTTCCAAATCATACTGTCAAAACTCATACTGTCCCTATTAAGGGTGAAATGCCAACCTTTATGCATTCCCCTAGGATTCATTTTAAGTTACCGATGTTCTATCCTTAATTCCACCTTTAAAAAGGTACATGCATCCTTCCATGGATAATCAAGTCATATATCCCCGATAAGGGTGTCTTATTCAATCATTCCCACCTCGATAGTATATGCCTAATTTTCACAATAACATCTGTATGCAAAATGAGGTCAATCAATATGGCCTCCAAAAGATAACAACGGTTATCCGCTTTTCTTGCCTAACTTGGTAACGATAACAAGGATGTTCTGGAAGATATTGGTCGTGTTCAACGTGAACCTCTTCTTAATAATTCCTTATTTACTTTTGTTGTTTATCTCAACAGTCATCTCAATGTTGGGATATCTTTCATACATGGCGTCTCCCTTTCTGGGTATAAAGCCACCGGTCTTACACTTCACATTCTTGAAGGTCACTTCCTTCATCCAATTTTCCTAATTTCTTACTTCCTTGTCTCCTCAGTCTATCCGCGTCTCATTATTTATCCTTCAATTTATCTCAAGGTTTCCTCGAATCTTCCCAACTTACAGGGGATAAAATATATGTATCTCTTATGCCCTCAACCATCAATTTTAACTCATGGTGAATCACCCTCATCCTGACGATTACATACTTTTCTATTTCTATTGCTACGAGTCTTTAGGGTTTCCTCATACCCAACTCCCTTATCATTCCTCAAACTCTATTGCCGTTATATTCCTTTCCAATTCAATTTCTTTTTATTTTCCTTTCTCTTATCATTATTTCATGAACCAACACAACATAAGCATTGATTTCAAACATCCCGTCATTCTGGATTCGTGTCCTCAGAACGAATCTTGACAACTTTTACAACTTAGATTCATAATTCATCATACTCTTCTGCCTTTGTTCTGGCTCTAAAGCTTTTACACTATCTCCATAACCTTGGGAATTACTTTCCCGAAAACAATTCACTGAACTTTAATCAGTTTATTATAATCTCTGGCTCCATGCCTTTCTTGGTCTTTCACCAGTGGGTGGCCTCTCTCTTAGAAGGGTAAGTGACAAAAACAGTCTTTTGTGATTCGTCCATCATTTAGAATCTCAAATGATTCCTATATTTCCTTTAGCCAGGCTCTCGCCTCTACTGGGTTCGCTTGTTCCTTGGAACTCTGAGAGCTTAGCGACTTAAAGGTCCTGAAAGAATTTCCCACCGCACTGTCTCCTCAAGGTGGTGGTTAGGGATAATAGTCTAAGTTCTCTTGAGACAGGTCCATGAATTACCGTATAGGAGTACCGTCTCGGTTCTCCTTTCCTTACTCGACTTCTATTTCCTTAGTCTGAACGTTTCCTCCTCCTCCCCGTACTTGGGGGTTATCTTATACGTTAAAATCCTCATTTTCCACTTCATTATGTTATGGGTTCCTTCTATCTTGATGGCGTCCTCCCTGACTATCACATTCAGGGTTTGCCCTAAATCTTATTCCTTGAACTATGACTTTCATCTAAGATCTCATCTTTAAGCTCTTAAACATTTGGAACCCAAATTCTATAGGAATACCTCATTATTCCCTTATCATCTCTCTCGGTATTAATCTCATATCTATTTGTTGGCTCTCTGCCTTCATTCATCACTTTTACTGGCACAATATGTTCTTTTCCAATAATTCGGGCTGTATTGCAATCTCAAACAGCTTTTCGGTACCGGCTCCGGTTACCTTCACTTTTATTTCCATTTTCTCAAAATCTCTTATAAACTCCCCAAAAGACATTATCATCTTGAGTCTCTCCTTTTTACTAAGGGCATCAGCCACCATATTGGCTCTCCCCGAATGATAAAGAATCTCCCAATCATAATTCTTGATTAGCTCTAACCGCCTCATCTGGCGTATGTTGAGCTCTTTCTACGTAAAAATGTACTAGAGCTCCTATGGTTTGTGTAAATCTTGCACTTCTCTCCATACAAGTAGTGCCTCCAATCTTTAGGGAAAAACTATTGCCACGAGCCCAAGCTCATGGGTGGGGATATCGAATTTTATATTCCCTTAATTGTCTTGACGCGTACGCGATTACCTTGCTGTGCTGTATATGAAACACCCTAATTCCTTATGCGAAGCGTCACTACACATCACAAAATCTCATTTTCCATCCGGCAACGCCAACATAGGGAACATCACCAACCTTTGCTTCGGTTCTTAAAAGTTGTTCTCGCATTTCTCTGTCCATTCGAACTTCTCAGTCTTACGAGTAAGCCGCGTTAAAGGGGCTACTATCTTTACAAACTTGAACGAACCTCCGGTAGTGACCGGCCAATCCTACCTCTGGTAGTTTCCCTAACCATGGTCATCAATTCCTCAGTGGTCCTTTATTCATTCTTGTCAGGATCCTCCACGGGATCCTCCTCAGCAACAATCCCTTCTAGGACAACATCCTCAACCGCTACATCCTCAATATGAACATCATCCGGTCCTGCGTTAGGATGCTCTATCGAATCCACAATCCGATCTCCAATTAGTAATAAAACATCATCGCGTTATTGCTCCTCAACCTTAGGGTTCGGAGTCCCGCTACCATATACGATAACGAACTACTCTTCTATCACGATATTTATAAGGGTTCCCATAAGGGTTTTAACTGTCAGTACTACGTTAGGTAGCCCGACTATGAACTTGGCAAGAGTTCTTATTATCTTAGTTATTATCTTAACGTCACATCATCTCTGAGGTTTATAACGCTTAGCTCTGATACCACTTCTGTAACACCCCCAGATCCGGGGTCGGGGATCCGGGTTGTCACGAGTTCCATTTCCCTTAATAACACCCAATCTTAATAATTAATCAACTACTCTATACTGTGACCCCACAATAAACACACACACCACACGTTATAGTCTCAGAGATGAACATCCAAAAATAATCACAAGTCATTTTATTCCACAATTATCTGCCAATACACCTTAAAAGGTTTTCTGAATAAATTTACATTTCTTTGCCATTATTACAATTCATAAATATACATAATCTGATACATCAAAAGTTGAAAGTCTAGCCTATTGGTAGTTCCTACCTCAGCTACAGCGACATCAACGCCTATAGGAAACTGTGGAACGTTTCCTATCCGCTCGCGAATTGGGAACTTGGTCCTGTTCATCTTGCCTATCTGATGTTGTGTGATGAAAGAAGAAAGCAAAGGTGAGCAGCAAGCCCACCAAAATAATATTTATAATAACTTACAATATATGAGCATTCTCATAGTACTCAAGAAAGTCTTGGTTAAGAAGAAATGAACCAAGTTGATATCTTAATGCGATGAAGTCGCAAAATATTCAGTATATATATATATATATATATACTTTTCAAAATATTGGAAGTCCTCTTCCATGCATAATACACACAGAGTTCCAGTGTATAACTGTATAAAAATACCGTTGCAAGGTGATCTCATATATCTAACCTTGTCTCAATGTTTTTCTGAAAATCTTTGTCATGTATAAGATAATCATTTACTAGACATAAGTTTAAAAGATGAAGTTACAAGATACTCCAATATACTTATATCTTTTCCAAATACTACTTGAACTACCACCGTTCAAGTTATAATTAGTTCAAAAGTTCATCACATAGATGAGACTACAAGATAATAATTGAATAGATTCAACCTTTAAAATATCATCAAAATAAAATGAAGTTATGAGATACTTCATTTGATGCAAACATCATTTTGAAAACTTGACCCTGCCAACACTCAACAATCGCCCAACCGTAGCCTTTCTATCGAAGTGCTCTGGGTAGTGTTGCAGAAATATCCAATTGGATGATGAACTCATTACAGGAGTTTGCCGCGCCAGGAAGACCACTTACGATGATCAGTCGTAGTAGTGCAACCCCACCATTTTCTACATGTAGAGGAGAACCTGTCGGATTTACTTGTCAACCGAACACTGAACTCCTAAGGAATGGACCGCCTTAGCGGAACTTCCAGGCCATTTGGGCCAATATAATAAGGCTGGGCCGGCGCCACTCGACCACTTACGCCACTCCTAGTTCAGATGAAATCCATGACTCTAAAATGTAAAGCTCGTTCCCCCTTTCCCCAAGTAGAAACTTGTTGATACGGCTCTACCAAGAAGTCGTATCTAGTTGGAAAGGAGAACTCACCGATATTTCCCAGGCGATGCATGTTAATGGATTAACTTGTTCCAAGAATTTTACTTCCCGAGTGTTGGGTAAGTAATCAATTCATTTAACAAAACAGCAACCTTGTTGCGAATATAAAATACACCACAGAGCCAGATCCCTCAGGTTTGGAGCGAGTATTTAAATCCCCTTCGAAAGGAGGATCTTAAATATAAAAATGAGTTTTGGGATCCGCTCTAACTTTTAAAAATCATTTTGAAGACTCGCAAAACATTTTTAAAAATGTTTGGAGTGATGCTGATTTAACAAAATAAATCAGTCCCAATATATTAGAAAATATCTGAATATTATTATTTAAATAATATTTCCATAAAGAATAATCTTTATAAAAATAATTGAAGTAGAAGTTTTAAAACTTTACTTGAAATGAATATTAAATAACCAAAGATATACCTATACGAAAGTACTATCTTTATTTGAATAATTAAAAGTGAGTTTGATTATCGACACCTTATTCTTTAATAAAATAAAGAATATATCTCAGCAAATAATCGGAGTCATAGATCCTCAAATGAATATTCAAATAATATTCAATAAATAAAATAAGCTGAGTCATAAGCCCTCGAACGAATATTCGAAATAATATTCAATAAATAAATAAGCTGAGTCATAAGCCCTCGAATGAATATTCGAAATAATATTCATTAAATAATAAGCTGAGTCATAATACCTCGAATGAATATTATAAATAATATTCAATAAATAAAATAAAGGAGTCATACATCCTCAAATGAATATCCTAGTAATATTCAATAAATAATATAAAGGAGTCATAAGTCCTCGAATGAATATTCGAAATAATATTCAATAAATAAATAAAGTTATCGAATAAACCTTATTCGATTAATAGTTTTGAAAACTATAACCATATATATATATAAATATATATATATAAAATCTACTCGGGATCCTCGACTCCCGGTTTTAGAAAATGTTTTCACCTTCGGGTCCCTATACTAAGGGTATATGCAAATTACCGCTATTCTCTAGCATAGGTATTATCAACTGAACCAACAGATATATATGGCAAGAATACGAAACAGGCATGCATATATATACCATATCAGCATGCTTCAATATATCACAAAATTTGCTAATTAACCAACATGCATCTATCACAAGATAATGCATATACATATATACATCACAACAACAGTATAACGGGTAGAAAACTTGCCTGAGCGACTAGAGGTGATAAAAGACTCGGGACGAGTCTGGTAACCTATAAACAACAAGTAAGTTGGAATTAAACCAAAGTCACTTGTAAATCTATACTTTAACTAACTTAGACTCTAACGCTTGTTTTGCGCTTACTGATTCTCTTAAGTCACTCGAGTACCCTCGGCTCCACCATTTTTAATAAATTAACCATTATGAGTTTTAAGGCGATTCCTTCGCGAGTGTCTTACCAACTGCCTAACACTCTTACCATAATTGTTTCATACACTAATTAACCCTTTTTGGTCTTTAACCTATGTTTCAAAGTAAGGCGAGGGGAAAAGTTTCGTTCGCGAAATGCCGTTACTTGAAACCGTCGTTTCTCCTAAACCGTACATCGGAATCAAACGAACTACATATCAAAACGAAGATCGTAACATGAACTATCTAAACATGGCAATGGTCATAATCTAGTAGGGAGTTCTCGGGTCCAAATGTTATGAACAAAAGCAGTCTAAAGTAAATCGGACATTACGACGGCTATCTTTACGCGATTTCCCAATTTTAAACCATTCAAAAACCATCACAATTCAACCTCAATCCATTCATACAACCAAAGTCCATCCTTATCACATCATAACAGCCCCAATAAATTCAATATTAACATTTATACTTATGCTTAAGCTTGAATTTAACTATACTTAAGTTCTTTTAACCAAAACAACAAGATTCACCATTCCATTTCACTACCACTCCAACCCAAACTCTAAACCACAAGCATTAAGCTACTATATCACCATAACAATCAAAATCATCTTATTATACAAAGGAATCTAGGGTTTGGAGATGATATACCTTCCTTGAAATGGTGGGAGTAGCTAGGAAGCCTTAAGAAGCCTTGAGAAGTCTTAGGGATGCTTGGATCTTAAAGGAAAACAAGAAAAATTCAAGTTAAAAACATTGAAATCACTATTCATTGTCTTCTTCATTGATTTATTGAAGAAGATTGAGAATGAATGGGGTGCTTAAACTCATAATATAGCCATATCTATGCATAAGGATGACTAGGGAATTATCTTACCAATTTAGGAAGCTTGGATCTTGGATTTTGAAAAAATTTCCCTTTGAAATGCCAAAAAGCCGAGAGCAAGTTCTTGGTGAAGAGAAATAGATTTTTGTTTTGGTGAAAAATGATTTGTTTTCGCTTGGTTGATTTGGTTTTGTTTTTGTTTTAGTTAATTACCTATTTAACCTTGGACTTTGTGTGGTTAATAACCATCCACATCTCCTTCCTCCTTATGTCATGCTTGTGTCATGCTATGATGTCATCCTTCCCTCCTTGTCCTCTTCTCATTGGTTGGGTGACATCATCCTCTCTAATCCCTTTGATTAATTCCCTAATTGTTTGCCTAATGACCGCTGATCTGTTATATGGTTCGCTTAACTTTCGTTTTCGTTTATCGTTTGAGGGATCATACCCGGGATCTTATTACTTAGGTTCCCTTAACCTTTCTCAATATATTATATTCCTTTTATGATCCTCTCTTATAATCCTTTTTCCTGTTACCTTATACTCAATTCTTTCCGTATCTAGTGGATTTCCAGGAAAAATCAAAGTGTTCGGAATTGGATTCTGACGATCTTTACATACACTTATATACCATATAGAGTACTAATAAAATCTCAGAATATCCATAACAGAACCCCTACATAGTGTGGCATGAAAAGTTTTCTCATTCAGGTAAAACACTATTCATAAGGGTTACAAAAAGTTCAAAATTTTGGGGGTTATTACAGTGAAGATAATGCAGAGCTTAAAGATGCCAAAAGGAGGATGATTGATGAACTTAGATATGCTGAGAGATGTTTGTTGAAGAACTATCTCAGAACAACTCCTGACATCAGAGAGATCAGATGATGAAGCCAAGTCAAGATCTACAACTGATTAAATTCTGATATTTGTACAGACTGAAGCTGTTATCAGAAGTTAAATGTTGGTAAAGCTTTAAGGACTGTAAGTTGTAGTTATCTAGTCTAATTCTCATGCATTTGTACTTAATGTTTTTGACATCATCAAATATCTGTTAAACTTGTATATTATGCTAATTTACAAGTTGGGGGAGATTGTTAGATATATTTGATAATGTCATGGCTAATATGATTTATGTTTAGTTTTCAGATCTTACTTAAACAGGATAAATCAGTACTTACTGGAAGTCAGGACTTAAGGATATCAGTACTTATATTATCAGGAGATAATCATCAGAAGATGGATATCAGAACTTAAGTGTTGAAGTATATTCAGATAAGGACAGTAGCTGATTAAAGGAAAGAAGATCGAGATAAACATAAGAAGAGATGCATGAAGAAGGAATTCTATGAAGAATAAAATACTTGGAAGAAAAGATATCTGATTGATATATTTTAGGAAGCAGAATTATATTCCATATTAATTAGTGATTATCTTGTAACTGTTTAGTATATAAACACAGACATAGGGTTTACACTATAAGTGTTATCATATTCGAGAAGATTATTCATTGTAACCCTAGCAGCTCTCGTGATATTTGTTCATCACTGAGAGGTAACAGTTCCATACTGTAACAGAGTTTATTGTTTCAATAAAGTTTGTTTTCTGTTACTTGAGATATTAAAGTTCGATTTGATTGTACTTTACACTGTATTCACCCCCTCTACAGTGTGTGTGACCTAACAGGTAATTATGTCCTGGGGTGAAAAATTGATATGGTATGTCTATATATGTTAGGAGGAAATACACACAACTATTAGAGATTCAAACGAATGCAAAGCACCCATAAAAAATATAAAATACGGAGAAATTATATCTCTAACTTGTATTATTAATCAAAAAAAATAGTAATAACACATTCAATACATAACACCTTAGTTCTGTTCCAACTCTATATTTAATCCAAACAATTCTCAAGCATATAATCAAATAATAACATCTCAATGGTGTTTCAAACCATACTTAAATCAAATTATGCTCAAGTATCTTCCAAATAATACATAAGCATACATCTTAAGTATTCTCATATTTATCAAACACAATATTACTATGTAAATATCACCCAAAATTAGCCTCAAGACTTATCATACTTGTTCTGCAAGTCTTCTGATACTTGTTACACAAGCCATCCTTTTTTGATATCCAGCCTTTCAACTTTATGACCAACACATGTCATATATATTAACTGTTTATATACAATTATTATCCAACCCAATTAGATAATCACTGTCTACTCATACAATTATTACCCAATTCAGTTATGTCTTGTATTTGATACCCTTATGATTTTGATGATCACACTGTTAGCCAGATTATAGCTTGTTATATGTTATCTTATTAGCAAGCTGAGTATAATATATTTATATGCTACTAAAATTGTTTTACGGAAGACAAATCTTATGAAAGATTTGATCTATCAGCAAGCTAACATTGTTTTGACAGGTTCATCAGCTAGCCTATAATTACTGCCAGAAATAATTCAGGATAAACATATCTTTCAGATTTTAAGGAGAAGTAATATGATTGAGTTTTGTAAGGACTCTGTTATATATTTAACGTGTTTAAATATACTATAGCTCAACTTATATTCAAACTCTTTTAAACAAAAGCATTTCCTATTTTCTGGTGAGTCATTAACTACGTTTTATTATCCAAACAACTTGCTTCAATCAGAATTCAATTTAAACTAAATATGGACATTTTATCATTTAATTATATATTATCTTTAGTTTAAATATATTTAAGATTATCTTAACATTCAAATAATAACCAACTAGTTGTGAGACTTGGTTAAGATCGGAAAGTTGTTGTTTTATTCGAAAGTTAACTTAGTCTATAAATATATTCGGGTATACCTTCTTTCTAGTTTGATCCACGAAGTATACACCACACTATCTAAGAAAATATAACTTTGCATTCATTGAAAAATCTTTTATTTGAGCTCTAGCATATACACGTATATCTATATATATATAGTTCATAACTTCAGTTGTAATTTTCATGTAATCTTGTATTGTTCAAGGTGTAAACATTTGTTGCTGAGTAGTTGAGCTTGGATACCAAGAATTCCGGGAATTATATTGCTAAAGAAGGCTATACATGCTTGGTATAGGGCTTAGAGGCTAATTCATTCAAGGGAATATGTGTTATCAACAAGCTGTTATCTGGAACAAGAGATAAAGAGTGACATATTATTCAATCTTGTAATCGTATCATTTCAGTAATTAATAATATATTCTTTTACCAATTTGTTAAAGTACCGGGACGTAGACCATTAGGCATAGGGTTCGAACATGGCTAAAACTCTCATGTGTTATTTACTTGCTCTTATTTATTTTTTGCATTACATATCGATTGTCAGCTCGTTAACAGCATATATTTGAATTTAACAATAAGCTGTCCGACAGTTTGATAATTATTCGGTAACATTTAAAAATCAGTTCTAGTTAGTCATAACACTTATTCATCCCCTCTAGGTGTAGAATTTCAGTATCATCAAGCCAATACAACATATTGGTTTTAAACCCAACAGTTCTCCCTTTCAACCCAATATTGCATAACATATTGAACAGTAACCATCAAAACATCAATGCTCGTTCTTTCAACTTTTAAAGATCACTAAAACCTGTATAGTAACCTCCAAACTAACATTCTTCATTATAACGGTATATCTATTTATAAAATTATGGGCATTAACCACCACGAGTGCCCATCCATTTATTGTGTCACCTGATCTTTGCTTCCAAAATCCTTCAGTCTCCTGAAGAAGAACAATAACATCATTCAAAATATTCACTTTGTTGATCAAACTATTGAAACAATTCTGATGATCTCTTCCATCTTCTTCCATCTCGAGTTCGAACAAGTTGATCCATGGTGCAATACAACTATCAAACCGCACGTAACTTTGCTTTTTCCCACATTGGTAAGCTTCTTATCATCGTTGTACACCGCCATACCAATTGTTAGGTCACACAACACTATAGAAGGGGGTTGAATATATTATTTATACAATCAAATCAATTTTAAACATAAGTATGTAACAATAATCAAGTTTATTCAATATAATAAGCTCTATTACAAAGTAGGTTAAACTACTCTCTCAGTGATGAAAAATATCACTAAGAGCTGCTAGGTTACAATGAATAATGTTTGTCATGAATGATAACACATATAGTGTAAACCCTAAGCTGTGTTTATATAGTACACAGTTACAAGATATCTTCTAATTTATATGGAATATAATTTTGTCTCCTAAAATATATCAATCAGATATTATCTTCTACAAGTCTTCTAGTCGTCTAAATCTTCATGCATATCTTCCTATGTTTAGTCCAGATCCTTTCATGTAAATCAGCCGCACTTTACTCCTGAAGCATATCCTCCTTAAGTTCTGATATCTTCCTGTCTTCAGTAAAGTCTGATTTTTAGTAAGTACTGATAAGTCCTGATATTAAGTTCTGAAACTAAACACAAATCAGATTAGACATAACATCACAAATATATCTAACAATTTCCCCCAACTTGTAAATTATGAAAAATATACAAGTTAATAGATTTGATGATGTCAAAAACATTTAAGTACAAATGCAATGGGAGTTTATTTAGACAACTAACTACAACTTACAGTACATGTAGCTTTACCAATATCACTGGATCAATCTGAATCCAAAGTAATTCCTTATAAAGTCTTTTACCAACTTGTCTTCAGCTTTTCTCAGAACTTCAACTAACTGTGCTTTGACTTGCATCAGTTCTTCTTCTTCATTGTCACCAATCTGATAAATGGTTGTTCTGAGTGCATGAATTGATGTTCTTTCAAGACCATCTCCAAGTCTGATAACTCTAGGATGTAAAGAGTCTTCATTGTAGCATAGACACTTTCCTTTCAGAATAACTTCCACCTTAACAAAGTTCTTCCTCATAGGAATTTCTCTTCCATCATCTTCAGTTATTTTTGGAATATACTGAGAAACCTTTGTACCAGAGATTCTGAGAAGATCTCTTATAGCCTTCAAAATATATTCTGACCATCTTCTTGTAACATCAGATTTTACTTCCAGAAGGTAATGAATATGTTGAAGCTCTTTGACAAACTTCTTTAGCACATCAGTATCAGCTAGTCTGTAAGTTCTGCCATCATTGAGAAATAAGATCAATTTCTCTTTTAGATCATCTTTATCATGAGCATCCATCACAATTTGAGCAGACAACACTTTGTCAAGGTACTTTTATTTGATTTGTTCATATGGTTTGTCTGTCAACATGAAAGGATCTCTGAGAGTAACTTCTACTCCTGTTTGTATCTTTTCTTCAAAATAACCTAATCTAGCTCTATCTCTAGGTTTCTTGGCTCTCAACCAAAATGTTGCAAGTTGATTAATCATTAGATTGGTCTTAGGTTCCACTGGAGTAGCTTTGTTCTATAACAGCTTCTTCTTATCAGCAATTGTAATCTTGTTCAAATCAACTTGAGCTCTGTCAAAGGTTGATGTCTTGATGACTTGATCAGGATTTGCTGTTTTATTTATACCTTGTTATTCTGAAATGTCTTCACTCTGAATAACTTGAGCTATGACAGATGTTGTCTTAGATTCTTCTGTTATCTTCTTTCTTTTCAGAGTTTCAATAGTTTCATCTTCTGCAACTGTATCATCAAAAACCTGAACCATTTTGCACACAGGATTCATCAGGATTTGAGTAATCTTCATCTCCTGTTTCTTTTTTGGTTCATCAATCTTTCCTTTCCCTTTTACCTTGGGATCAATTTCAACTTGTGATCTTGTCTTGGGCTTTGAAGCCTCAGAAGTTGACCTTTCCTTGATCACAATGCCTTTTTCCTTAGGCCTTGGAGGTTTCTTTGCATTAGAAGCTTTAGATTTAAGATTTGTCTTCTCAGCTGCAAATCTAGCTTCTTCCTCCTTTAGAGTCTCTAAATCCATTCCAGGATTATGCTTGAGAAATAATCTTTTAGCAATTTCTTCAAGAGTCTGAATCTTGGGATCCTTATCGTAGATAGTAGTATCCCTTCCCTTAAGCTTCAGAGTTTGTAAAAACTTCTGATAGTCTTGACTTTCAGCTTGAATCAGAATATCAGAACTTGATATCAGACTTTGATTATCAGAACTTGCTTTCAGAACTTGAGCATTCACAGCTTCAGAACTTGTATTCTTCTGTGTAAAAGATTTTCTAGAATCAGAAATTAGTTTCTATGAAGAAACTTTGCTGCTTTGTTTGCCTTGACCTTGACCTTTGCCCTTTCTAGGGTTTCCCTGGTCATCTTCAGAGTCATCCTTTTTCTTCAGTAATTTGCTAATTGATCATTTGGACTTAACTACCTTCTCCCCCTTTTTGGCATCATCTGATAGGAGTAAAGAAAGAAGGAGTTCCACTAAAGATTGGATCTCAGTTAATTGAATTTGTTGAGCAGCTTGATTTTGCAAGACCTCATCCAGTTGGGCCTGCTGCTTTTCTTGAACTTTCTCAATTGCTTCCACTTTCTCTTGAATAGGTCTGATAAACCTCTTTTTGTCTAGTTTGATCTCCATGTCTAGCTTATCAGCTGTTTCTTGAAGTTTATCAACCTTTGCTTGAGTTGTGGAGTGTAGACCATGAAGAGATTTAGTACTGAGAGCAGTGACTTTAAGTTGTGTCTTAAAATCAGAATTTGTCAGCAACTCATCAGCTTTTGAAATATGATCTTTCAAAACATTTGAGCTTGGAATGAAGTCAGGTTCATTCCACTTCCTTATCCATTCAACTCCTCTGTGAGTTTCTTCCCATGGAACAGGAGCATCTTCTTCAACAAATTTAAGTAGTGCCTCCTTTCCAAGAATTGGAGCATTAACTGGAGCACTGTCTCCAGAACTTGATAACATCTCCTCATCTTCTAATAACACAAGAGTCTGTGTAGCTGAAGGAGATTCTGGAACAACTTCATCTGTTTCAGGATCCAAATCCAGAATTAGAGTAGTAGGAATATCAGCATTTTATGGAGAAACAGGTGGAGTTGACTCATTTGCTTGTGGTGCTTCCAGATACAAGATAGTTGGTATATGTAACCTGTGAATATCAATTTTAGGACTTAATCCTGAATCTTCAACTGTAGTTGTTTCTTTGAATGGAGAGATAGGATGTGTGATCACTGTGTCTGGAACAGTGTCTTCAGGTGCTGGAAGGGCTTCAATGACTATTGTTGATCCCCTTCCAAAGCTTCTTCAGCATCCTCATATTGAGCTTGTGTAATTTTCACACATGCTCTCTTCTTCTTTGATCTGGACTTTGGTTGTGAAGGTGTTGCTTGAGCAGCATCAAAACTTGAAGTTCCTTTCCTTTTTAAAATTCCAGAACCCTCAGCTTCATTCTTTTTCTGAGGAGTTACCTCTTTAGCTTCAACCTCCTTCTGAAAAATTACCTTTTCAGCTTCTACTGTCACAGGTTCTGATGCAAGAACCTGGACTTGTTCATCCTCATCTGATTCATCTCTTAGAATCAACCTTCTCTTTCTCCTTGGTGGAGATTGAGGAACAGATTTAGTTCTTTTGGTTGTAGGCCTAGAGGATGTGTCAGATTTTACAACTGGCACCTTTTGAGAAGTACCAGAGGTTGGTTTGGATTTGAGAGGTGACGTTGATGTTTGTGATTGAGAGAATTGTGCTGGTTGAAATTAGGTTATGATGGTAGGTTGTGGTTGAGAGTTGGAAGGCTGTGTTGGTGGAGGTTGAGAGGGTGCAACTTCAGGAAATTTGGGTGTGTATGTGTTGGGGTTAGAGTTTACTAAGAACTGTTTTATAAATTCAGAAATTTAAAGGGGTCTTAGTGAGTTTTTCTTATTATCAGCAGCTAACAAGTCAGTGAAAGCCCTTTTATGAAGTTTAAAAGGTTGAATTGACTCACTAAAGTTTTGGGGCTTATCAGAACTACAAAAATTGTAAATAAGTTAACATAATCTAGCAAAGTAAACAGTATTTGGGTCCTCTTTAATCCTATCCCAAATAAAACCTAAAATAGCATTAGCATAATTAAAATGAGTTTGATTAAGAAGTGCATACCCTATTTGCTGACTCAGAATTGGAATAGCATCAAAGTTTGAGCATTTATTGGCAAAAGCTCTGTGATGCAGTCGAAAAAGAAACTCCACTCCCTTTTGATGTGGGGCCTTTTCAGTTGTCCCACCTTGGACAAACTTTTCTTATAGCCAAGATTGGCCATCATACCCTGTAGCAGTGGGTCTTCAATCTGAGCATTGAAAGTACAATTCTCTGGCAAATGCAGAGCTTGTCAAACAGTAGATAGAGTAACCAGGTGCTCATCTTCCCCGGTTGTGAAAATGATGCTTGGAGACCCATCTTCACCACCATCATCATAAACTCCAATCCTCCAAAACTCCAGTATCTGTGTTCCTGAGAGTGATTCTGGTTGAGTCAAAGCATACCCAATCTCACTTCGAGCAAGAAAGTCTTGAATGAAGTGAAGATCTGATGGAACATCGTCCTTGGTGAAAATATCCATGTAGTTGTTGGGGACGAACTTGGCTCCATTAAAGATAACGTCCTTTGGTGCCATTTTTGTAAGAAATTAGGTGAAAAGTTGTGTGTATGCAAGGTTTTTGATAAAATGCCTGTGAAAAAATAGCTTCAGAGAATAATAGAGAGTAAAAGAGAGAAAGAGAATAAGAGAGATTAGAAAAGAGTAAAAGTAGGTAAAAGATTGTAAAATCTTTTATCTCTCATATATATATACTCTCCACTAGTTACAACGGCTTAATTCTGAAGCAGAACCGACATTGGACACCTAGCAGCATGTAATCAGTCAAAACATTATTAGTGGGCACGGTAAACTTGCAGTAATTATTGCTCACATGCTGTTACCAAAACAAACACGCAACCCATCAACCAAATTATTATCACTATTTTTATCTCACATAATTATTTTCTGATAAAATATGACAGTTACAGTAAATACCAAAAATAAGTCAAGTAATTAAATAATGCCACATAAGCATCAGAGTTTCCATCGGGATTTGTATCAGAACTTGACTATTATTAGAATTTAATGGTCATCAGAACATGGCTTCTGTACTCAAAAAGTGAATGACTATTTTTATGATTCTTCACACAAATACTGACTGGTTTCTTCAGAATTTAATCATCAGAATTTGTCCTCAGAATTTATGCAAATGATACTTAACTATTTGTCAGAAACAACTTAATCACCACAGTAATTTTCATCATTCATATGGAGTGATAGTGTGTGCATGTGCAAATGATCAGATAAAGATTAAAGTCTGATAAACTTCAGTATATCTTAGAAATAAGGCATAACTAAGAAAAATGCCTAAAATCTGTCTTGAATTTTGAAGTCTACTATATAATAAATTTATGAAAGTATCCACCTCAACTATTTGTGCTCATTTTATGCATCTTTTAAAAAAAATTTGACAGTGGTTTCTCAGTGTAAATGAGTTACAACTGTTATCAGAATTTATGTTATTATCAGAATATTTCTCCAGTAATCAGAGAATGTGAAAAGTCACCAAGAAAATTTTGCTTTTCTAATACATATTACTTAATACCAGCAATGCACTTGGGTCTTCCCTGTCACATATTTACTCTAGATCTCAAATGTTCAATTTTTCTTTTCTTTTATTTTCTTCAGATAAGTGAGGCTTATCAAGCATGTAGTTCATCATTAAGATTTACTAACATCAGAATTTAACAGATAAGAAGTAAAAATCTAGTTTGTGACTTAGTAATAAGATACATGAAGTAAATTTAACTAAGATCAAAATCAGAATTTGCTTGTGTTAATAATTTCCACATAAACAACTAATTCAAATATGGGATACATAGTTTGTTAAAGATTACTAAGTCTTTGGATATCTTTTCATAATTTGTCCCTATGGATTTATGAAATTGCATTCGCATTTATTTGGGGTCGTCCGAAAGTGAATCGGGGCTGAAACCAATGAAACTAGGTTTCTAAATAATTCTCGTAGGCATAACAAAATAATCCTTATTGGATTGAATAGTCACAGAACATTCAAAATACTTTCAGAGTTTATAGAATCACATCAGATAACAATCAGTATTTAATATGTTACAATTTAAGCACAGATTACATGGAGATAAGACAATCTGTAAACACTGATCATAAAGTCTGATGCATGAGAACAAAAACTAAACAGATTTAGAGAAAGAACCTGAAACCATTCCAAGTTCATTTACCAGTCTTGTAAAAGTAGCTTCACATAGTGGTTTTGTGAAGATATCTGCTAGTTGTTGATCTGTTGGGACAAAATGCAATTCTACTGTACCTTCCATCACATGTTCCCTTATGAAATGGCACCTAATGCTGATGTGCTTTATCATTGAGTGTTGAACTGGATTACCTGTCATAGCAATAGCACTTTGATTATCACGTTAAATGGGTATTTTAGAAAATTCTAACCCATAGTCCAGTAACTAATTCATCATCTAAAGAATCTGTGCACAACAGCTTCCTATAGCAATATATTCTGCTTCTGCAGTTGATGTGGAAATTGATTTCTGTTTCTTGCTAAACTAAGAAACCAATCTGCCTCCAAGAAATTGGTAGCTTCCACTAGTGCTTTTCCTGTCTATTTTGCATCCTGCGAAATCTGCATCTGAGTAACCTATTAGCTTAAAATCTGATTCCCTAGGATACCAAAATCCTATATCAGCCGCACCCTTGAGGTACTTAAAAATTCTTTTCACAGCTATTAGATAAGGTTCTCTTGGATCAGCCTGAAATCTTGCACAAAGACAGGTAGCATACATGATATCAGGTCTACTTACAGTTAAATAGAGAAAGAGCCAATCATACCTCTGTAGTTAGTAATATCTACTGATGCTCCGGTATCTTTATCTAACTTGGTGGCAGTGGCCATGGGAGTGGATGCAGTGGAACTGTCTTGCATTCCAAATTTCTTGAGTAAATTTCTGGTGTACTTGGATTGATTTATGAAAGTACCTTCTTCAGTTTGCTTGACTTGAAGTCCCAGAAAATAGCTCAACTCTCCCATCATACTCATTTGATATCTTGACTGTATTAATTTGGAAAATCTTTCACAGAGTTTTGTATTTGTAGAGCAAAAGATGATATCATCAACATATATATGTACCAAAAGTAAGTCCTTTCCATGGTTAAGGTAGAATAGAGTTTTATCAATTGTGCCTCTGGTAAATCCACTTTCCAGAAGGAATTGAGCTAAAGTCTCATACCATTCTCTTGGAGCTTGCTTAAGGCCATAAAGTGCTTTGTCAAGCCTGTAGACATGATTTGGAAGTTTTGGATCTACAAAGCCTGGAGGTTGTTCAACATATACCTCTTCTTCCAATTCTCCATTGAGAAAAGCACTTTTCACATCCATTTGAAAGACTTTAAACTTTTTGTGAGCAGCATAAGCCAAAAAGATTCTTATGGCTTCCAATCTAGCAACTGGAACAAATGTTTCATCATAGTCAATACCCTCGTGTTGAGAGTAACCTTTAGCAATTAGCCTTGCTTTGTTTCTTGTAATTATGCCATCATTGTCAGTTTTATTTCTGAACACCCATTTTGTACCAACAATGGATTTCCCTTTAGAGCAGTTACTATAGTTTTAATAACATCAGAGTTTAACCCGTCAGAACTTACAGGATCAGGATTTAGGTCATCATAATTTACAGAATCAGAATTTACATCTTCATTTTCAAATCTCAGCTGATCATGATCATTGAAATCTTCAAGTCCAGTAATCTTTTTATCATCAAAAGATACATTGATAGATTCCATGACAACCCTTGTTCTTAAATTGTAGACTCTGAAGGCTTTTGTGGAAAGTGGATATCCAACAAAAATTTCTTCATCAACTTTTAGATCAAATTTTGATAACTGTTCAGGATGAGTCTTAAGAACAAAACACTTGCATCCAAATACATGAAAGTATTTTAGATTTGGCTTGTTTTTCTTCACAATCTCATATGGTTTTTTTCATGCTTGTTTATGAGTGTAGCATTTTGTGTAAAACAAGCAGTTTGCACAGCTTCAGCCCAAAAATAGGTTGGTAGCTTTGCTTCATCAAGCATAGTTCGTGCAGCTTCAATAAGAGTTCTATTCTTTCTTTCAACAACTCCATTTTGCTGTGGAGTTCCAGGAGCAGAAAATTCCTGCTTAATTCCTTGGTCTTTGCAGAACTCTTCTATGATTGAATTCTTGAACTCAGTGCCATTATCACTTCTTATTATTTTAACAGAATCTTTGTCTAACTTATCCAGCAGTCTGACATGATCAGTTAGAGTAGATGCAGTTTCATTCTTCTTGTGCAAGAAATACACCCAAGTGTATCTTGATAACTCATCCACTATAACCATAGCATATTTCTTCTTTGCAATGGACATGACATTGACTGGACCAAATAGATCAACATGTAGTAAGTGATGAGGCTCAAGAATTGAGGATTCAATTTCGCTCTTGAATGAAGATTTTCTTTGTTTTGCCTTTTGACATGAATTACAAAGACCATAAGGAGAAAATACTGATTTTGGCAGTCCTCTCACAAGATCTTTCTTTACTAGCTCATTTATGTTGTTGAAATTTAAATGAGTGAGTCTCTTGTGCCAATTCCATCTTTCTTCAATTGATGCTCTGCTTAACAGACAGATTACAGAACCATTAGAATTTATTGAAAGTCTGGCTTCATATATGTTACCATGTCTATAACCTTTCAGAACCACTTTGCCTGTAGAATTACTTACAACTTCACAGTATTCTTCAAAGAAATCCACATGATAACCTCTGTCACAGATTTAACTCACACTTAGCAGATTGTGTTTAAGTCCTGAGAAACTCCTGGGCCAGCTTTCTCCATAAAGTCTGATAGCAGGGCTTTATTTCCAGTCACATGTCCTGAACATCCACTGTCCAGAACCAGAATGTTTTTCCTGTTGCCCTGCAATCACAAAGACCACTATTGGTTAGTTTTAAGGACCCAGACTTGCTTGGATCCTTTGGCTTTTTTAAGTTTGTTAGCATTTGCAGCGGATTTAGTTTCAGAGTTTATGCCAACATGCTTTTTATCAGACTTTATATCAGACTTTGCATCAGAATTTACACTAAAAGAAATTACACTAACTTTCTTTAAAGAAAGTTTTATTTGATAATAATCATAGTACAAACTATGATATTCCTTACAAGTATAAATAGAATGCCATAAACTACCACAATGAAAACAAGGATTTTGTGGTTTAAACCTAACAGACTGACTCTTAACTCCTGATCTAGGAGGTAAAGAGTTTATATCTTTATTTTTCCTGCAAAAAGAAGCAAGATGGTTAGAGTTTCCACAATTATAGCATTTCTAATAGCATTAGGAACCGGCATATAATTATTGCTTTTATTCACACCTTCCTTTCCATTCCTATTTTTCCTAGCTTCTTTTACCTTGTTCATATTTTTAATCTCGTTCATCTTATACTTAAGCTGCTTCTTTGTCATTAAGCCAACATTTACCACAGTTGGTTTATCCTGCTTTAATTTGTCAGAAGTTGACTTTTCTTTAACTTCTGTTTTAGAGTCTTTCATCTTTTCAGATTTTAACTTGTCAGTATTTGACACAAACTTGATAGGATTAATTTTAGGCTTTTCAGCTTTCTTGGTAAAGTTTCGTTTAGATGACACAATTTCCTTTTCTTCTTTATCATCTAGGTAACCTAGTCCTTCTTTCGAATTTCCATTTTCTAAGATTTTCTGAGTTGTTCTTCCAGAGTTAGTCCAAGTTTTGATTATCTCCTTTTCTTTTTCTAGTTCAGATTTAAGAGATTGATTCAGTTTTAGCAGTTCATCTTTAACATACAAAGCCTCATCTCTTTCTTTCTGAGTTTGATGAAATATAACTAACTCTTTTTTTAAGTAGTCATTTCTATTTCTAAGAGCAAGACTTTCAGATTTTAATCTTTCATTTTTTAAAGTATGATCTCTAAAACTAATGAACATGGTTTTAAGATATAATCTTAGCTCAGAAATATCATCAGTATGAAAAGCAAGAGTTGGATGAGGTACCTTCAATTCAGCAGTTCCAGAACTGCTATCAGCATTTGCCATCAAAGCATAGTTCACCTCTTCTTCAGAATCTGAAGTGTCTGCCCAATTTTTCTTCTTTGTGATAAGTGTCTGGCCTTTATCACCTTTTCCTTTCTTGCAGTCAGGAGAGATGTGGCCTCTTTCACCATAATTGTAGCATTTGACATTTGAGTTGTCTCCTCTGTCAGACTTTCCTCCTTTGCCTTCAGTCTTTCTGAACCCTCTCTTTTCAGAACTTCCACCTTTCCTGGAAAACTTCTTACCCTTTCCGAATTTCTTATAGGCTATCTTTGTGATACCCTTCACCATAAGAGCACAGAGTTGCATCATCTCTGCATCAACATCCACTTCAGATAAATTTTCAGATTCTGAATCATCATCATCAATATATGATGACTCTGAATCAGACTGTATGATGAGAGCCTTTCCTTTGCTCCTCTTTGAGACAACCACTTTAGGAGATTCCTCCTCAGCTTTAAGTGCAACTGTCTTTGACTTTCTTCCATGCCTTTTGCTCCTTTGATCCATCTCAAGTTCATGAGTCTTGAGCATACCATAAATTTCATCAAGAGTAGTTTCAGCAAGGTCATAGTTATCTCTTATGGTAGTAGACTTTAAATCCCAATTTTCAGGAAGAGCCAAAAAGAATTTTAAATTTGAATCTTCAAGATCATATTCCTTGTCCACCAGTGACAGATCATTCAAGAGTTTGGCAAATCTGTCATATAAGTCAGTTAGTGACTCATCAGATTTTGAGTCAAAGTGTGCATACTCCTGTGTGAGTATTGTCTTCCTGTTCTTTTTTATGGCTTCAGTTCCCTGGCATCTTGTCTCCAAAGCATCCCATATTTCCTTTACAGTCTTGCATCCAATCACCCTGTTTGACATGACATTGTCAATTGTACTATGAAATAAATGCCTTACCCTTGCATCCTTGGCAATAGATGAGATGTCTTCAGGTGTGTAATCACATTTCTCCTTTGGTATGGTCTTTACTGGTTGATCAGCAACTGTAACAGAAAGCTTGGTAGGCTTATATGGTCCATCATTCTATCAAGGTATTCTAGATCTGTGGCTTTCAGAAACATAGCCATCTTTAGTTTCCATATAGGATACTCAGATGCTCTCAGTATGGGAACCCTAATACTTTCATATCGACTGTGGGTTTGATTGTTTTGAGTATCTTGAGTTTTGGTGGGCTTAGGTGGAGTTTGTGTTTCGTCATACATGATTGTAAACTGGATCTCACTGTTTTTATATCAACAGAGAAGCTCTGATACCAATTGTTAATTCACACAACATTATAGAAGGGGGTTGAATATAGTGTTTATACAATCAAATCGATTTAGAACACAAGTATGTAACAGTAATCAAGTTTATTCAATATAATAAGCTCTGTTACAAAGTAGGTTAAACTACTATCTCGGTGATGAACAATATATTATCTTCTACAAGTCTTCTAGTCGTCTAACTCTTCATGCATATCTTCCTTTGTTTAGTCCAGATCATTTCCTGTAAATCAACCGCACTTTACTCCTGAAGCATATCCTCCTTAAGTTCTGATATCACAAGTTCTGATACCTTAAGTTCTGATATCTTCCTATCTTCAGTAAAGTCTGATTTCCGGTAAGTACTGATATTAAGTTCTGAAACTAAACACAAATCATATTAGACATGACATCACAAATATATCTAACACCAATTGAACCTCGATTTTTCCTCCAACTCTATCCATCTCGGACATTGGCTCTGATACCACTTGTTAGAAGTAAACACACAACTATTCGAGATTCAAATAAACCAATGTGGAGCACCCAAGCAAAATACATGACGCGGAAAAATATGTCATAATTTATATTATTAATCAAAATAATTATCAATAATACATTCAATATATAACAACTCAATGGTGTTCCAACTCAATATTTAAGTAAACAATGCTCAAGCATACAATCAAATAATAACACCTTAATGGTGTGCCACACGATTCTTAAGCCAAACAATTCTCAGGTATTTGCCAAATAATGCTTAAGCTTATTTCCTAAGTATTCTCATATATACCAAATACAATATGACTATGTATATATAGCCACCTAAAACTTAGCCACAGGACTTATCATACTGATTCTATAAGTCTTACCATACTTGTTATACAAGTCTTCCTTTTTGAAGTCCAAACTTCCAACTTTGTGCCAAAACATACCATATATAATAATTACTTACCTACATTTATTATCTTACCCAATTAGATAATAATTGTCTACCTATACAATTATTACTCAGTCCAGTTAGATTTTGTATTATCAAGATCATACAACCTATTAGGTTTAAACTAGGAGTGCAAACGAGTCAAACCGTTCGTGAGCTACTCGATCTCAGCTCATAAAATACTTGAATTTGGCTCGCTAACAATCGAGTCGAGATCGAGCTCTTCAAATTATTCATTGAGCTAAGCTCGAGCTTCAAATTACTCGGCTCGTAAAGTTTTTAAGCCTTATCGAGCCTCTATTATTTTTATATTTTATATATATATATATATATATTTACATAAATATTTAATATTTTATTTATATTTTATTTATTTAATCGAATCAAACTCGAGCCGAACCTATCATATTTCGAGGTTTTATATCATCACTAATGATGAAGTATGAAGAGGAGAGAGAAAAGTAAGATTTTATTATAATAAGACTTGTTCTTCATTACAATAGAATAGGGGCTTATATAGCCAACAATCATACATAATAAAGGAAAATATCGTCACAAGGAAACTATTATAACCATGAAGCTATCCAATAATATAATATCATTATATATGTTAACATCCCCCTCAAACTCACGATGTTAAATCGGGAGTTTGTCAACCAAGAGACGGAGCCACGTAACTAAACAAATCCAAAACTGCAACACCAGATTCAAGAGCATCCAAACAAATCCAAAAACATAGTTACGAATCCAAACAAGCCAAAAAACTTCCAAGCGAATCCAAAGACGCAACAAAAAAAGAGAAATCATCCAAAGACGCAGCAACCCAAGAGAAAACAAAGCAATCAAATCACCAAAATAACAAATCTGCAACCATCAAAAACAATACCAAAACTGTATGCGAAAATGAATTATAATCCAAAACCAAACTCCATAATAAGCCCAATACAAACTCCAAATAACTGAATCCAAGTCAACAAACTGTATCCAATCCTCAACCAAACTGTATCCCAATTCAAATTGAATCCAAATCGAATAAAATTCATATGCCTAGAGCACCAAATAAACTAAACCAATCCCTCGCAGGGCCAATGTGCCTAGAGCACCAAATATACTAAACCAATGTGCCTAGAGCACCAAATAACCTACACCAATGCAACGAAGAGCCAATGTGCCTAGAGCACCAGATAAAATAAAACAAAAAAATGGAGAAGTGTACAGATTTGCCTAGGGCTACCCCCATCATCAACACGAGAAAAAAGAAGAAGATGAGAGCGAAAGAAGAAGAAAAAAAAATTATTCTCAAGGAGCCAATATCTCCAATGCGAGACCGAGAGTGTCTATTAGAGTTCCAACCAAAACCAGTAGAAAAATTGTACGAGAGTTCTAACCAAAACCTGCAGAAAAGTTGTATAAGAGTCCCAACCAAAATCAGCAGAAAAAATAAACTTTAACCAAAATCAATTTTGTTTACCCATGAGAAATCCGACCAAATCGAAGAAAAAAACAATAGTCATGATTAAAACTCAAAATCATCCGAGAAAAAGAAGAAAAATATTCGATTTGAATAAGAAGAATACGAGAAAAAAACAATAATCATATCACATATTTTAAACCCAACATGTGAAACCCAACCCGATATAACTCATCATCAACCTATCCCGGATCGAACCATAGCTCTTGATACCATGATAAAGTATGAAGAGGAGAGAGAAAAGTAACTTAATGATGAATCAAAAATATAATGGGGAAAAGTAAGACACTGTCAATAAAGTGTTGGTGCAGTGGCTGAGCTCTTGTACCACCTTGTCAGAGTTCATGAGTTCGACTCCTGGGTGTGTGTAATCAATTAAAAAAGTAAGCCACTATCTAGGATCTTCAAGAGACTAGCTAAGCGACTTCTTAAATTTAATATATAAGGAATATGACATAAATTTCACTCCAAGAGAGTACTTAGTTTTTCCTTAAAAATTGGACATACTCATCTTCTTTCTTATTTTTAAGGAACTCTATCTCATCCCTTCTTTCAATTTTATGATTAAAATATTCATTTCCCTCCATTTTAAATCATCTATTTCCTATTATTTCTCTCTTTCTCTTTATAAATTTAATATAATAATAATAATGAGCATATATAAAGCCCACGACCCCCTTTATACAAATAAATGACTTAAACCAATTGAGCCAGGGGTCAATTTGTTTATATTTTGATAACATTAAGTATTGAGCTATATGCTTATTTCGTTATATTAGGTGGCTAAACCTATATAATTTAATATTCGTATAGAATGAAATCATTCAAGACTAGGGTAATTAACTCTTATACTCATGTGCAACAACAGGATTATAATTACTATTTTAATTTATAATAATTTTCATAAATTAACTAGATAATTTTTTGATAATATATTATCATATAATAATAATTTATTAATTATCGAGACTTGGGGATTAACTCATTTCGATATACAAACTTTATGCTTGTGCACAACAGCTATGGGTATAATCGAGCCAAGTCGAGTCGAAAACTGTCAGGATCGATTAAAAATGTTCAAGCTCGAGTTCAACCGAGCCTTAAATTTCAAGCTCGAAACTTGGGTCGTAAAATGTTCAATAGGTTCAACTTCGGCTTGAAAGCTCGAATCAATTTCACCAAATATTGATAAAAACTTGAAATATGATAGGTTAGGTTGGAGTTCGATTCTACTAAATTTAAATAAATAAATAAAATATTAAATATTTATATTAAAATATATTTATATTAAAAAAAATAGTAAAGGTCCGACAAATCTCGCGAATCTTACGAGCTGAGTAATATAAAGTTCGAGCTTGACTCCGTAAAGAATTCGAATAATTCGAGCTCGATCGATTATTACAGAGCCAAATTCGAAAAGTTTACGAAATGAACTCTAATGGCTAACGAACAACTTTACTACTTTACACCCCCTAACAGCAGCATAATTATAATTATTTTTTAATTTATATGACTTTTTAGGCAAACATTTAATTCAAAATTATAATTTTGATCTCGTATTCTGATAAAAATAAAAAAATTATTGTTGAAATGGAGAACTGAACCCATGAAACGTATGTGCAAATTAATGACTTCAACTAATTGAAATCATTCAAGACCTGGGTAATTAACTCATTACGATATATTAACTTTATACTCATATGCAACAAAAGGATTTTTTTTTAATTTATAAAAAAATTTCATACATTAAATAAATTATTTATTGATAACATATTACCATATAATAATAATTTATTTATTATCAATACTTGGGAATTAACTCAATTCGACATACTAACTTTATGCTCGTACACAAAAACTAGGGTTATAATCGAGCAAAGTCGAGTTGAAAAATGTGAGGCTAGATTAAAAATATTCGGGTTCGAGCACGAGCTCGAGTTCAACCAAGCCTTAAATTTCAAACTCGAAACTCGGCTCGTAAAAAGTTCGGTAGACTAAAATTTAGATTTAAAGCTCTAACGAATTTCACCAAATATTGAATAAACTCGAAATATGATAGGTTCGGTACGAGTTCGATTATGTTAAATATATAAAATATAAATAAAATACTAAATATTTTTTTATAAAAATGTATATATTTAAAAAGTTTAAAAATAGTAAAGGTTCGATAAGGATCGCAAACCTTATGAGCCGAGTAATTTGAAGTTTGAGTTCAACTCCGTAAGGAATTTTATGGGCCGAACTCTAGTGACCAACGAACAATTTGACTAATTTAAACCCCTGTCAGCAGCACAATTATAATTATTTTTTTAATTTATATGACTTTTTGGAAAAACATTTAATTCAAAATTACTATTTTTATCTCTTATTCTGATAAATATAAAAATTTATTGTTGGCATGGAGAACTGAACCCATGACACCTATGTTCAAACTGATGACTTCAATTAATTGAGTTAAATACCCATTGCTTATATTTCATTAACATCAAAAAAAAATATTGAGTCAGAGATTTGTTTATTTACATTCTGGGATTCAACCTATGTAATTTAATATTTATATAAAATAATATGATTTGAGACTTGTGTAATTAACTCATTTAACTTATGTAAAATTTCATAAATAATATTTATATAAACAATATGATTTGAGACATTTTACTCGTGTAAAACAATAGGATTATAATAATTTTTTAACTTATGTAAAATTTTATTATCAAATATAGAATTAGACATTCATACATCTAATAAATTTTCTTTTGACATTATATTAATATAAAATAATATTTTTCCATCATCGATACATATGTAATTAACTCATTTCGATATACTAACTTTATGCTCGTGTAAAATAGCAGAATTATAACCATCTTTTAATATATACAGTATGACTTTTAAATTAAATAAAAATTACTTTTTGCCCCTGTGTTTTCATAAAAAAAATCATTGTTGGTATTGAGACACATGTGCAAATTAATGACCAAAACTAATTGAGATAAAGACTCATTTTCTTATATTTAATAACATTAGCTATTAGCTGCATGATTATTTTTTTAAATTGCACGACTCAACCTATATAATTTATTATTCGTTTAAAATAAATGAGACTTGGGTAATTAACTCATTTTGATATAATAACTTGATAATCGTGTACAATAACAAGATTATAATTATTTTTTTAATTTATATAGAATCTTATTGTAAAATTTAATATTGGACATTTATACATTAAATAAATAAGTTCTTTATAATATGTTACTATAAAATTATAATTTTTAATCATCGAGATTTGGGTAATTAACTCATTTTGATATAATAATTTTATGTTCGTGCAAAATAGCAAAATTATAATTTTTTTAATTAATACATAAATTTTATTATCAAGTTTATGATTAGATATTCGTAAATTAAATAGAGAAATATTTTTTGAAAATATATTACTTATTAAATTATAATTTAATAATCTTATATATCATGTTCTGAACATAGTATTTTTTGTATCCCCGATGAAACAAATCATTGAGATAGAATAACATTATTTTCATGGGTCTGCACTCTAAACTTAATACTCATGATACAATATAAACTCAAAAATGTTCGTCATGAAATTAGTTTTTTTAACATAAACCACAAAATGTTGTAGCAACAACACGCAAATACCATAAATGTGCACAAAAAATTTATAATATTTTTTGCAAAATAGAGCTAACTCATGTAATACATGGGTAATAAAGCTAGTTCTTTATAATGTCTTAAATCTAATTACTTGTAATATATACTATACTATACTATAATAATTGAAATAGGGGTATACTTTCGTATGCATTTTTTGGTTGGTTTGGTTATCCACAATTATGAGCGTCAAATCTAAGTAAATGATCAGGACCATTAGATCTAACTACAAAAATATTATATGCTACTCAAGTTCTCCGGTTTTAATCCGCCAACAACAAATATTTATATTATAATTTACTAGTTTTGTACATGTGCGATGCACATAATTACTATCATTTCTTTATATATATTTTTAGAATAATTTTCTTTTTTTAACCAAATTTTAATATAATAATTTTATTCCTTAAACAAATTTTATATTTTTCGAAAACAATATATTTTTCAAAAAAATATACTTTTTTTACATATATAATTAGTTATTATTGTATTTTTATATTTGACCTTGGTAGCTTAAATATGACAAATGTGTTATAATTAATTTTATTTCTTCATTGTCTGATTTTTTCACATTATAAATTTTGAAGGAGAATATTTTAATCATGCCACATAATATATTTACATAATTATTTTTATTTTTTTATATATATTTTCTTTTCAGAAAATTGAGCAAAGATTGAAAATTTGTTTGGGATTTCGTCTTACTGTGTATGTAACAATATTTTTTAAAAAATATATTCTAGTAATGATTTTTGAAAAAAAAAATTACATCTAATTATCATAGTACTTTTTTTACTAATCAATTGTCATAGTACTTTTAAATGGTGTATTTCAATTTTGAATAGTAATAATTTTTTATTATTATTATATTTCTTCCTAGTTTTTATGTTTTATAGGATTCATGTACTGTAATATTTTAAAAAATAATCCGTAATTTTCTTATTTTACAAAATGAAACAAAACATATGTAATATTTTAGACCTAAATTCAATCTAAATGTGTTCCTTATTTTATAAGATAAAAATTTAAATTATCTACTCAAAAATATTTTAAATCAAAATTACCCATTCCAAATGTTTTTAAGAAAATGATACTATTTTAACTTTTTTAACAAATAATTTCTTGATTGTTACTTATATTTATTTTTATTAAGATAATTGTTACTTGTAATATATATATATAACACTTTTAATATTATTTTATATTATTTAAAAATATACAATTATAGTTCAATTTCTTAATTAAATTATCTATTGTCTTTGTTATAAGGATTATTAAATATTATTATAGAATAATAGAATAAATGTAATAACTATAATCTATAATGTATTTTATTATATTTGTATTTCAATTTTGAATTGTAATATATTTTTTATGATTATATGTATTCCTCGTTTTTATATTTTTGAGAATTCATGTGCTATAAATTTTTAAAAGACAAGCCATAATCTTCCCTTTATACAAAATAAAACAAAATAATGTAATATTTATACCAAAATATAATCTAAATATTTTCATTATTTTATAAGATACAAATGAAAATTATCTATTCAAAAATATTTTAAATCAAACTTACATTCTCCAATATTTTTAAAAAAATGATACAACTTTAACGGATTAATAATTTGTTAATTGTTACTTATATTTTTTTATTAAGATTATTGTGGTTTTTTTTATATATAATATAATACTTTTAATCTTAATTTATATCATTTAAGTAAATCGAGGGGTTTCCACTAGTTTTCTCCGAGGGAAAGCCCCAACGCTTTCATTTTCCTTTGTTCTCAATAATTTTCTTTCAATAAAATCTAAATTTATGGGCATTTGTGTGTCTCTCCTGTTGTAGTATGTGTTGTCTCTCCTTTTGGAGTGGTTTGTTATGTTTTTGTTCAGTTATGTTTGTGTTTATTTGGCGTTGGATCTGTTGAAAATATTTTTTTGATGTTTCTGGTGATCTATAAAGCCTTCATCGAATCTGGAATTGTGGTAATTATTGCAGGAGCTCAGTATTCACAATCAAAGATTGTTCATCATTCGAGAGTTTATACTTTCAGCATGTCTATAACTAGTATCTGGCATGTAGATAGCTGGGGTACCTTCGGCATGTTTAAAACTTGTATTCGGCATGTAGATAGTTGGGGTGGCGCTTCTCCAATCTCATTTTATGCGATTGGTGTTTCTGAACACTGAGCTAACAAAGGTTTTTATGTTATATGGTTAATTGTGATATTGTTCCTAATATGGATAGAAAATACATTCCAAAGATATATTAAATATCGCATTAATTGCGCTTGGGCTTCTTCTCCGAAAAGTCTAATACAGACATGTCTGGTCTAAACTTCATAGCAGACCTGTCTGGTCCAAAGTTTCGTAACAGGCCTATGATAGCCCAAACAACCAAGGCCCACCAGCAGAGGTCGTCCAAGTCCACGAATCTGAGTTGTTCATGGATTAGGCCCAATACGGCTGGAAGAGCAAAGATGTGTGTGTTCTAAACGGACTCAAAGTCCTGCATAAAAGGTTCTGGATCTCCGTCCTCAAGGGGGCTCCTAATCACCATCTAAGTTGGAGACTTGTCCACCAAGTCTCCCAACAGAAGTCTAACCCTAGACTCACCTCTATATAAAGGGCTCTACCCCTCAATCTAGAACTACGTTTTTGGCTTGATTCTCTACAACACAGGGATACGTAAGCATCTTACAAGGATCGATAGTCCCGAACGCAAGAGCAGCCATTAAAGCTCGAAGCTCACCAATCCTAGCATTAAATACTAAAGTACTCAGGTTTTTATTCCACAACATTGGGCGCCGTCTGTGGGAAACTTACAACAACCATGGTGAACACACGGAGCAGAAACACTAGTGGGACAGACACTCATGTCCCATCACGAACAATCGCATCTGCAGTGGAAGTACCACCACACTCAACTTTTGCCTCCACCCAAGGAGGAACCCTAGTAGGAGAAACTGGGGCTCAACCACAAGGGACGGATCCCCCGGCTCCTCAAGGGACGAACCCCCAATTTCAGCTGTTGCATGCACCTGTGAACTCTCAACCCCTTGGGTATGAGTACTCGACAATTGTGACTACTAACCCCCCTTACGGGATGCCTCTATACCCTGAAGTTGGAGGGAGTGGTCACTCTGGTAGGAGTGAAGCACAAGGGCGGACACCCCAATATATACGTGGCTTGGCTCCTATTTCGGAGGATTAAGAATTTTCAGGGCCTTATACTGAAAGAGACTCCGAGTCATCGGATGATGAGGTTGCTCCAAGGAGGAGGCGTGCTGGCAAGGAGCCGATGGCTGACACTGAACAACGCTCTAGGAGCATTGTTAGGTCCAAATATACATACAGAAGGGGGGTGAATGTATGTTTTTCATTTTTCCTTAATTAATTGCAGAGAAAAATAAACCTTAAAACGAAATAAACAAACACTAAGAGATTCACGGAATAATTCTTTTTATTAAGAAATTAAACCGTAAAGGTTTGCTTACAACTCCGAATATAAATAATTCGAAGCAACAAATATAGAGAGAACCAAAATAATAGGAATCAATTTGGGGTTCTATCTATCACTCTAAAAATTTAAATCTTTTATCAAAAGATATTAAATACAATCAAGAGAGCTTTAAATAATGGTGTGAAATAAATTTGGCAGCACTTCTCTCCTTAATTTCAATAAATGAAATCAACCCACTCTACAAGAAAAATGTTGCAGAGCTTTAATGGTGTTTTGCTGAGAAGTGTTATTTTTTAATTGGCTGAAAATTGGTTTTATAGTGGTAGAATTGTAGGAGAGATAAAGAGACTACGTGGACAATTTTTATCCATGTATTTGAAATGGCACAGCTTGCAACAACGGTCTGTATGGCGATAAAGAGCAAAAGCAGTTGCCCAACACTATCAAATTTCTCTGGCGATCAGTATAGACGCCTTTCCCTTAACAATTTCTTTCTGTGGCGACTATACTTATTCGCCTATGGCGACTACTGTTCTCTTTCTATTGCGACCACTGAATCAACTGAACTTTATGGAGACTATAGGTCTGTGGCGACTGCTCTCTATGGCGACCAATCTGGAAGCATCTATGGCGATCAAGGTTTCCTTAGCAGTATAACTGCTCTATGGCGACCAAGCAACATAGCATGCTCTTAGTTCTTTCGTCTGTGGCGACAGAGGGAAAAGAGTAGCCACCTTAAGTTAATCTCTCTATGGCGATCAGGAGATGAAAGAATCTATGAGGCGACACTCTATCGCGACCCAAGTCCCTGTGGTGACCAAGGCATCCTTGAACTCTATGGCAACTAGGCTGCCTTGTATCATTCTTTCTATGGCGACCAAGGGACGTAGAGAAACATTTACTCCACTATTATTAGTTTATTTATTTAGAATCAGATGTTGATGAAAAATGAAATAAATAAATGAATTGATTCTCATTTATTCATTTAATAAACAATTAGACATTGATTAAAAATAAATCTTGTAAATCCTCAGACTATAATGCTCTGTATCTTCAAGCCTTCTAATCTCTGGGGTTTTGTACCTCAAAATATTTCTAGACTCCTCGAGTACAAAAACCACTTAACAATATTTTTAAAAATAATACTCCGTTTCCTTTCACGGATAACTGACGTCTCCTGCACGGGTCTGGTTCACAGACAACTAGTTCAGCTCTCAAACTTTCGTATTATACCCGTATAAACCACTGTTAAGTTTTCTACCAAATGTAACCAACTTCACTAGAAATCCTTGAGGTCTTCATACTGAATTTGATAACTGCTTCGAATGACTCCAACCTTATTCCTCTGATTTCTGAACGTATTAATGAACTTCATACGGATCACTGTTGATATCTTCTTCACTGCAGCTAACAAAACCTTTTGTGCATATACCCAATAAACAATTTGTACTTATCCTAGTGGGACATAGATTATTTCAAAGTCCTTGTTCTATGTTGAGTTATCCAAATCAGTATTGTTGAGATAAACATACAACTTCAATCTTGCTCAACAAGCACTCAAGGGATGAATCCCCAAGATGTTTAAGAGAGGATCAGGGCTCATGAAGAAGAGATCCAAAGGCTGAAGCGAGACCTGGAGACACATCTGGCCCCAAGACCCCTATTTGTTCCAAGGCGGAGAAATCTGCCTCCAATCATAGACCTAGATGGTCCAATACCAAGAAGGGCAGCTACCCTAAGGGCTGATCCACGTGATCTTATGCCCCTAGGTAATACTGATGATCCAAACCCACCATTCACTGATGAGATAATGAATGCTCATATCTCAAGGAAGTTAAAGATGCCCACCATCAAAGCATACGATGGTACTGGTGACCCCGCTAATCATGTTAGGACATTCTCTAACGCCCTGTTGTTACAGCCCGTGAACGACACTATTAAGTGTCGGGCCTTCCCTCATACCCTATCGGGCATGGCTCAAAGGTGGTACAGCCGTTTGCCCCCAAACTCTATTGGATCCTTTAAGGACTTGAGTCAATCTTTTATCAAGCAGTTCATAAGTGGCAGATTGCACGAGAAGAGCTCAGCATCTCTCATAGGTAAAGTCCAAGGAGCAAAGGAGTCCCTGAGAGAGTATCTGAACCGATTTATGAAGGAGGCTTTGAAGGTCCCTGATCTTAATGATAAAGTAGCTATGATAGCCCTGCAGCAGGGGACTAGAGACGAGTTCTTTAAGATGCCCTTGGCTAAGCGCCCTCCCGAAAGCATGATGCAGCTCCAGGATAGAGCTAGGAAATATATTAAGGTGGAGGAAAGTATGAAGAAGATAGTTGTGAGTAACGAACCTACTGGAAACAAGAAGCATAAGACAGATCAGGAGTATGATGCCAAGGACAAGTATCTACGAATTGGCAAAAACTCTGACTCCTCCTCCTTTAAGAAGAATCAACAACCAAGATTCGCTAAATATGCAAGGTTGAATGCTCCAAGGAGCCAAATTCTTATGGAAATTGAAAAGGATAAGGACTTCAAATGGCCGAAGCCACTAGGGGAGACCCCGAGAAAAGAGACAAGAGTCGGTATTGCAGGTTTCACAAAGATGTCGGTCATGATACTGACGATTATAGGCAACTTAAGGATGAGATTGAGTATCTGATCCGAAGGGGAAAGTTTGGACGTTTCACCAAGGGTGAGGAGTCTGGAGGCCAAAAGAGAGATAATGATCGAATAGATGACGATCGAGGAGTAACGAAAGAGATCGTAACCCACATCCTCGAGGACCAGTAATCAATATGATCTCAGGAGGACTGACAGCAGCTGGTACTACAAGGAACTCCCGAAAAGCTTATGCAAGAGAAGTGATGAGCATAGTTGGAGAGCCATCTAAGCGTTCTAATTCAGAGATGACGCTTGAATTTGGTGACCCAGACCTTGAAGGTTTGAAATTTCCTTAGGATGATCCTCTGGTTATCACTCCGATAATTGGAAATTGTCCCTTTATGAGGGTCCTAGTGGACAACGGAGCTTCCGTGGACATTCTATTCCATGACACATTCATAATGATGGGCTACAATGATTCTCAGCTAACTCCATCCGACGAACCCATCTACGGGTTTAACCATGTTGAATGCAAAGTCGAAGGAGCAATACAACTTCCCGTAACTATCGGGGAAGAGCCCAGGGAGGCCACACAGATATTGAACTTTCAGGTTGTCAAGGCAGCCTCAACTTACAATGCTATCATGGGTAGAACAGGGATTTATACTTTTAAGGTTGTGCCCTCAACCTACCACATGGTACAGAAGTTCCCAACTAGAAATGGCACTGGAGAAGCAAGGGGAGATCAGAAGATGGCCCGCAGTTGCTATGTTGCAGCACTTAGGCCCGATGGAACAGGGGGCAGGTCCTCCCCATAAAAGACATGGATGTTCGAGAAGATGATGAACTGCGAGGGAAGCAAGACGAGGACTTGCTCCCAATTCCTTTAGACCCCTTAGACTCGGAGAAGGTCACGTACATAGGGGCATCTCTGGATAAGCCCTTGAAGGGTCGAATGACAACTTTCCTTCAGGAAAACAATGATGTATTTGCTTGGACAGCAGCTGATATGCTTGGGATTGACCCAAACCTTATAACTCATAGATTGAACGTTGATCCAACTCAGAAGGCTGTAAAGCAAAAGAAGAGAACTTATGCCCCTGATAGGCTAGAAGCTATTAAGCAGGAGGTCGAGAAGCTTTTAGAAGCTGGATTTATTGAGGAAGTGCAATTCCCTGAATGGTTGGCTAACCCCTAATGGTCAAAAAGGCCAATGGAAAGTGGAGGATGTGCATTGACTTCACTGACTTGAATGATGCTTGTCCCAAGGACTGTTACCCCTACCAAGGATTGATACCCTGATCGATGCCACTGCTGGACATGAGATGCTGAGCTTCATGGATATCTTTAGTGGTTACAATCAGATCAGAATGTATAAGGATGACACCCCCAAGGTATATTTCATAACTGACTTTGGTGTATTCTGTTATCTTGTTATGGCTTTTGGACTTAAGCATGCAGGAGCTACTTACCAAAGACTGGTAAACAAGATATACACCTCATAGAGGCATTTGAAGTGCTAAGGCACCACAAGATGATATTAAACCCAGCCAAGTGTGCTTTTAGAATTGGGTCTGGAAAATTTTTGGGTCACATGATCTCTAAGAGGGGAATAGAGGCCAACCCCGACAAGATCAAAGCCATCCTAGACATGGAGCCACCACGCTCCATCAAAGATGTTCAGAAGCTAACAGGAAGAATTGCAGCTCTAGGGAGGTTCATCTTCAAGTCTGGAGACAAATGCCTACCCTTCTTCAAAACCCTTAAGAAGGTGAAGGACTTTGAATGGACAACAGAGAGCCAAGAGGCCTTTGAACAGCTGAAGATGTACATGGTTGAAGCCCCGTTATTGGTTAAACCAAGTCCGGAGGACATTCTTTATTTGTACCTCGCGGTATCTGAATAAGTCGTGAGTGTAGTCCTCGTGAAGGAAGAGAAGAAGCTCCAGAAGCATGTATATTATGTAAGCAAGGTGCTCCACGGAGCAGAGTTGAATTACTCCACCACGGAGAAGTTTGCGCTTGCTCTCATCACAGCCTCGAGGAAGTCCATACTTCCAGGCTCACAAGATTGAAGTCCTGATGGACCAACCCTTGAGGAACATTCTTCATAGCCCGAAGGCCAATGGAAGGCTCATCAAGTGGGCGATTGAGTTAAGAGAGTTTGATATCAAGTACAAGCCTTGAACGGCCATCAAGGCTCAGGCCTTAGCAGACTTCGTGGTCGAATACATCATTAACAACCAAAAAGTCGGGGGGGCAAGAGATAGTAACCCCGGAGGGAGGAGAGAAGGAGAAGGATAAAGAAACAACCTTAAAAGAGTATTGGTTCTCCATTTTGACGGAGCGTCCAAAACAAAATCTAGTGGTGCAGGCCTAGTTTTGCAAAGCCCTGATGGGTTTATGATTGAATATGCTTTGAAGTTGGACATTCCGACTACGAACAACAAAGCAGAATATGAAGCATTGATAGTTGGCTTAGGCTTGGCTAGAGCCGTGAGGGCCAAAAACCTGAAGGTCTGCGGAGACTCAAGACTTGTAGTTGCTCAAGTTAATGGAGAGTTTGAGGCCAAAGATAAAACTATGGCCAAGTACCTGAGATTCGTAAAGGGAATACTGACTCAGTTCGATGAATGGTACGCAGAACATGTTCCGAGAGAGGAGAACACTACGGCGGATGCCTTGTCTCAGTTCGCCTTGTCTGAAATCGAAAACTATCCGAGAAGTATTTACTTCCAGGTCTTGAAGACCCCTACTATTCATGTCATAAATCTGATAGTGCCGGTTGGTGTGGCAAGCTGTTGGATAGACCCGATCAAGACCCACTTAGAAACTGGGTGGCTCCCCGATGATGCCCAAGAGGCACGCAAGCTGTCGATTAGAGCGCTGAGATACTCGTTGCACGAAGGCCTTCTTTTATAAAAGGTCCTTTGTTATTCCGTATTTGAAGTGCTTAAGACCTCTTGAAGCAGAAGAGTCCTCCCCCTTTCCATCCGAGCCTTCCTCAGAAGAAGAACCACTGCTCCCTGGAATCGGCTCCCTCATCTTCCCTCGAAGGGCTACCTTGGACTTGGGACTACCTGAAGGGGCCTTGCCTTTGGAGCCGAAACTGGAACCCGAGTGGCTGGAGCTTGACTGGGACCTCATACGAGGAGTCGAGGGCTTCGATCCGTAAGGTTGCTCAGATAGGTCCATAACAGACATCTGCCAGGGGCAAGATAGAAGGCTTGGATCAACCACATCCGGCCATACGCCTTGAGCATCTTGGCTCCCCTATTCCAACCTATTTCCATGTTAATGGGGCGCATCTCGTCATCGTGCTCATCCATCATTATAGTGAACCTAGTGGATCTATGATAAGCAGCCTCGAGGTCCTTCCATTCCTTCTTCCTCTTCTCTTCCGAGCTAGCATACTTCTTCTCCATGATGGCAAGCTTGCCCTCCACCTCATGGGCCCTAGACTCCCACTCTCCTGAAGAGATAGTCATCTGCTTCATGGAAGCCTGCAGTACATGGTAGTCGCCTCTCATTTTGATAGCTTGAGTAGAGGACGCGGTAAAATAACCATTGGCCTGTCAAAGAAAATATGAGTTTGAGATAAAGGGTCGAGCCCCCAAGGAGTGATTCCTATAGTATTTTCCAAGTTCTAAGAAAAAGAGAACTTAAGCGAAAATTTGCATAAGTAGAAACACACCTGATAGAGGGCATGAGACCCCAACATCTCAGCCTCGAGGAGTTTCTCACTAGAGGAGACAGATAAGAGGTCGGGAGGAGTAATGCAATTTTTAGACCACTCAATAGCAAGGGTCGGGTTTCTGAAAACGGAGTCGTTGAAAGAAATACCCCAACCGGGCTCGAAAGGAGTCCTGGCACTCCCGTCAAAATCCTTGGTCCTCTTAAGGCCAGATCCTGACGCCTCGAGGAAGGCAGGGACCTTTGGGATATGGTTGGCCTTCTTGATGGCATCTCTAGCCATCCTTCCCGTAACAACACCGCTCGGCTTGGCTTGGCGTCAAGAGCCTTAGCAGCTGAAATAAGAAGAAAAGAAACAAATGTATGAATAAACTTGTGCAAAGTAATAGAAAATAAGGATAAATACCCTCTATGGAGAGGCAGCTAAGGCCAGCCTCAACAAGCTTGACTTCCGTCACGAACTCCCGATAAGGGGTCCTCCCGTCATCGTTAATAAGAAGATCTCGGGCGTGAAGCTCAGCATCAGAAAGGTTGAGAATAAAGTGGGAGCTATCGACTGGGCTACTAAAATCGCGTCTGAAGTATACACCCCAGTCTCCGTCCTTCCACTCAACAACTACAAACTTCTTGTTCAAGTTATGGTTTGAGTCATTTAGGGAACTGGTGTTCACCATTTGAGGAACGTGGGCTCGGTGTTGAATCACTACCCAACCAGGCCTAGTCATAGGAGACGCCTTCAACATAAAGATGCTACGGAACATTGTTACACTCAAAAGGATGCCTAACTCATGGCATCTCACTATGAATAGGATGATGAAAGACCACCTGTTAGGGTAGAGCTAGCACGGATGGATCTTCAGCTTGGCTAGAAGCCTCGGAATGAAGGGGTGCAGAGGGAACCTTAGCCCGGAGTTAAGGGACACCTTGAACAAAAATAGCCTTTGCTGGCAAAGATTACATGCCCTCTCACTTGGCTTGGCTATACGAACCCTCAAGCAGTCGGGCCATGAGTAAGTCGACTCAATCTCCTCGACGTCACTTCGGTGATGGAATGCATCAAAATGGACGGTATTAGGGTACTCGTCCGCTCCCTCGTTCAACATACTCTTCAAACTATTCGAACAACGATTAATTGAGAAGGGGGAGACAAGAGCTATACCTTGGAGTGAGCGTAGAGTAGCCCTCTTATGCATAGCTTCCTTTTCGGAGAAAGAGGACTTGACAGGGCCTTGTCCACCTGACATACTTGAGAACTTGAAGAGAGTTAAGAGCTTGAGAAAATTTGAGAATTTGAGAAGTTGAGAAATGAAGGTGTGAATGAAAATAAGCACTTCTCATCTTCTTTTATAGGAAAAAGGTCACCTGCTACATCAGGTCATAAGTCAGACTGGTTCGCGCTAACAGGTACCTCGTTTAAAGAACACCGAAAGTAGTGAGAAAAAATGATCGAAAGGCAATAAAAGACGATATAATAGACGAGAAAAGCGATGCAGGACACCGCTTATCATATCAGTCCTCCGAAAAAAAGCCTGGCTAAAACCAAATATAAGTCATTAGTCTTAACTAAAGGATGATTATGTTAATCATTATGATTAGCAAAATTAGTAGGGATTAAGACAAGATTAGCTTTTCAACTGAACTCACGAGTACGAGAAGGAAACGTTCTCCTCTGTATCAGAGCCATTACGGCCACAATTTGTGTGCGGGGAAGCCCCGATCGACCAGGAAACAATTGGAGGCCTTTTGGCCTACCAGGAGCCTTTATATCAGAGCCATGACGGCCATAATTTATGTGCGGGGAAGCCCCGGCCGACCAGGCAACAATTGGAGGCCTTTTGGCCTACCAGGAGCCTCTATATCAGAGCCATGACGGCCACAATTTGTGTGCGGGAAAGCCCCAGCCGACCAGGCAACAATTGGAGGCCTTTTGGCCTACCAGGAGCCTCTGTATCAGATCCATGACGGCCACAACTTGTGTGCGGGGAAGCCCCGGCCGACCAGGAAACAATCGGAGGCCTTTTGGCCTACCAGGAGCCTTTGTATCAGAGCCATGACGGCCACAACTTGTGTGCGGGGAAGCCCCGGCCGACCAGACAACAATTGGAGGCCTTTTGGCCTACCAGGAGCTTCTATATCAGAGCCATAACGGCCATAATTTGTGTACGGGGAAGCCCCGGCCGACCAGGCAACAATTGGAGGCCTTTTGGCCTACTAGGAGCCTCTGTATCAGAGTCATGACATCCATAACTTACCTCCGTAGTGGCCTTGGCCTACCAGTCAACAAATTGAGGCCTTTCAGCCTATCAGAAATTCCTGAAGGAGAGCCATGAGGCCTTCAAAAGATATCCCGGAAACCCTCTAAGGAGGTCCTTGGGAAATTTCTCGAAAACGATAATCCTCAACATAACCAAGTTTCGTGAAGACTAGAATGTCTACGAGAACGAGTTGGTTGGGGTGCATAACATCCTACAAGAGAAGTTTGGATTAGTTCAAAAAAGTATAAGTCTCCCTACAAATGGGAAGTTCAATAGAACACAAAGCATTCAGCAAGAACGAGTACGGAACGTCCATCAGGACAAGTACAGAACGTTCGCTGAAACAGCCATAGCAGAACCCTGAGGAACGCAAAGGCAACTTTGAAATTAATTCCATGGAAAATCAAGGACCACAAGAGCATGATAAGGTATGTAGAAACCTAGAACTCTTACCGAGAAGTTCAAAAAAACAAAAGTGGGGGGCAGGAACCCTTGGGCAACCACCTCCAGGCCAACCAAGAACTGGCCGACCAGGAGGTGGCTGACCAGAAGCCTCGACCCCGAGCCCCCCTTTCAAAAATTTTTGAATTTTTTTGAAAAAATAGAAAAAATCAGAAAATTTTTGAATTTTTTTAAATTTTCAGGATTTTGAAATTAAGCCCAGATTAGGGCCGATTAGTGAAATTAAGCCCAGATTAGGGCCGATTAGTATATATTAAGCATAATTAAACCAAATTAAGGAAAATTAGTGGTTTATGTGATGAAATTAGCCCAGATTAGGGTCGTTTAACCTATTTACTCTTGTAATTAGTGTCTTATGCATACTGATTAGTCGTAATTAGCCCCGTTTAGGGCAGATTAGTCTCGATTAAGGCCAATTAGTGCATTATAGCTTAAAATTAGGCTTTTTTAAGCCTAATTAGCAATTTGTATAGAAATTAGCCCCGATTAGGGTCAATTAGCCCCGATTAGGTACAATTAGCAGCTTTCACCCTATAATTAACCTTGACAAATGTTAAGGGGTGATAAACGCTCGCTTTATAGTCCCGATTAGGACCATTTAGTGTTGAACACCATCCAAATAGCCTCCACGGGGCCTTAAGTGTATATAATCACACTCATAATTCGTTGTAAATGTGTAGGTCGCTCCACACTTTACGATAACGCGGCGATACCCATGAAGGGCCGATACCCATGAAGGGCCGATACCCAAAAAGGGCCGAAAGTACCCCGAGTCGCGATTAGACCATTATAATTTCCATGAAAACTCGAGCAGTATTCACGGAAGTTGGGGGGCAAATGATATGGATAGAAAATACATCCCAAAGACACATTAAATATCGCATTAATTACGCTTGGGCTTCTTGTCTGAAAAGTCCAATACAGACTTGTCTGGTCTAAACTTCATAGCAGACCTGTCTGGTCCAAAGTTTCGTAACAGGCCTATGACAGCCCAAACAACCAAGCCTACCAGCAGAGGTCGTCCAAGTCCACGAACCTGAGTTGTTCATGGATTAGGCCCAATACAGCTGGAAGAGCAGAGATGTGTGTGTTCTAAACGGACTCAAAGTCCTGCATAGAAGGTTCTGGATCTCCTTCCTCAAGGGGACTCATAATCACCATCTAAGTTAGAGACTTGTCCACCAAGTCTCCCAACAGAAGTCTAACCCTAGACTCACCTCTATATAAAGGGCTCTACCCCTCAATCTAGAACTACGTTTTTGGCTTGATTCTCTACAACACATAGATACGTAGGCATCTTACAAGGATCGATAGTCCTAAACGCAAGAGCAGTCATTAAAGCTCGAAACTCACCAACCCTAGCATTAAATACTAAAGTACTCAGATTTTTATTCCACAACAGTTCCTTTCAGGATGTTGGTGCAGTTTGGATTGCTTGGAATGTCTTTAATTTCGTTTTTAACTTCAAAAAATTTTAAATTCAGTGTATTAAACAATCAGGAACTAAATCATCTTATTATTTTTAGTATGTTATTTGTTTTTCAATCTGGTTGTATCGACGGTTGGGGGTTTGTCCCGAGTGTATTATGTTCAAGTTAATGAAATTTGCTTTTTAATTGTCAAAAAATTTATATATAATTATAGTTCAATGTCTTAATTAATTGTCTATTATGTTTGTTATACAGCTATTAGATATTATATTAGAATAATATAATAAATAAAATAAATATAGTCTATATTATAGCTATAGTTTAGCACTTGCAACCCACCCGTGTGACGACCAAAATGTACCACCAAAACCACCATTACTCCAATTATATAAAGGATATAATGCACAACTCAAGTTCCTAGTTTCGAATCCCGCCAACAACGGATATTTATATTATCATTCTTAAAAAAAATATTTGTATATGTACATCATCCAAGTTCCAACAACAAACTTTTATATTATTTATTATTATTAATAAAAATAATAATAAGGTAATCAATCATATATTATTTAATCTTAACCAAAATAAAAACTGTATTATAATTATTCATCGTTTGGTTCAACTATCAAAAGAATATTAGTCGTTAGATATTTATTATATAAATAACATATGTTACATTTATATAAACTAATATTCTATGTTTTGTCTTTTTCATTAATAGCTCAATTTCCTGGTCCATTAACAACTCAAAGTTTGAATCCTCTGGGAACTAATATTAAAGATAATTTCTATTTATGCTTTGTATCAAAAGTTCAAAATTCGAATTTTTACAATAATAATGTTAAAATTTACAATTTACATTTATTTCTTAAATCTGAACAATACATGTGATCAATTAAATAAATATTTTAATTGTTATTAACGACATTACATTATTAAGATTACAATATCTTAAACATACAAAAAATATTATATAAAAATAATTTAGAATATATTTTTAAAAATTCCATGCATTACACGGATTATAAACTAATATTATATAATACAAATAAGAGAGATAATTTTAAAGTACTACCAAATGTTGAGGGTTCTAAACCCATCAAGTACTTGTTTAAATCTAGTTTAAAATATTAATATTATTCTACATGTAATAGAATTGAAAATATTGATAATTAAGATATTTTGTAACATATATTTAAAGTAGAATAGGTATCCTAAATTATAAAGGAGATAGTTTGGTTTTTAAAAATAATTAAGATATCCTAATTTTACAAAAAAAAAAAGTTTGAATTTTTTTAACATATGTAAACAGAGCATGTATTCGAATTTATAAAATAGAGAGCTTCAATTATCTTTTAAAAAATTATAAATAGAATGTGTATCCTAATTATATTGTATATATAATAGGAGTAAAAATGATAATTTTATAGTATTATCGAAGTTCGAGGTTCTATAACCAATAACGCCAGATTCAATTTTTAACATGCTAAATAACAAAAATTAAATTTCAAATTATGTCAATAAAGTGTTTTATATTATTATTATTTTTTGACAGAAAAGAGTTTACATTAACTTCTCAAACCCCCCTGCACAATCGTAGCAAATGCCGATGGTAAATCATGAACATCCAAAGTACGTTCTGGGAGATAATACGATGTCCTTGCAATGTAATGAGCATCAGCGGAACGTTTAACATTATATCTTTATATATAATAGAGTAAAGGAGATAATATGATAGGTATGGGATGGTTTAGTCGTCACAGTCCTCATTAACCAAACAACTAAACTTATTTAATATCTAAAGACTCACTACCTATATCTTTACTAAGAAGAAGATTTTTATAAGTTTATTAACACTCTTTTAAAAAAACAAAACTAATACCCTAATATGCATAATGTAGGCTATTAATTTATACATAAAATTATAATTTAACAAATTAGAACAAAGTTATAATTTGGTCAAGGGGTTTTTTTATATTTAGTTATAAAGGAAAAATAATAGGAAGATATATTTTATATAAATATAAACAAAGAATGATTTTTTATTAAAACTAAAAAAATTGAAAAAAAAGGACACCATTAAAAATACATAAAAGTTACAACTAAAAATTTATATAAAAGTTGACAAACAATTTCAGAAATTGAAATAATAATACTATTTATATTAAATATGAAATACATAAAAATTACAACAATATAAATTATTTGACTTTATTTTTATATGTGTATGGAAATTGTGATAATATTACAAGTAAAACAAATAGCACATAATCGTGTGCATGTATAATTAATTAGAGAAAAAAATAATAACACTATTTATATTAAACACAAGTGAAAATCATGTATTCAATAAAATATATAGTAAATACAATCGAAGATAATTTTTATAAACAATACATAACACCATTTATGAAAAAAAATTGTGTAACGAAAAATTTAAATAAAGTTTTATAAAAATTCAAAAACAAATATAAATACAAAATAAATATGTAACAAACACATTAAAAATATAAATAAAAATTTCCCGTGCAATACACGGGTATAAAGTTAGTAGCCTAAATACACAGTACGTAATTCACTAAGCAAAGTACGACAATCTTCCACAATCAAACCAAACGATGAAACAATACGTGTTAATTAATAAATAAATTATATTAATAATAATAATAATAATTTAATTAAAAAATAAAATAAATTAAAATTTTAAATAATATTAAATTATAAATCTCAAATTTTAAAGTGAGGACCCAAACACTTTTTTCCCTTAAAAAACTATAAAATTGTAAATTAACATATCTAAAATATTAAAAAAAAATTATTGTGTGCATTGTACGGTTTATAAGCTAGTATAAGGAATGCACTTAGAGTAGATATGCACAAAAAATCCTAATCAGAAAAGTCCGTCCGATCCCATCCGGAAAAAAATCGGTAATAATCTGATCCGAAAAAATCCGGCCCGATCCGATCCGGCATGCAATCCTTATGGGCCACATATCTTCGTGAAAACCTGGTCCGACCCGATCCGGTAAAATCCCGAATTTAAACCCGATCCGGATTTAGACGAGATCTGGATAAAACTCCGTCCCGATCCGGATAAAAATCCGGTTCGGCCTGATCGGGCCCGTTACAAGCCCAAATTTTATGCTGATTTTAAATAAATATTTGAATAGAACGTTGAAAAAATTATGCCTTATCCAAATTTATTTTATAATTGAATATAATTTCGAATAAAAGTCTTAAATTTCTAATAAATTCTTTAAATAATTGATAGTTACACATATTTTATTTGTGCGTGAACACCATTTGTTAATATTAATATCGAATTATTGAGATATAAATTTAAAATTCTAAGTTATTCTAAGATATAATATAAATAATTTTTTCTAAATTCTAATTAAGATTGTGTCGGTATAAATTAAAGTCTAAATTTACAAATATATTAAAAAAATACGAAAACCATATATTATTACTTAAAAAATAAAAAAAATATTATTAAAATTATTTAAAAAATCCGTCAACGGGTCTAATTATTTTGAACACAATTCAGCCTAACCCGGCCCGACCTGATTTAAAAAAAAAAGCTCTATCCAACCCGATTTCAAAAATCCTAATTTTATAAAGTCCCCGAATCCATCCCGATCCGATCGTTGTGCATCGAGCCTTGATCTTTCGAAGATGCTCATGCTGTTGATAGTAAAGTGCTCATGCTGTTGATTGTAAAGTGCACCCTCGGCTATTATTGATGGGCCCAATCTATATTATTGAGTACGCCGTGTGCCTGTTGGCCCAAATGGTAAGCCCACTTCAAAATGTTACCTGGCAATTTTTTAAAGGCATCAATTACTGATCCTAGGGTTGTAAATTGGGTCGAACTCGTAATCGAGTCTTGAGTCGGGGGTAATTCGAGTTCTGTTTAATCGAGTTGAGATGAGCCACTCGTTTAACTATCGAGTCTAAATTTGTGCTCGAACACGACTCCGAGTCCGCTCATTGAATTTTACACTTAATCGAGTCTAAATTTCTCCCCGAATGCAGCTCATTTATTTTCACATTTTCACAAGTCGAGTCTAGCCAGCTCATTAGTTGAGCCACCTCGTTTGATTACGAGCCGGAACCTATGTCCCAACTCGGCTCTAATGAGACGAGTCGAGCCCACTTAAACGAGCTTGAAGCTCATTTGTCGAGCCACCTCGTTTGATTACGAGCTGGAACCTATGTCCCAACGATAAATGTAGGGAACTATGTGGGAACTTTTGTGAAGGCTGATTCTCAGAATATTCATGGAGGGTGGAAAGTATTCTATCGTATTCGTGTTATAATGGACGTTGATAAGCCGATTAAGAGAAGAATGAAGCTCAAGAGGGAGGGAGGTGTATGGTCATGGATAAATTTTAAATACGAACGATTAAGTACGTTTTGTTTTGTATGTGGTTTGCTTGGACATTCTGACCGAGATTGTGGCATTGTCTATGCGAATCCTGATAAGACTATCGAGAGGTCATATGGGACGTGGTTACGAGCTCCTACTAGGGGGGGGAAGAATCAGAATATCGGAGCTCGGTGGTTACGTAATGGTGGGGATGGAGGACAGAATTGGCGTTCGAATTCCGGTGGAATTCAGGTACCAGGTAGTGCGGATCAGGCGAAAAATATGGGTGAGAGATTCATGGAGATAGACGGGCGAATTACCGAAGTTAGTGGAGAGACAGGTGTAATACGGTTTGGCCAGTGTTCTCAACAGAGTGGACAACATAATTTGAGTGCTAAAATTATGGAAGGGATAGAGGTGAGCGGGAACATAAGTGAGGATGAGACAGTTGTCATGGATTCAAAACGAAAGAGGGGGAATGAGGATGTTATGGTAGATACAAGTGCGATAATTAATGTGGAGTCAAATGGGCTGGATATATCTAATGTCGGGCCAAAAAACTTGCTAGAGGCGGGACCTGTTGTGCAGGCCCGCCTACAACAATGAGTCTGTTATCGTGGAATTGTCGTGGGCTGGGTAAACCACGTACAATTCGGTTTTTAAAAGAGCTTACCCAACAAATAAAACCTAGTATTATTTTTCTATCAGAAACCTTATCAAAAAAGAAAAAAATAAGTGATTTATGTAAAGCTCTGAATTATACTGATTGCTGGTCGGTTGATGCTCAAGGCCATAGTGGTGGAGTGGCGTTAATTTGGAGGAATGAAGGAGGGTGTGAGATAAAAGATGGGGGCACCCATTACATTGATTTCGAAGTGGTAAACGAGCAAGTTGGGCGATGGCGATATACTGGTTTTTATGGTTGTCCGGAGCGGGGAAGAAGGCAAGAATCATGGAATTTATTGAAGGATTTGGCGGGTAGATCGAATCTTCCATGGTGTATTATCGGGGACTTTAATGATATGATGAGTGCGGATGAAAAAAGAGGGGGGAGACCTCATCCGTTTCATTTGATTCAAGGTTTTGTTGATGTAGTAAATGAGTGTGGATTGAGGGATTTAGGCTACGTGGGGGATAAGTATACATGGGAAAAATCTCGTGGTAAGCCGAACTGGATTCAAGAGAGACTCGATAGGGGTTTAGCAAATCAAGATTGGTGCAGTCTATTTCCACAAGCGGAGGTTCAAAATCTGGAAGTAGCTACGTCTGATCATTTGCCGTTGTTCTTAAATTTGAATAAGCAGGTATATCAAGTAAAGGAGCGCAGATTTAAATTCGAGAACTCATGGTTACGTGAAAAGGAGTGTGAGTTGGTGGTTCGGAATGGGTGGAATGAAGCATTGGGCCTGGATATTGTGAATAAAATTAATTTATGTGCTGTCCGTTTGAAGGAGTGGGGAGGTGGCTTAGCTTCAGAATACAAGCGACAGGGTAAGGAGTATCGAGCAAGGCTGAGAAAACTTCGTTCACGAAGAGATATTTGTGGGATTAATCTGTATAATGAAGTTAGGTGGCAATACATGAATCTGTTGGAGAAACAGGAGGTGTACTGGAAGCAACGGGCAAAAAATTTTTGGTTACGGGAAGGGGATAATAATACACGGTTTTTTCATAAGTATGCGTCTGGGAGAAGAAAGTCTAATCGCATGAAAAGAATCAAGGACGTAAATGGTGTCTGGAGAGAAACGAAACAGGAGATTCAGGAGGTTGTAGAGGGGTACTTTTCTCAATTGTTTACTGCATCGGGTGAGGATGGAAATATTGCAGATGGGGAGGCTGTAAAACGGGTGTCAGAAGCAGAAAATAACGATTTAATAGCTAAGGTTACACGAGAGGAAGTCAGAAGTGCAGTCTTTTCTATGCATCCGGACAAATCACCAGGTCCGGATGGGCTTAATCCTGCATTTTTTCAATCTTTTTGGAGTGTGGTGAGTGATGATGTAGTCCGGTTTTGTCAGCAGTACATAGACACAGGTGTTCTTCCTGATGGTATAAATCATTCGGTAATTTGCTTAATTCCAAAGGTGAAAGTGCCTCAAACCATGTCTGATCTTAGACCCATTTCGCTTTGTAATGTATTGGTGAGGATTCTTTCTAAGGTTATGGCTAACAGATTGAAAATGTGCTTGGGATCAATTATATCTGATAGGCAGAGTGCATTTATAGAAGGGAGATTACTTACGGATAATGCAATGTTAGCTTTTGAAGTAAATCATTACATGAAGAGGAAGACACAAGGTAAAAATGGATTGGCTGCTTTAAAAATTGATATTTCTAAAGCGTATGATCGCTTGGAATGGGGCTTCGTTTACAACATGATGGTAAAATTCGGGTTTCATGAGCTGTGGATAACTCGAGTAATGAAGTTCTTGCAATCTGTGTCTTATAGCTTCTCACATGAGGATGGTGCTTTTGGTAATATTGTGCCTCAAAGGGGATTACGTCAAGGTGATCCTATTTCACCTTATATTTATATAATGTGTGCGGAAGGGTTAAGTGCCATGATTAGAAGGAGTGAGCAGGTCGGGTTGGTACATGGGTGTACGGTTGCACGAGGGGCACCAACAATATCGCACTTACTATTTGCCGACGATTGTTACTTTTTCTTTCGTGCAAATGCAAGTGAAGCAGGGGTAATGAGAGGGATATTGAATCGTTATGAACAAAATTCAGGTCAGATGGTGAATTATAACAAGTCAGTGGTTACATTCTCGCCTAACACGACTGTGGAATGTAGGAATGCGGTTTGTCATAAACTGGGTGTTCGAGAAACAGAAACACCTGGACGATATCTGGGGGTTCCAATGCGTGTTGGAAGGAATAAGGCAGGGGAGTTTGACTTCCTGGTAAAAAAGGTGGATGACAAATTACAGAACTGGAACAATCAAATAATATCAAGACATGGGAAAGTTACATTGCTCAAAACAGCAGCGCAATCCATACCTAATTTTTGGATGCAGTTATTCTTGATACCTAATACAGTTTCTGACAAGATTGAAAAACGCATGAACGCCTTTTGGTGGGGGAAGGGGGAAACGAATGGGGGGATTAAATGGTTATCGTGGGATAGAATGTGCACAATCAAAGAAGAAGGGGGGTTGGGTTTTCGGAAATTGAATGAATTTAATATAGCGATGTTGGCAAAGCAATCATGGAGGCTGATGGTGGAGAGCAACCCTTTGGTTAGTAAACTCATGAAGGCACGTTATTATCCAAATTCAGATTTTTTAAATGCTTCACTTGGTTCAAATCCAAGTTATCTTTGGCGGAGTCTTATGGAAACCCAGGAAACGATGAAGCGGGGGGTACGTAAGAGGATTGGTAATGGTTTGACGACTACAGTATGGAAGGTGCCTTGGCTTCCTGCTCTGGATGATGGGTATATCACAACGGAACCATATGAACAGTTACAGGATATCAAGGTGCAGAATCTGATGGATGAAACTCAACGAACATGGGATGTGGAGGTGGTCTCAGATTTGTTCAATGAACGGGATAGGAGACTCATTTTACAAATACCACTTCCTATACAGAGTAAAGAAGATTCGTGGTATTGGGCATTAGAAGACAAAGGAATTTTCTCTGTTAAAAGTTGCTACAGGAAAATTCGAGGTGAATATGCAGGGTTGGATCGAATCTTTTGGAAGAAGATATGGGGTTTGCAAATACCGGGAAAGATGATTAATTTCTTATGGAGGGCATGTATTAATGTCTTACCAACGGCAATGGCTTTGCGGAGTAAAATGGTGAATGTTTCTTCTTGTTATTCCTGGTGTCATGCAGATGTAGAAGATGCAGTACATGTTCTGTTTACTTGTGGTATTGCAAGAGAAGTATGGAGTTCAGTGGGATTGCAAAATGTGGTCAGGGTCATACAAAATGATACTGTCATGTCAATTCTTAAACGAGTGCTTGAAGTGGGTACACGGGAACAATGGATTATGGTGGGTCTGATGTGTTGGAGTTTATGGACGAGGAGGAATAAATGGGTGTAGGAGAGAGTCCATATGTCTGCTTTTGGTATTAAGGCCATGGCACTTAATTTGGTGGCTGATTGGAAACGTGCTCGAGCCTCAGAGGGTGCAAACCGGAGTGTGACTACTGAACACTGCAAAACATGGGTGAAACCACCGGAAGGGTGGATAAAGATAAATATCGATGCATCGTTTTGTGCAGGAGGCAATAACGTTGGGATTGGTTGTGTGGCTCGTGATAGCAGAGGCCGTTTTCTTCGAGCAAGATGCAATGTATTGCATGGAACTGCACAGGTGCGAGAGGCGGAGGCGTGCAGTTTGAAAGAAGCTCTAGAATGGATTCGAGGATGGAGAACAGAAAAGTGCATCTTTGAATCAGATGCCAAGCTACTAGTGGATGCATTTCAGAGGGATCGAGGGAGATCAAACTTTGATACTATTGTTGAAACTTGTAGTAGTAGTCTTAAACACTTTAAGGAAGTGTCGATTGTTTTTGCTAGTCGATCTGCGAATAGTGTGGCTCATGTATTAGCACAAGCTGCATATTCTATGTCAGGTCCTACGGAGTGGTTTAGTGCTGCTCCAGATTTTATTTCATGTAACCTTGAGTTGGATTTAAATTAGTATAAGCAAGTACGTTTTATTCAAAAAAAAAAAAAAAAAAATTGGTTGGGTATCACATAAATCTATGAATTATAATTCTATTCTTTGCAAACTTGCAAATTAGCAAAGGGAATTCAAATTTCCATTTCTTTCTGTAAACGGGCCAAAATATGTAAAACATAAAAAGGTCTTCTGGATCCACGTGCTACTACAACGGCACACCCAATTACATGTCATGTTTTAGCCCTCTCGTCTTTCACCTTTCCTTCTTTGATGGCTATCCATATATCTTTTCACAATTCAAACCCAAGAAAAAGAAAATTGTAAATTATAGAAGAGGCTGATGATTTTCCAGCAGAAACTTGTCAAACAGAATGCCCTGGAATAACTTGATGAAACCTAGAAACAAGCCAACATGATAGGTAAGGTATCAGCTATCAACAAAATGTGCAGATAAGGATGGTCGCGACTGCTGGTTCTGAACCAGAGAAGGAGTCGGAGCTGGAACCAGAGATGGAGTCGGAGCTGGAACCAGAGATGGAGACAGCGTGAGAACCAGAGATGGAGACGGGGCTTCAAATTGAGACTCGTTTAGCACCTGAGCTTGAGACTCGTTTAGCGTTGGAGCCTGATTCTGCTGCTTGATACGCTCAAGCAACTGTCCAGCCTTACGCTTACCCCTATCAGTGCCAGTTTGCACTAAATCAATTAATGAGGACATCACCCCAAGTTCTTGAGCTTCTACCAAATATTGTTGGTCAGCAGAACAGAGGTGAACTAAAACAGCAGCTGCATTCTCCTTATTCCTTGGAGACCCACTGCCAATGACTGCAACCAAGACTGGCAGAGCCTCTGCAGCTCCAATGGCTGCCCTCCCTTCAGAGTGACTAGCCAGTATAGCTAGAATGGCTAGCGACTCGTCCACCATTCCACCTTGGGGTTCTGTAAGTAACTTCATCAATGTGGGCACAATTCCAGCCCTCACGGCTTTCCCCTTGTTACCTTGGTATATGCACAAATTGAACAGTGCTGTTGCAGCATCCTTCTTCCCCCTCTGGTTGCCTTCACTTAGTAATGTCACAAGCGGTGGAATAGCTCCAAAACCACCAATAGTAACTTTATTTTCATCCACAACTGAAAGGCTAAACAAGGTGGCGGCTGCATTTTCCCTTGCTTCCATACTTCCCTTCTTCAACACGTAAACTATACCAGGAACTGCACCAGAAGATACAATGCTTCCTTTGTTTTCCTCGCAAATGGAAAGGTTAAGGAGTGCAGTAACGGCATGCTCCTGGGTGCGTGAATCTGGAGTTGAAAGGAGACCTACAAGTAATGGAATGGCGCCAGCTTCAGCAAGTGCCACCCGATTATCAGCATTCCGCTTGGCAAGAAGGCGGATTTCACCTGCTGCAAACCGTTTGTCTTCAGGGTTTACAGATGTAAGTTTGTGAAGGAGAGTATCTATCTTGGAACGTTCAGCAGGTGTGCATGCAGATTTAGTCTTACTGAGGCGAACTGATCGTTTGGGGGGTTCAACCCCGTTTGCTTCACACCACTGGGCTATGAGACTACGTAAGACATAGTTGGGTGTAAGAGAGAGGCTACTAAGAGTTTGTTGTGTCTTGGGACAAGTGCCATGCCCTGCTTCCAGCCACTTCTCGATGCAAGACCGTTCGTAGGTCTACAGCAGATTATAGTAAGGATTGTTAAGAGTGAACACTTTAATCTTGAATAAAAATTTCTATTGTGTGATGATGAACATACCAAATATAATTATTTACATATTGGCCCTAGCAGTATTCACGTCCGTACACATTAACTTTCTAAGTTTACAAGCGTACATTTGTGCCCTGATTTTAGTCTCTTGTATACCCGAACCTTTTTCTATAATTTTCTTCTAAAATTTTTCTTCACCACAAAACAAATATATAGTTCCACATGTTCTTTCTACTATTTGTCCAATGTCCTGCTATTTTACGGAATTGATTTGGGGTTATATTTCCATTTTGAAATAAGGGTACTATTTGGAATAAAATTCTAGAAAAAGGGTACGGGTCTAGAAATGAAAAACATCAAGATTACGCCAGTACGCTTTTTAAAACCTTATGGTTTATGCGTACAAAGGCAACTACTGTTATGGCTAAAATATTAATAACCCTCTAAAACATTACACAGAAGTAAGAGGAATCAAACAACCGCTTTAGAAATAGCCATATGACAGATTGATTTCAACTCTTTTTGCAAAACAGAAAAAGAAAACTTGTCCAATGCAAAGTTCTGTGTAATAAAATCTCATAGCCTCTGCTGCATTTTTGGGAATTGGGCTTTTAAAGGTTCAACAAGATTTTGTTATTCTAACAAGATCATAAAAAGGTACCGAGTGTAAATGCCCACACGATGTAACGTACGAGCGGTTCAAACTCCTGACCTAGAAAATAGCAAGTGGACACTCGATCATGATGATGTCAAGCAAAAGCTTTTTACGGAAGTTCATACATTACAATGTGATGTAATTAGTCCAGTAGATACTGAGCTTATCTTTGCCAGGAATTAGGTGCTTCATAGGGAACAAAAACTTTGTTTAACTAAAGTTTTAGTGAACAATGCAAGTGTGCTTATCCATATCTTGATAACTTGGATTCGGCCGGAACCTGGTTCGAGGACCTTTTCTCATAGATTTGTGACTTTACATTGTCAATTCTGTTATGATGTTATGCATCACAGAAATTATAAGAAGACCAAAATTTAGCAGAGGTGTACCTGTCCTGTTGAAACAATGACCGGGTCGACCATTAACTCAAGAGATATAGGACAGCGGAAATCTTCAGGTATTTTCTGAATTCGGTCGGTAGCTGCTTGTACACTGCCACTTTCCATTACAGGAGAATCTATATTTGGATCCTCTGTCTGAACGAAATCCTTGATTTTTTTTAGTAGCATTGACATCTTTTCAATGCTCTCCCCTGGATCGCTTCCACTAGTAGCAACCATTTCATGCAAAGCTAGTGATTCTTGTGTGAGATCAGTTATTCCACTTAGCTGTAAATTATCTACTAATCTCCTTAGGACAGCTGAATCTGCAACAGCATCAGGTTTCATGTTGTAAAGCGATAATAGATCTTCAAACAGTTCAACATTAGGTCCATCAATCCTTCCTTTGGCTCTTCTGAACTGGGCAAGAACCAGCTCAACCTGGAGACAAATTGGAAAGGAAAAGTTATTTAAAGTAACGAAATTAAACCTTTGAGCCTCTTACTTTTTCAATTTATAGAGGTCCCACTCAGTATACACTATATTACTTTGAATCCATTTTTGTGATCACCACATTTGTAGTCTTTGTAATAATTTATTTAACCCCAAGATTACCAAGTATAATTCAAGGCTTCACAATTGAAGATATTAGTTGAAGTTGACAACAACAAATATACAAAGAAATGCAAGGCATGCCTTCTCGGTATTCAGAACGATATATTGTTATCTAACACAATTTAGACAGACAACTAGTACCTGTTCCTGAATTTCATCCGATATATCAAGTTGCTCAAACGATATCCCACTCAAAGCATTTTCTAACTGAACTGTCACTTCCTGTAAATTTTTCATTATTTTTTCCCTTTCCAGAACCTGTCGGCAGAGCAAAAGAAAAAAAAACCTGTTAGATTTTCACATTGTTGCTATATTAGTTATTATCTGCAAGAAGGAGAACAACCATAGACAGTTAATAAACAAACATGGTGATGATATGAATAAGTATCTCTGCTTCAGAGAAGTTACTTCTCCTATGAGGAAATTTCTAATTATAGAGGTTTAAAGCTCCTGCTATTAATCAGAAATTACTCTCTCTTTAAGAAAAAGGAAATATAGATAACAAGTTTAGAGATATAAACTTCAGAAATACATAATGGGGCACATGCTGTCTATTTTGCATGCCCAACACTTCCCAACTATTGGCATGAAAAGTATAAAGAAACATGTTGGCAGGTGAGAGTCAGCCAAACAATTAGGCAGATCCATGCGTTGAGAATAGGGGTTCTTGCTTCTTGGATACTTTGGGTAATAATTTAAATTTATATCATATAATTAGACCCATAAATGAACCAGAACAAACCCACAAAAAAATAATGTTGGCAGGTGAGAGTCAGCCAAACAATTAGGCAGATCCATGCCTTGAGAAGAGGGGTTCTTGGATACTTTGGGTAATAATTTAAATTTATATCATATAATTAGACCCATAAGAGCATCTCCAAGGGTAAAATGTAAACCTGTTAGCTAAAAAATCATCATCTAAAATTTTGTTGAACCTTTGAGGAGCGTTGGAGATGCTCTAAATGAACCAAAACAGAACCCACAAAAAAATTCAAAAGAAACAAAAAATAATTTTTTTTAAGTATTGTTAAGAAGTGACCCACGGGTGTATTCATATTAATATTTTAATAATAGGTATTTGTTAGGTAAATAATTACAAATACTGTGATATTAAAAGAGACAAAGAAAACTATGATATATTGATATGCAACCGGAAAAAAGATTACCTTCAAATTTATGATTCTAGAGACCCTAATGGCCTAAGAAACTTATTGATGAGTATGTTTTATGAATTTTTCTAACGTACCAGTGTATGGCAGGCAATACCCAGACAAAGATGTGTGCTGGCAACTGAAACTAATATCTGGTATAAAATGTGATAAAGCTTGATGGTAGAAGTTACCTATGTGAAACTCTTTGTACACTTATTCAACTAAAAATAAGGAAGATACTAAAAGATCTGTGGATCCTTTCCGAGTAAAACAAAACACAGAAAAAAAGTAGCAGCCAACCAAAGGACTAAACGCATACTAGTCCACGAATAGAAGATTACAAGGAAAAGGCCAGGCGGATGAAAGAATGTTGCCAACACAGCTTACAGTATCTAAGAGTTACTCACAAGGTGAAATAAGTTGTCCAATCCCCCAGTAAGTAACATGATCAAGTTATAGTCAAATTTAAAAAATTTGAATATGTAATGGTAAGGAATTGGGACAAAATATATGAGTCTGACGGGAAAACATGATTCGAATAAATTTCAATTCAAGTTTAATTAAGTTTGTAATTCCCGAACCAATAGCTATATCATAAATTAATGGACTTCATAATCCTAAGCTGCATATATATCTAGATCAGAGTGACCTCAAAAGATATGGCTAGTAGATGCTACCATTTGAATTTTATGTTTAAAACTTAACTGAACTTTTCATTTCATCTAATGTCTTAGTATAACAGAGAGCTATTATTGTTGGTTACAGCAACTTCCAAGACTAGTGGAACAAGTAGTGATTGTATACTTACACGAATGAATATAAAATAAATTATGATATACATATAAAGAAATTTGACTAGTGAACACAGAGATCAGTTGTGATGAACCCAAAGTTTGAATCAGAGTCGTATGAACCATATACAGAAAAGCAACGAAATTCAAACCGAAGTAACAGCAATCACTAACTAATTAGTCATTATGTACAGCTGCAACACAAATTGAAAGACCCTTGGACAATGAAAAGTCTAGTGCTATGCCTATACACCCTCCCAAAAGACTAGATGCACTTAGCAACTCTTAATAGTTTTAAAAGATCTATCTTTATATAAAAACTCGCTTCACTTGATCAAACAAAACATAAACCAAGGTATTGCTTTTATAACTTACTAAAACCATCACCCTTAGATTCCTATGTATTGACTACTTAAATGAAACGATCAAGCATGAAACGAATACCAAAATGCACAATCACTATTTCTAATAATCAATTAGGGAAAACAAAATCGCATTAAAACAAAGTAATACGAAAATGCATCATTTCGTCAATCCAAGTCAAAAAAACCGACCAAACTAATTACGCAATCAAACTAACAAAACTAAAGACAAAAATAACCGCAATAAAATACTAATCACAGATACGCACCATATAGATCTTACTCCCTTGGCTTCCAAATTGCAACAACTCGAAAGCTAACAACATTGCTTCTTTCAACTTACTTAACTCATCCACCGAAGCTCGATTAATCTTCTCCTCACTATCTCGAATCTCTTCGAACATCGGCGTCAACAATTTTAACCTCCTGGCTAAGTTACAGTACTGTTTCTTCACACTAGACCTGTAATCCGATATCTCCGCTATTTTACTAACTAATTCTATCATCTCTTTAACGACAGCTCGTCCTGCGTCATCGTCTTCCATACTCACTTGCTTTTCTCCTCGATTTTCGAGATCTAAATGACTTGACTTTTGTAGGTGATTGACTAGCTAGTATAATTAGTTGCCAACATCGTGAGTATAAGTGTGTGTAGATATAGATTTTGAAAAGGTTGTTTTTCCGGTGATCGGAGAGGCTTGCCGGAAATGTCGCCGGCGTTAGAGAGAGAAATGAATTGTGGGGAGAAAGTGGGAGAAAGAGTCACGAGTGTAGAGAGAAAAAGACATGTTGTGGCAGGCACGGTTGAATGAGAGTTGTCCTGAAAATTAGAGATCATGTTTATTTCAGCAACTATGCTGTAATAAATTACTATTTCTGCTTTTAATAATTGATTTACATGATTATAAAATTGCTAGTAGTTGTTTTTGGACATTCTGATCTTCTTACGAAATTAGCGAAAAATGAAAGAAAAATTATAAACTAAACTGAAAATAAACATATCCCGTATATCCCGTTTAATGCAAGATCTGGGAAAGGTAAGATGTATTTAGTATTCCCCTCATTTCTGAAATAATGAAGAGATTATTTCCCGAAAAACCCTCAGCTTGTGTGTGCGTGTAAGGATGCGTAAAAAGTGAAATGAATAATACAAAATATATGCAAAAATCAATACTAATTTGAAACAAACCAAAATATGATCACTTAAAAAAATTTCAAACAAATCTTAGCTCATGGTATTATTCAAATAGGATTGACCTAAAATCCACTTTGAAATGGTTAATGATGAATAAGTACAAATCTCGCACAATTTCCAGTGACACGTGAATGTAAAATTAATCAGATCACGGAGCGGAGATGTGCCTTTATAAATCCTGGATGGAAAACAGTTTGTAGATGTTTGTATCATCTTCCCAAAATTGCTTAACCAATTTTTGTAGTTTGTGTTTTGTACTTGATCCACAATCTATTGTCCATGAACAAATTGATGCGTAAATTGCGAGTAAAAAAAAACACTAGGAATTTGGATGTGAAATTGAAATGTCTTCCGATTCATATACCAAATTGTATTTACCCCAAAGAAAATTTTAAACACCAAACTATATTCAGAAAATGACTACGAATACGATTAACTTTCGATCCCCATACTTTCTCGAATTCCTTCATGTTTGTTTTTAATGTTACTCGCACGTAAATGAATGAAAATCTTGCCACTAGAGAAAGATGTAGATGATAGAGAAAGAACAATTATGAACAGGATTAAAATTGGAGGTAAATTGGAACAAAAAAAAATTATTCATTTTAAAATTAAGGCCAAATTTAACACTGCCTCAAATATTTTATTTATAGCTAAGTTTTTAATCAACAATAATAAAGAACATACTTTATTAATAAGGTGTTTAGCCCTGTTACCCATGCTAAATCGTGTTGCCTATATATTTTTTTTAAATAGAGTGATGCGCATGTTCTATGTATATCATCACCTGATACGTATGTATGCCGATATGCATATTTCATATTCATATCAACTACTAACATGCAACTTCAAAATGTATACCCGATATGCATGTTTCATATTCATATCAGCTACTAACACGCAACTTCAAAATGTATATCACGCCTGATATGCCTCACAAAATAGTGTAACTGCTATGGGTAGAAAATTAGGTTGTAGTTAATACTAGGGTTCGTGAGCTCAAGACCCTCGTTTGACTGCTCTCGTGTTTCGGTACTCGATTCTACTTTTACAAGACGTCTACGTACCTTACTTTATGTCAAGGATAAAGTCAAAAAATATAGTTCTTGTTTGTGGAGTGAGACACCTTATAGGTGTGGATAACCCTGAATTAGGTCAGGGTTAGAAGACTTGACGGATAAGTCTCATATTTAGATTGGACTTCTTAGTCCTAGAATGTAGTAAGTCGATTCTTATCCCTTGAGATTTCTTGGGTCAATCCCCAAGAAGTTAAATCTCTTATATAATACCATTTATAGGTGTCATTTTACCCTTATTAATTAATTACGAAGTTAATTAATATTTTGTATTTCGGGCCTCATCAATTGGGCTTCTTTTTCGGATCAAATCAGGTCTAATTAATGCAATACTAATTATACAATTAGGGTTCTTTTTATTTTCTATCATTTTTTCCCAAATTCTAGGAAACCTACTCAAGGTTTCGTAGGAGTTAAGTTATTATATGCCCTTACAGGTTAACGTTTTTAGCATAAAGTATGGAGCGACCTACACATTAACAACGATTCACCTTATTCGAGGTTACTTATCATATTAGGGTAGCTTTAATGCTAACTCGATGACAAAAAATTTATCAGAACCATACTCACCTCAAAAAATGTCAAGAATCTTGAGAGAGGGTTCCTTGTCCCTTTTGGCAGAACAGATTTGAGCTTCGTGACCTATTCAGATCCCCGGATTTAATAAATTCTACCCTTCCGGTTACCATTGCTGATAACTATAGAATCTTTACTTTACATGGTCTATCGTTGACCTAAATGCATTTATTTTGCTCGTATTTTCTTTCTTAATTTCAAGATTTTTCCTTTATCTCCAAGAGTTTTTGGGGAAATATCAATAAAAATAATTTTCTGGATTAATTGCCATTTTCTTGGATTTTCCTTTTTATTTTTCCAAAAAAAATAATTTGTAGGAATTACTCTCTTTTTCTGATTTTTCAGAATATAACTGTTAGATAATAAATCACACAGAGAGTGGGGTGAATGTGTTTTAGTGTTTTTCTGCTTTTCTTGATTTGTTTAAGGTGGTGAACAAAGTAAATTAAATCTTGTAGTGAAATGTGTTAATACTGAAATTAAGCAAGCAAGAATAGTGGACACAGATCTTTCAAAACTCACTTAATTTTATATTAAAATTAAGAATATTTTGCTACAAAATTTCTAGGCTCTTTGTTGATAAAGAGCTTAGCTTCTTTCTTGAGAGAATACAAGTTTTTTTCTTATCTAAATTGTTACACCTAACAAAGCATCCAGTGTTTACTTTATAGAACAGTAAATACTGGTTATTACACAGCATGCATTAGCATGTACTAAACCCTATTTTTGGATAATCAAATCTTTCTATTTCTGGTTTTGTGTATATTTGCTAATCTTGCACGCCTATGACTTTACTCTGTCAGTTAATCTTGGCATTTGATCTTGTACTCTTCAAGCTGCTTTTTGTAGACTTGTCAATCCAACTGATTGGATTGTTTGTTGATTGTTAATCTTGGATATTGAACTGATATGCACTTTGTACTTTGAATTTACCTTGAGATCTCCAGTTTGGTATATAGAAAACTTGACATCTCGATAAGTATATTTGCTTATCGAGATCTCTAATCACTTTATAGTTGTTTTGACTTATCGAAGTCTCTGAGTTCTCTATAAGAGAATTTAGCTTGTCGAGATCTCTTGTCTTCATGTCTTCACTTTGGCTTATCGATATCTCTGAGTTCTATAGTGGAAAATAGACGTATCGATATCTCAGAGATCTCTAGTGATATTTTGACTTGTCGATATCTCATAGATCTCTAGTGATATTTTGATTTGTCGATATCTCAGAGATCTCTAGTGATATTTTGACTTGTCGATACCTGATAGAATATATATTTATATATATACTAAGGGATTTTATCCGCATATTTATATGATTTTATATTTATATGGGTATTTATTAATATTATTTTAGTGTTTAATGACAGGAAATAATAATTCTCAAAGTTGGAAGAGATTTGGCCTATTTGGGCTAAAATCATATGGAAATTCGAATTTGTTGGAGGGTTTGCGCAACAATCGGTGTTTGGGTCTTAACTTGAGTTCTGTACATCAGATTTGGGCCATCTACCAGTCCACGCGAAAATAAAAAAAATTATCTTCAGTTTGGAGGTGGTCTCATATTTTATTTTGGACTGGATCAAATCGTAAATAGGCCTTTAAATCAGCCTACGAATTTCATAATTATCCAACTTGTATTTATTTTAGGAAACAATTAAAAACACTTTTATATTAGGTTTTAGAGGATTATTCAGATATTATTGGAGAGAGCGTGTATTAGATTGGGAGAGAAGCTTACAGAAAACTTGAGCAAGGATTGAAGGGATTCACTCCAAGTTTGAGAGATTTCGTAAAGTTGTATCTTTCTTAACTTTATACTCTTGTAATCATTATTTCGGTTATATATATATATATATATTATTCATATATTATTAGTAACTAATTCCATAATATGAGAATTATGTAGTATTTATTTGTTAAATATGATTGTGTGATTGTACTGTGATTTCTCTATCTTGCTATTCTGTTGTTGGGTGCTTAACACAATTGAGGGAGTCGCGAGCCCTTTATTTGTATCTTTACGAATTATAATGAATCGGGAGATGAATTACAATTTTAGTTTATGATATGACAAACATAATTCTATTATTTGATTGAGAGATTAATATGCGAGTTATGAAAAAGAAATTCCATGGGCTTGAACAGTTTAAAATTTATATGTTGATTGATCATGGGAGTGACTTCAATATGTAGTTGTAGGCATTATATTGTGTCTTGGGAGAGGACAATATAATCATTAGAGGAATATTTTTAACAAGTGCATGAGACTTTAAGATCACAGTTGATCCACATTCTTTAATATCAATGAAGAACCCTTATTCCTGGATTATTTTCTATCATCGTTAAATTTTTAATTTTATTTGCTTATTAGTTTAAATTAGTTTAAAACACAAACCTAATTATTCTTCTCACTTCTAAACAGTAAAAGAGTTACAACCTGAACTAGTATTAAATTCAGTCCTTCCCTGTGAACGAAACACTGAAAATTACTTCAACAAATTGGCGTCGCTGCCGGGGATCGAACCCGGGTCACGCGCGTGACTTATCGATATCACTAGAGTTCTCAAGTGAAGAAATGACTTGTCGATATCTCCAATATTCATGTCTTCACTTTGGCTTGTCGATATATCTGAGTTCTTTAGTAGCTTTCCTGACTTCTCTATAAGTCATTCTGGAGTTCTCGAATGACTTCTCTATAACACTTAATCTGTGACTTGTAGAGATCTTGACTTAGAATATTTTTCTGAAAACAGATTTATTCAACTCCAAGCTTCTTCATAATTATTCTGAGGCATGATCATCTTGATCTTCTTCCGGATAGAATTCTTAGGCTTAATACTGTTTACAGAAAAAGACTTCAGTTTGCCTTTGAACATTTTTACAGACTTAAGTGATACAATACACAATGCAAACTTAGATTACAATACAACTTACTTAGGGTTATCAATATGTCTTAGTCTTGTTATAGTGCAGGCATGTCTTACTCAACAATCTCCCCCAATTTGTGAGAAGATTGCTTATCACAAATTCATGCCTGTTAACAAGACTAACCCCAAGCTACAATGAAAAATTAGACTAAAACATAAAAATTGATACAAATACATCATTTATACATCAGGTGATTTCTTAAGGTTAAACAGTTACATTTATCAGACAAAAACTGGAACTTTTGATTCTTCTCTAATGCGGTCCTTTAGATATACAAGAATTTCAAGTTCCTCTATGATTGATGTCCCTATTAGAGCTTCCACAAGTTTGAGTTTGTCTTGCTTTGGATAACCATCTAACATCTCAATCCTGAACTTTGAGAATGAGCTAGCTTTTACAGTTAGAAATCTTCCATCCTTGGAAATTCTGCTCATCCCTTTTGCCTTGAGTTCTTCTGATCTTTTAATATACATTTCAATCTCCTCAACATACTTCATTTTCTTCTCCTCATATTCAGCTTTATTCGTTGCTCTTCTTTCCTCCTTTGCAATCAACCATTCAGCTAAAACAGATCTCTATGCTCTTGTAGCAGTATCCTTATCCTTTAATAAGCCTATCACTCTTTTAATTTCTGTGGGAGAGAAAGTGTCCATTAAGTTGCTGCCAAGAAATATGAAGGACCCACCTTCATAGTAGATTCTTACTTCCCTTGGAGTTACAACCCAGACTCTAACTATTTCCTCATCTAGTTGTTGAAAATAATCTTCATCTGAGATGCACCAATTTAAAGGTATAAAATCACTTTGCTTGAAACAATTCCAGATGGACTTCTCAGTAACTTGTACTTTTTTAGTATGCTTGGCTTTCTTAGGTTTCCTCCCAACAGATTTGTAGTTAACTTTGAGTGATGGCTTCACAGTAGGTAGGTTTGTGATTTTCTTGAGAAATGTTTGGCTTGAGGTGATTGGTATTTTTAGACAGGTGTTGGCAATCTGTTTGTATAGGAATTTAGGCTTAGAGGTAGGAAGTGATTCAGTGTATGAGTTTGTTGGCTTTGAAGGTTGAGCTTGATTTGTTTGGATTTTTAGGGATTGTTGTGGTTTTGAGTCATCATGCCTTTTCTTGCTTCTCCTTTCTTCTGCCCTTTTCTTTTCACCATCCTTCTTCTCATCCTGCTTCTTATCCTTGCTACTAGTTACTCTTGATTGACTTGGATTTGAACTAGAAGGTTTTTGTTCATCATATTTCTGCTCATCATCATCTTTGTCATTCCTTAGATTAAACTGAGTGGTTGGCAACATGGTGTCAGAATTCACCAGGTATCTGTCTAGGATCTTTATCATCTCAACATCCTCATGCTTCTTGCTCCTTTTTTGCTTTAGATCAGACTACAAAGTCATGATCAGTCTCATATTTGATCTGACACAGTTTTTAGGAACAAGGAGATGTTTACATTGTTTGGTTGTTGGACAGATGTAGGCTACCCCTTTGTTTGAATATAGATAGGCTTCAGGAAAAGCTTCTATCTGTGTATTTTTTAGCTCTCTTAATAGCTCTCTTAAAATCTTAATAGCTGGGTGTCCTCTGGAATAACTGGATTTACTCTTTCAATCATTATATCCAGTTCAGATGCTCTTAAGGTTTTAAGATTTGGAAGAGACACCTGAAGACACCAGTCCACACCAGCATCATTGATATTCATAACAATTCTCTTTTTCAAGAAATTATCAATTCTCACAACCACTGCCCTGATGAAGTTGATGTTTTTGGCCAATGCTTTCTTGTAGGTAGTGTAGTTGTTTTGAAGAGACGTCCTTAGTACTGCAAGAAGTTCACTGAATTCCTGGTCTTGATTAGGTTCTTTTGCAGCCTTTAGAAGTCTTTCTTTTCCAACATCAACTTGAGCACTTGAAGAGCTTTGACCAACCTGAATAGGCTCTTTAGACTTACTTTAGCATCCCTGGATTGTTGAATCCTAGCCTCAATCTCCCCCTTAGTCTTGGTGACAGGCATGAGTAGGGGAGTTAGTAATTCTGGCCTTATTTCTTCAGGTAGAGAGGACAATGGTATGTTGAGCTTCCTCATGATGGCCCCAAAGCAACATAATTCTGCATTTGGAGATGCTTGTGAGAGTCCACCAGGGTCTTGATATCTGATTGTTGACTTTTGACTAGAGAAGTCAAAGCCTGAACTTGAGCATTGAGGGAGGCATTTGAAGTCTCTAGAGAAGTAACCTGTGCCTTGAGATCTTGAATATCTTGAGTAGAGGATCCTGAAGTAGAGATAGCAGTAGATGGTCCAAATGAAGCTTGCACATGCTTCTGTATTTCATCAACAACCAAAGGGGAAGGAGTGTATCGTGCAGTATGCATTTGATCCCGATTCCACCTTATGTCATTAGAGTTTGTGATGTGATCTTGAACTACCTTGTGCAAAGCTACAAAAGAATCCTTCAGCTGTGTGACTGAAAAGGTTTTTGTAATAACACCAATTTTTGGAAATTTTTGAAACCCTGATGGATAGTAATTTTTTTTTCTGATTATGCTGATAAGGAAAATTATCAGACCACACTATATAGGAGTACTGTTATGGGAATTCTGAGATCGTATTAGTATTCCAAAAAATAAATGAGTGTATGTAAAGGTCATTAGAATTTGAATCCGAACACTTTGATTTTTCCCGAAAATCCACCAGATACCGAAAGAATTGAGTATAAGGTAACATGATTAAAAGGATTTTTATTTAAGGATTATAGCAGATGATCATTAAAGGAATATAAGATATTAATAAAGGTTCAGGGAATCCCAAGTAATAAGATCCCGGATATGATCCCTCAAACTATTAACGAGAACGAGAGTTAAGTGAACCGTAAAACAAATAAGCGACCAAGAGACAAGCTTGTACAAGAAGCCAAGGATTATGACATCATCAAACCACAAGGGATTGACACATGGCAAGAATGTGATGCATGATGGATGATGGATTATGTCATCAAGGGAGAAGATATTTATGCATGGAAATCAAAGAAGCTTTTCCATTTTTTCCATTTCATCATTTTGCTCTCGGCCAAAATAATACCAGCAAATTCAAACTGCCATATCTCCTTCAATACTTACTAAAATATTTTTTTCTATAGCTAGTTGGAAAGGTATTGAGATGGCCTACAACTCTTTTTCACAAGTCTCGTCCAAATAATCATGGTAAGATCTTCATTTTTATAGTTCTTTAAATTGTACTTTTAGAAACTTCAAAATCTAACTTTATGTTTTCTTGATTGTTTGTGAGATCCAAGCTTGTATAAGGATTGATCAAGGTTTTAAGGCTCCCTAGCAACTTTTTACTCACAAATCAAGGTATAAAAACTTCTTGACCTTTAGTAGTAAGCTTGATTGTTTGAGTTTTTAGATGAATTGGTAAATGTATAGTTAGATCCACGCTTAATAGTAATTTTTGTGAACTTGTGTTGATTTTGAATGGTGAATTTGTAATGATTGAATGAGTTGGTAAAACCTTGGAGTGTGGACTGATTTTTCAGTGGTTTAAGTTGTATTTGTTGTGTTATTTATTATTGGAGGATGGGAGTGAATTGTTGAGGATTTAGAGTGGTAATTATTTTGGGAATCGCGTAAACATAGCTGTCGTAATGCCCGATTTACCTTAGACTGTTTTTGTGCTTAGCTTCAGAACCCGTGAACTCACTGTAAGATTTAAACTTTGCAATGTTTAGCTAGATCATGTCGTAAGCTTCATTTTGGTATGTGGTTCGCTTAGATCCGATGTACGGTTTAGGAGAAACGACCGTTTTAAGTAACAGCGTTTCGCGAGCGAACCATTACCCCTCGCTTTATATTGAAACCTTGTTTAAGACCCTTAAAAGACTAATCGGATTACGAAACAATTATTTAAGGTGGATTAAGAAGTTGGTAAAGTATTTGCGAAAGGGTTGCCTTAAAATTCGTAACGGTTAATTTATTAAAATTAGTGGAGCCGAGGGTACGCGAGGGATTAATGCAAATCATTAAGCTTATAAGTGACCGTTAGGGTATAAGTAAGTTTTGACTAGTTTCTTAAGAGACCGTGGTCTAATTCCGGCTTATGTTGTTGTTCATAGGTTACCGGACCCACTCTAAGCTTAAGTCTACCCCGGAACACTCAGGCAAGTTTTCTACCCGTATAACTATTGTTGTGATGTATATATGTATATGCATTATCTTGTGATAAGTTATGGTCACTGAAACGGGCTTAGGATTGTCATAAGTGAGTCATAGAAAGATCACATAAGATAGGCGTGTGTAGTTTAGCTCTTATAGGGTTAAATTTAGGTTATTGGGCTGGGTTATAGTTAAGTTGTTTAGGTTCCCTATTTTGCGTTTGGCCTTAGGCCTTTGTGTTATTGCTTTGCTATTTTGTTGGTTTTGAGGATGGTAAGAAGTGTTGGAAAAGAGGTTGGAAGGTTGTGTTGCAACCCTATCCACTGTTTGTTGGTTTATCTGAGATTTTGAGCAAGGATTTAAAAAGGTTTGGATAATTCTTCACATATTTTCTTTGTGTTGTTATTCTCAAGATAATAAGCAGGATTATGTGATAATTATGTCGCTTGTGTTAATATGGTAGCAAGTTTATGATATTTTAAGAAGAGATAATGCTTGAGAATTTTGGTATGCCAAAGAATTGCTACATATTTGACACAATGCTTGACAGATTATTATATATTTTTCTTGTTTCTTATCAGAATAATGGCACCAAAGAGAAGAAGTAATTCAGGAGAGGATCGTACCGAGAGTCGGACGGATTCAGCGATTGTCTAGATGTTGGGACTGATGCAGCAGCAACAGCAACAGCAGCAGCAAGCAGCAGCACCACCTGCAGTAAATTTTAAGCAGTTTGAAGCTGTGAAGCCACCTGAGTTCAAGGGAAGTGCTGATCCCATGGAAGCCAATGCATGGCTCAAGGAGATGGAAAAGGCTTTTGACTTAGTTGGAGCAGGAGCTGAACAGAAGACCAAATTTTCCAGCTACAATCTGAAAGGTGAGGCGAACTATTGGTGGGAATCCACGCGAGCATTGGAAGGATGTGAGTTTATAACTTGGGAAAGGTTTACAGAGCTGTTTCTGGAGAAGTATTTCCCGAGGTATATGAAGAATCAAATGGAGATCAATTCTTGAACCTTACCCAGGGTGATCTTACTGTCGCTGAATACGAGGCTAAGTTTACTGAACTAGCAAGGTTCGTGCCAGATCAGGTCGATACAGATGAAAAGAAAGCAAGAAGGTTTGAACAGGGATTGAGATTTTGGATTCAGAATAGAGTGGCCATGTTTAAATTGACTTCATATGTGGCAGTGGTTCAGAAAGCAATGGTGATTGAAAGTAAGAGTGACATGTCTCAGAAAGGAAAGGATGGAAAGAAGAGGAAAATTGAAACCTCAGGGGGAGGCTAGTAACAAGGTAACTTCCAGGGTCGTTTCAATAAAAGGTCAGAGTTTCAGGATAATACGAGTGTGGGATTCAAGAAACCATAACCAGGAAATGAGAACCATTTTCAGAATTCAAATCAGCAGAGGCCCAATCGTCCACCAACGTCAGATTGCAAGTTTTGTGGTAGAAGGCACTTTCGGATTTGTTAGGCTAATGTGTTGTGTTACAAGTTCAATCAGAAGGGACACTATGCTAATGAGTGTCGAAGTCAGACTACAACTCAAAAATCAGGGACAGTGTGCTTTAAATGTGGAAAGATGGGGTATATTGCCAGGGACTACCAGACAACTGAACCAGCAGCTAATGTGGCAAGAATTGAAGGACCACCAACAAAGGACCAGCCAAAGGCCAGGACATTCAACATGACCATGAAGGATGCTATTCAGAGTTCAGATGTGGTTGCAGGTACGCTTCCAGTCAACTCCATAGATGATAAAGTTTTTTTTTTATTCTGGAGCTACAAGGTCATTTATTTCTCAAGATTTTTTTGATAAACTGCATTGTGAAGTTAAGTTGTTAGAACAAGCGTTAATGATAGAACTAGCTAATAAGAATCAAGTTCCCGTCAACCAAGCGTGCCAAGGGTGTGACATCCAGATAGCGGGACATCATTTTTATGCCAACTTGATACCTTTTAAGTTGGGAGAATTTGATGTTATCTTAGGAATGGATTGGTTGTCAGAAAATAATGCTCAGATTGATTGTAATAATAGGAAAGTGAGACTTCAGACCTTGGATAGTAAGAAGAAGATAATATTTCAAGGGAGTAAGCAAGAGAAGAAGTTCTTAACGATAGCTCAAGCGAAGAAGTTATTGCGTCAAAATTGCGAGGCGTATTTGGCCCATGTGATACACACCATCAAAGAAGTTCCAACACTAGAAGCAATTCCAGTTGTCAATAAGTTTTCAGATGTCTTTCCAGATGATCTACCAGGATTACCTCTCGACAGAGAAATTGAGTTTGCAATTGATCTAGCACCCGGAACAGAACCAGTTTCTAAGGCTCCGTACCGGATGGCACCAGTGGAGATGAAAGAGTTGGCAACTCAGTTGCAAGATCTTTTGGAGAAAGGAGTTATAAGATCCAGTGTATCCCCGTGGGGCGCACCAGTTCTGTTTGTCAAGAAGAAAGACGGGAGTATGCAACTGTGTATTGACTATCGAGAACTGAATAAGCTGGCTGTTGAGAACAAGTACCCGTTACCAAGGATCGATAATTTGTTTGACCAATTGAGAGGCGCTGTATGGTTTTATAAGATAGATTTAAGATCTGTATATCATCAACTGAAGATCAAGCCAGGAGACATTCCAAAGACCGCATTCAGAACCAGATATGGGCATTATGAGTTTCTAGTGATGGCATTTGGATTAACTAACGCACCAACAGCTTTCATGGATCTGATGAATCGAGTATTCAAAAAGTATTTGGATAAATTCGTGATCGTGTTTATAGACGACATTTTGATATATTCCAAGACAGAAGAAGAGCATACAGAGCATTTGAGGATAGTTCTTGAGATACTGTGACAAGAGAAATTGTACGCAAAGTTTTCCAAGTGTGAATTTTGGTTAAAAGAAATACGATTTCTTAGGCACGTAATTAGCAATAAAGAAGTGGAAGTAGATCCGGAAAAGATTGAAGCCATAGTCAACTGGGAGAGGCCAAAGACACCAACAGAAGTAAAAAGTTTCATGGGATTGGCAGGTTACTATATAAGATTCGTGCAAAATTTTGCAAAGATAGCTACGCCGTTAACAAAGCTCACTAGGAAGAACCAGAAGTTTGAATGGGATGAGAAGTGCGAGGAGAGTTTCCAAGAATTAAAGAATAGATTAGTATCTTCTCCAGTGCTAGTCTTGCCAGATGCTCAAGGAAATTTTGTGATCTATAGTGACGCTTCGTACAAAGGATTGGGATGTGTTTTAATGCAACATGACAAAGTAATAGCCTATGCTTCAAGACAACTGAAACTATATGAAGAGAAGTATCCAACTCATGATCTGGAACTGGCAGCTATAGTATTCGCACTGAAGATATGGAGGCATTATCTGTATGGAGAAAAGCGTGAGATCTACACGGACCACAAGAGTTCGAAGTATATCTTTACCCAGAAGGAATTAAACATGAGACAGAGAATATGGCTAGAACTGATCAAGGACTACGACTGCACCATCAACTATCATCCAGGTAAAGCAAATGTGGTGGCCGACGCTCTCAGCAGAAAGGAAAGGTTAAATATGATCACTTCATCTGAAGAATTAGTCAAGGAATTTGAGAAGTTTGAAATAGAGGTCAGTAACCCAAGTATGTCTACAGATGTGTTGTGTGCAATATCTTTTCAACCAAAACTATTAGAGAAGATAAGAAGATGTCAGGAAGAAGTATTGAGTCATGAACGAGACAGTTTGACAGGAGAAGAGATAGGGAGTCAAAAGGATGATAAAGGGATATTAAGATTTTCTTCCAGAATATGGATACCCAACGTAGCCGAGCCGAAAGATGAAATTTTTCGAGACGCGCACAACCCCAGATATTTAATTCATCCCGGAAGTATGAAGATGTACAGAGACTTAAGAGAAAACTTTTGGTGGCCAAGTATGAAGAAAGAAATTGCAGAATGGGTAAGTAAGTATTACACTTGCCAGCGAGTCAAAGCGGAACATACATCAAAGGCCCAGTGGACTGATACAACCGTTGGACATTCCAGAATGGAAGTGGGAGCATATTACGATGGATTTTGTAGTAGGATTACCGAAGACCAAGTCAAATCATGATGCTATTTGGGTTATTATTGACAGATTGATAAAGTCGATGCATTTTCTTCCTATCAACGAGAGACTCTCAATGGATAAATTGGTTTGGTTATATATGAAGGAAATTGTAGTTCGACATGGAGTTCCAGTATCCATAGTTTCAGACAGAGATCCTCGATTTAATTCAAGATTTTGGAGAAGTTTTCAAGATTGTCTCGGAACGAAGCTGAATATGAGTACCGCGTATCATCCGCAGACAGATGGTCAAAGTGAAAGGATAATTCAGACTATTGAAGACATGATAAGGGTATGTGCGCTAGATTTTGAAGGAAGTTGGGACGAACATTTGCCGTTGGTTGAATTCTCCTACAACAACAGTTATCATGCCAATATTGGAATGCCGCCTTACGAAGCTTTGTATGGGAGAAGATGCAGATCTCCAATATGTTAGGAAGAAGTGGGTGAGATAAAGATTTTAGGTCCAGAATTGGTTCAGCAGATGAAAGAGAAAATAGAACTCATTCGGAAATGATTAGTAGTAGCTCAAGATTGACAATGCAAATATGCTGATCCTACCAGAAAGAATATGGAACTTGAAGTTGGTGAAGCAGTGTTATTGAAAGTTTCACCTTGGAAAGGTTTATCAAGATTTGGGAAGAAAGGAAAGCTGAGTCCGCGCTATGTTGGCCCTTTTGAGATTTTGAAGCGGGTGGGAAAGGTTGCTTACGAGTTAGCGTTACCCCCTCACTTGTAGCATATTCACAATGTGTTCCATGTGTTAATGTTGAAGCGTTATTTGCCTGATTCAAATCATGTGATAGAATATGAGCTAATCGAGATTCAGCGAGATTTGTCTTTTGTAGAGCAACCAGTGCAGATTTTAGATAAGAAAGAAAAAGTGCTTAGAAATAAGTATGTGTCTCTAGTGCGAGTCTTGTGGAGGAATCCCAAGGTAGAGGAGTCAACCTGGGAGTTGGAAAGCGAAATGCGATCCAAGTATCCTCACTTGTTTTCTTAGGCTGATTCTAAGGACAGAATCCTGTTAAGGGGGGAATGATGTAATATCCGGGAAAATTATGTGAATATTATATGTTAAATGAATAAATATTATGTGTTTTATAAATTTAAAGTGATTATTCCCATGATATTGGATGTTATAGCTGTTATGTGTGTTTCCGTGCGGGCCAGAAAATTTTTCGATTGATTAAAATTTGTTTAAACTGCAATTATATGAATCAGTCTGTAATTTGGACCCGTATTTAATTACGTCTTTATCAATGTACCTGTTTTATCTCGTTTATGTGCAATGGAATGTATTATATGTGTATTTGGATTTTTCTATTAATTTCAGCATCGTTTTGTTTTTTAAAAATCAGCGGATCGAGACCCCTTCGGGACAATAAACCCCACAAAATCCGTGTTTCTATTTTTATAAAAAAATTCGTATTGCAAGTACCCAGTATTTCTGCATTTTTGAATTATTCGCATTTTTTGGGGAATTTTGACATTAATTTTATATTTTATCGCTTTTAAAATTATTCCCCGTAATTATTATTTTGGGGCCATAATTATTATAATTAGGGGATAAAAACACCCTTAATTTATTTTAGGGTATTAATTTTTACACTAATATAAATAGCTGGACATATTAGTTTATTCATTTTTATTTTATAAAAAATTCAGAAAAATAGAATTTATTCAAGAACAAGTGAGGGTGTTCTTGAGGGTAGAAATTAAAATCCAAAGTTGAAGGTGATTCCGGGATCCGTTTGTGACGCTCGAACAGTCGATTTGAAACTCTCGTCAAGCTCTATCTGTTGATACCAAAATCTTAAACTGAGGTTAATCCTTCTGTAATTTCATTTTTTTCATTTTTTTGCTATTTAAATTCGGTTTTGATCGTAGGATGGTTGTCTGATGTTTTTGATTATTGATTATTGTTCCTGGAGTTCTAAGGATTGATTTTGTATATTAATTGTTAATTTTGGTTTCGATTTAGTGAAGTTCGAAGTTCTTGGTTTTATTAATTTTTGAAATCGAATTTCTGGAATGATTAGTGATTGGTTGATTGATTTAAGATTATGGGTAGATTGTAGGAGTAATTAGCTTTAATTCGAGACCAGAATGATGAAATTTGGTTTGAAAACGACTGAATTCCGTTTTTCCGAGGTGTTCATCGGAAAACTGAAGCTTTTGACCGGAGATTACAACTCCGAGGATGTTTGCAGATTCTGGGTTGGCGTAGAGGATGCATGAAGCTTTTTGAATCGTTTAGGATTTTAAAACTCGGAAAACTAAGTTGTTTTGGTCTTAATCGGGGCTTGGCCGGAATCTTTGAGGTGGCCGGAAACCTCGCCGGTTTCTGGTTTTCCAGAAATCCGGCGGGTTGTTCTTGGCAACCCGGATTTTCTGGCAACCCGACCCGTTTTTTTATTTAAAACCCGGATTCAATCCACCCAAACCCTAACCCCCTTTCCCCTAAATAGTTTCCCAGATTTTCCTTTTATTTTATTTCAAATATTCAATTTCATTTTTTTTAAATCATTTCTTTTATTTTCAAAAATTATTTAATAATTATTTTAAATTTTAAAAATTATTTTCTTAATTATTTTAAATTCCTAAAATTATTTTCTTTTATTATTTTCAAAAATCTAATTTGATTTATTATTTATAATTTATTTTAGTTAATTATTTATGAATCTAATTAATTGATTAAAATCATTTAATCATTTAATTTCATTTATAAATAGTTAAATAAATGTAAATTATTTATAATTAATTCAAATAATTTCTAAAAATTATTTTTAGGTTTTCAAAAATAATATTTTGGTATTTAATAGTCAATTAATATTTTTAATAATTGATTTAATTATATTTATTTCTTCTTTATTTATAATAATTAAACCGTTCGTCCGTTTAATACGACACGAACACGTATAGACTCAGAAGAATATTGCGCTTCCAATAAAAATACTTTTAAGTCCTAATTTCTTTTGTATTGCAAGGAAATTTAATTTGTGTATAAGTTTGAGTCGGTATTTGATCAGTAAATGCTAATATTGACCTAATTTTAATTCTGAACGCACTGAGACATATCTTTAATGATCTGACTTATATGTTACATGAATTATGTGATTACGTGTTATACGAATACCATGATCACGTGCTATGTGATATGCATGCTATCTGTTTACAATTTTAAAATGCCATGCTTAGTTATAAACGATCGGGTAGATGTCAAGACGTATAGTTACGTCGATTGAGTTGGGTTCTGTCAATTAAGATAGTCCTTTTGTTTATAGAATCGAGTAGTAAGGAGTGCGGTCAAGTGTTAGACGGAAATAGTAGCCAACAGCTATAAGCAGAATTATAGTAAAAGGTTATCAAGCATACCAGGCAAGTACCCTAACTTCACTTATCGTTCAAGTGACGTTTATTTAGAATCATATTATGCAGGTATTTAAATCTTCACTTATCATTCAAGTGATATTGACTCTGAATTTTATTCTTTCAATTTCTCTACTATTCTAAGTTCAGAATAGTTAAATGTTTTTACATTTCGCTACAAATTACTCTATACAGTGAAGCTTTGAATTGAGATTAGCGAATAACTAATTATTCTGGTTATGTCGCCATTGGTTGTTGAGATAACTCTGGACCATGAGAAATGGGGAGTTATGTGGTTAAGGATGTCATTTGATTCGACTCATTTGACGGAAAATTGTTTTTTTATGGGTTGGATGGTTGCGTAAGAGGCCGTGGCGGCGGTCCAGCGTGAGATATATGTTATACAGGATATAACACCTTGCTAGGCCGATATGTGCCTTGGGTACCTTTTGTTTAGTTGGATATGCTTCGGCATACCGGTGTTGCTCCGTGGCTGATCACCGGCGGCAACACACCGTCGTTCAAGGATTCCAATCCCAAAACCAGATATATATGCAAATGTTGTTTATTATCAAATATATATCAGTTTTTGATACTGTTCAGGTATTGTGTTTTGGTTTTGTTCATCAGATATATTGTTGTTGTTCTAAATTATAAGCTATATACTGCTTGGTGAGCATTTCTTTCGCTCATACTTGTTTCATATCCTGATTCTTTCAGCTAGGCCAGGGCAAGCTTGAGTTCCAGGTCTGACTAGAAGTTGTGTGCGTGTAGATAATTGGGTGTGATTTCCAGGTAGACAGTTTGGGATGCTTAGCTAGTCTAGAGGTTTGTAATAAAACTTGAATAATCTGTAAAACTAAATAGACTTATGGTTTGTACTAACAATTGGTTTGTATTAGTGCCTGTTCCATACTATAACATGTGATCGATCTAGTTGCATGCAAAGGGTCATATTTATTATATTATTCCGCTGTGATTATTTTATTATAGTTTAGTGGCTAGTGACCCCCCAAATCTAGACCCTGGGTTTGGAGGGCGTCACAGGCTGGCCACCTTCTGTACTAACTATGTAATAGAACAAGTGTTCATGATCATAGTGATCTCTCAATAAATTCCTTTAATTCTATATGATTGATCAAACTTTGGAAAATAGAAGCAGCTGAAAAAGGAGTAGTAAAAGTATGGTGGTATTCGGAATGGAAACACGTTCGTGATACTAAGGTTGACGCATTTATTAAAAGGTTATAAAACTCTAGCGAGTAAAGGTATATCTAGAATAGTATTCTGTACGGAAGATAATAACGATTACGAACTGGAAAAGAGTGGGTATTGAGAAGCAAAAACTATAATGCTAGAAGCTATGATGAGAGTCTGTGCAATATACTTGAAAGAATTTGGAATGATCACTTAACGCGGATTGAGTTTTCTTACGATAATAGATGTTGAGATCCTTGAGGGAAGATAATGTTGATCTCCCTTATGTTAGGATGAAGTTGTAGAGCGCAAGATGCTCGGACCAGCAGTGGTCCAAAGGACCAAGGATATAATAGATCTAATCAGAGGACGGCTGGTAGTAGCCCAAGATGGACATAAGAAGTATGTTGATTTGATAACGAAAGGACAAAGAGTATGAAATACGGGACCTAGTGTTGTTAAAGGTATCCCCTTGGAAAGCCTTGTAAAGGATTGACGAGGTTCGGAAAGAAAGGAAAGCTAAGTCCACGATTTGGTGGACCCTTGGATATATTACGATGTATTGGGAAGTTATCAAAAGAACTAGCCCTACCCCCGAACCTGCAACAAGTTCATAACATGTTCCACGTATCAATATTAAGGAAGCATAATCCGAATGTCGGACACATAGGAGAATACGAGCGCATAGACATGCAACCAGACTTGACCTATATGGAGCTAAGGGTTATGGATTGAAAGGAGCAAGTGCTTAGGAACAGGGTTATCAGACTAGTCAGAGTGTTGTGGCAAAACCACAATGTGGAAAAAAATTGACTTGAAAGTTAGAAAGCGCAATGCTAGAAAAGCATCCCCAATTGTTTTCTATCAGATTCCGGGACGGAATCCTTTTAAGGAGGGGAGACTGTAATAACCCCAATTTTTAGAAATTTTTGAAACTCTGATGAATAGTAATTTTTTTCTGATTATTCTGATTAAGGAAAATTATCAGACCACACTATATAGGAGTACTGTTATGGAAATTCTGAGATCGTATTAGTATTCTATAAAGTAAATGAGTGTATGTAAAGGTCGTCAGAATTCGAATCCGGACACTTTGATTTTTCCCGAAAATCCACCAGATATCGAAAGAATTGAGTATAAGGTAAAATGATTAAAAGGATTTTCTTTTAAGGATTATAGCAGAGGATCATTAAAGGAATATAGATATTAATAAAGGTTCAGGGAATCCCAAGTAATAAGATCCCAGATATGATCCCTCAAACTATTAACGAGAACGAGAGTTAAGCGAACCGTAAAACAAATAAGCGACCAAGAGACAAGATTGTAAAAGAAGCCAAGGATTATGACATCATCAAACCACAAGGGATTGCACATGGAAAGAAAGTGATGCATGATGTATGATGTCATCAAGGGAGAAGATATTAATGCAAGGAAATCAAAGAAGTTTTTCCATTTTTTCCATTTCATCATTTTGCTCTCGGCCAAAATAATACCATCAACTTCAAACTGCCATATCTCCTTCACTACTCACTAATATATTTTGTTCTATAGCTCGTTGGAAAGGTATTGAGATGGCCTACAACTCTTGTTCACACGTCTCGTCTAAATAATCATGGTAAGACCTTCATTTTTACAGTTCTTTAAATTAGACTTTTAGAAACTTCAAAATCTAACTTTATATTTTCTTGATTGTTTGTGAGATCCAAGCTTGTATAAGGATTAATCAAGGTTTTAAGGCTCCCTAGAACCTTTTCACTCACAAATCAAGGTATAAGAACTTCTTGACCTTTAGTACTAAGCTTTATTGTTTGAGTTTTTAGATGAATTGGTAAATGTATAGTTAGATCCACGTTTAATAGTGATTTTTGTGAAGTTGTGTTGATTTTGAATGGTGAATTGGTAGTGATTGAATGAGTTGGTAAAACCTTGGAGTGTGGACTGATTTTTCAGTGGTTTAATTTGTATTTGTTGTGTTATTGATTGTTGGAGGATGGGAATGAGTTGATGAGGATTTAGAGTGGTAATTATTTTGGGAATCGCGTAAACATAGCCGTCGTAATGCCTGATTTACCTTAGACTGTTTTGTGCTTAGAATCAGGACCCGTGAACTCACTATGAGATTCTGAACTTTGCCATGTTTAGCTAGATCATGTCGTAAGCTTCGTTTTGGTATGTGGTTCGCTTAGATCCGATGTACGATTTAGGAGAAACGATCATTTTAAGTAACGGTGTTTCGCGAGCGAACCATTACCCCTCGCTTTACTTTGAAACCTTATTTAAGGCCCTTAAAAGACTAATTGGATTACGAAACAATTATTTAAGTTGTATTAGAAAGTTGTTAAAGTATTCACGAAAGAGTCTCCTTAAAATTCGTAACGGTTAATTTATTAAAATTAGTGGAGCCGAGGGTACGCGAGTGATTAATGTAAATCGTTAAGCGTATAAGCGACCGTTAGGGTATGAGTGAGTTTTGACTAGTTTCTTAAGCGACCGTGGTCTAATTCCGGCTTATGTTCTTGTTCATAGGTTACCGGACCCACTCTAAGTTTAAGTCTACCCCAGAACACTTAGGCAAGTTTTCTACCCGTATAACTGTTGTTGTGATGTATATATGTATATGCATTATCTTGTGATAAGTGCATTATTGTTATTAGAAAATCTTGCGATATATTGGAGCATGTTGATATGATATATATGCATGCCTATTTTGTAATCTTGATATTCCATGATCAATTCAAATGCTTATAAACTGCATAATACCTATGCTAGAGATAAGCAATAGTTGCGTATACCCTTAGTATAGGGGACCCGAAGGTGAACATTTTTCTAAATCGGGAGTCGATGTTTCCGGGTATAATATATATATTTATATATATATATAGTTTTCTATAACTATTAATCGAATAAGGTATATTCGACAGTTTTGAATAATAATCAAACTTATTTTCGATTATTCAAATAAAGATTGTACTTTCCTATAAGTATATCTTTTGTTATTTATTATTCGTTTCAAGTATTAGTTTTAAAACTTCTAATTCAATTAATTTTATAAAGATTATCCTTTATGGGAATATTATTTAAATAATAATATTCAGATATTTTCTAAACATATCGGGACTGATTTATTTTAATAAATCATCATTACTCTAAACAATCTTTAAAATGTTTTCGAGTCTTCAAAATGATTTTAAAAGTTAGAGTGGATCCTATAACTCGTTTTCAAATTTAAGATCTTCCTTTCGAAGGGGATTTAAATACTCACTTAAAAATTTGAGGGATCCGGCTCTGTGGTGTATTTTATATTCGCAACGAGGTTGCGATTTTGATAAAAGAAATTGATTACTTGCCCAACGTTCGGGAAGTAAGTCCATCTAATTGAGTCGGCATAAGCGACAGGCCGAGGTACGGTCTATCAAAGTGTAAATGGCTGGGTGGCAGTCCATCAACGCGTAAGAGGCCGGGTAGCGGTCCAGCACGAGGTCCTAATGCAGCCAGGGTGATGACTGATGGGGGATTCATCCATCTACTAGTAGAAAAGGTTACTTAATTGGTATCTTTGCCCGATCAGCAAGATATCGGGTTTATGCCAAAGTTTTTCTTCTTTCCAAATTCATTGGGTATTATAACTCTGCTTATACTTTTCATAACAGAGGTCTTCAAGGAAAGTATGAGATATATATATAGGTGTATATATATATATCGGGACTTAATGAAGTATCTCATAACTTCATTTATTTTGAATGACATTTCAAAGATTGAATCTATTCAAGTCTTATCTTGTAGTCTCATCTATGTGATGAACTTTTGAAACTGATTATACCTTGAGCGGTGGTAGTTCAAGTAGTATTCGGAAAAGATATATGTATATTGGAGTATCTTGTAACTTCATCTTTTCAACTTATATCTAGTTAATGATTATCTTATGCATGACAAAGATTTTCAAAAAAACGTTGAGACAAGGTTAAATATATGAGATCACCTTGCAACGATATTTTTATACATTTATAAACTGGAACCCTGTGTATATTATGCATGGAAGAGGATTTCCAAGATTTTGAAAAGTATATATACATATATACTGATTATTTTACGACTTGGTCGCGTTAAGATATCAAACTTGGTTCATATCTACTTGACCAAGATTTTCATGAGTACTATGAGAATGCTCATATATTGTTAAATATTATACATATTATTTCGGTTGGCTTATTACTCACCCTTGATTTCTTCTTTCATCACACAACAACAGATAGACAAGATGAACATGACCAAGCTCCCAATTCGCGAGCGGATAGGAAACGTTCCACAGTTTCCTATAGGCGTTGATGCCGATGTAGCTGAGGTAGGAACTACCAATAGGCTAGGCTTTCAACTTTTGATATACTAGACTTATGTATCTTTATGAATTGTAATAATGGAAAAGAAATGTAAATTTATTCAGAAACCCTTTTGAGGTATACTGATTGATAATTGTGGAATAAAATGACATGTGTTATTTTGGTATTCATCTCTCAGACTATAACTTGTGGTGTATGTCTTTATTGTGGGGTCACAGTACACAGTAGTTGGTTGTTTATTAAGATTGGGTGTTATTAAGAGAAATGGAACTCGTGACAACCCGGATCCCCGACCCCGGATTTGGGGGTTTACATTTTTGAATTAGTTCTTGATCTCAGTCTGAGAAGGGATGATTTGATCCATCTTTTCTCTCACCATCTTCATTATTTTGTCTTGATGACCATTCAGTGTGATTTGAAGTGCCTTTCCATAGTTATGGAAGGCCTTGATTTGAGCTTTGTATACATCATTATTGGCATCAGACACCTCCTGAGGATTTAGGGATCTAGCATTGCTTCCCAGAATGGTGATGTACTCCTCCCTGAACTGAGCTAGCACAACATCCATTTCAATAGAGAATTCCTTATCCAGCCAAACATCACAGTTTGCATCCTGACCAGCTTCATCAATAATTTTAGCTTAATTTTCTTCAACATCATCCTGGTAGGTGAGCATGATAGTTTGGTAGTCCTGATCTGACAAGTTGGATGTGAGCAGCTGTTGTGATATTTGTGCAAGGCCTCCAAGATGATCAACTCTAAGATCTTCAATGGTTGAAGGTTGATATGTAGTTTCTTGGAGCCACTGGGAGATTAGGTGAGGTTGAGAGGTTGATGGTTGGGTGAGAAAGTGATAAAGCATCAGAACCACCTGTGACAGAAGTCACAGTTTGACTCACAGTAGCACTGTGGTTATGACAAGTTGTTGTTCCTCACTAGTTGTGGGAACCTCCAATTGAATTGGAGAGGATTTAACTGGGTTACTGTCATGTGCACCAGTCTCAAACCCTTGTGTGTCTTGCACCACACTATCACTTAAATATGCTATACTTGCCTCCTCTATGAAAGGATCATTGGCAATTATACTCCCATCATCAATTGCTAGTGCAATTTCTGCTTGGGTTTTGAGGGAAGTTGTTCCTGGAACAGGAACCTCCAATTGAATTGGAGAGGATTTAGATAGCTCCCCCTCAGGAGTACTACCCTCAAACCTAACAGTCTGTGAAGACTAATTTGCATATGAAGGTGTATTTGTGAACTCCATGGGTTCTTCAGTAAAAACTGATGAATCCCCCATATTTGTGTTGGTGTCATCAAGGTCTACCCAGCATGTAGCCTCTCACCAACTAGTTGTGGTTTCTGGGTGGTGAGCAAGGTTTCTTGAACCAAGTCACTTGATTGGGGCAACACTTGAGGACTTGATTCAAATATTTCTGTAGAGGAAGAAAAGAAAATAGATATAAGATTGTGAAGCTCAGGACTGAATATTGGCAGCTCCCCCTGAATGGGTGAGGGAGCTTCAAGGGATGTGCTCTCCTTGTGTGTGCCATCCTTATTTCTCCTACCATACACTTGGATTTGTTCAAGTGTTGGTTGTGTAGACTCTTTACAAGGTGCATTGCGGAGAATGCTCTTTTTAATAGAAACACCATGTTGAGAGGACCTCTATAGAATCTATTTTGGCCCCATTTATACAACTACATCCTTTTGGGAGGATACAGAGGTGGCTTGAGTGGTCAGCTCAATTTTCTTAGCCTTCTTTGTTTTTCTGACCACAAGTGACTCAGGTTGTACTTGTACCTCACTACTCTCATTCAAAACAGTTAGGGTTATCTCATTTCTCTTCTTTTTATTCACTTCACCCTTTTGAGAGGATAAAGTGGTTGGTTCTCTAGCTGCTAATGGTTCTGAAGAAGTAGGCTCAATATGGGTAGGTTCCTGTGGGTGTGCCTGTGTTTGTGTTTTCACAGGCTCATGAACCATTGTTGCACTAGCTTGACTTACATTGGTTCTCATGTCAGGCATAGAGTAAGGACATGTCTTAAATCTTTCAATCATGAAAGGTGTTAACTTAAGACCCACATGTACCTTACTTTTAGTAGTAAGTGATCCAAATATAATTTTGTACACTTGCTTACAGTTACCTATTAATGACCTATCTACACCTTCAAGCATATGTATGTCATTCACTTTATGATTTAAAACAGACATAATGAATCTAGAAAGGATAATTTCTTCACCTCTTGAAGTGAATGGCATGATGAGCCTGGTGCTCAATTCCTCCAGAATGTAGTGTCCTACATTGATCTATTTGTTGTGAGCCATTGAGTAGACCAGCTTCTAGATAACACTAGAAATGTTATCAAATCCTGATTTCCTGCATGCGAAAGCTCTTATCACAGAATCAAACAGAAAAGACCACTCCTTTCTCAGATTTTTCTTGTTCAAGCTGGCCAAGTTAATCTTCTCAGAGTAGTTGATGAATGTGGCGCCCCAAAATTCGGGGTCAGGGATCTAGGAGGCCACACCATCTTGAATCTTGTATAACACTTATCTCGTACCACAATATATAAATACTCAAACATTTACGACCCCACACTTATCAATACACACACACACTTATAAGTTATTGTCTTTGAAATGAACCATTCATTACTAGAGTATATCAATCCACAAGGTTATAATGATTACAATCCCAAAAGTAATTAAGTCTTACCGCGGAAGTAACCTTTAAGTAAGGTTGGTCCATCGGCCAAATATCCGTTTCTTATTTATTATCTTATATAGGTCATACTTGTAAATAAGCCGGACTAAAAACAACCGAAAACTAATCCAGCTTATTCGGTCTACCTGAGGTACAGCACCAAACATCCTACAGAACATCTGACCGTTTCCTACCCGTTTCCTGGCTGTGAGTCTCATGATAGGCATCTTGATTCACTGTTGTGTTGTGTTAATTTAAGAAAACAAGTATGAGTTATAATGCCCAGTATAATAATGTACAATATGAAATGACTGTATGATAAACTCAAGTATAAGTCCATATATGATAGATATGTTTATTCAAAAATAGTTTTTCCTCGATGATACACACCTTCTTTCAAAAACAATTCTTTAGTAGATTTATTATCCTGCGAATACCTTAATGGTAAACCCAACACCGAGGCTAGGGTTACGGTATTGCATCACAATTCTCATTGGAAGAATTTAGGACATTCACTGGAGCCACCGCATACGATGATCAGTCGGACTACGGAAATAGTAACATTTTCTACTAGTAGAAGGACGACACCTTTGTATCCCGTTTATCACCCTTGCCGCATTCAGGCTACGTGTCCCATTTTGGGTATACACATACTTCACAAGTTCCTGAGTTCACAGAGTACCTTCATCTGCGGTACCTTTGGAAGTCTCCCTAGTACACATAGTACTAGAGTCTACCCCTCCACGTCCTTAAAAGAATCTTATCATATCTCGAGAACTCGAACCACATCGAAGTTCCCCAAGAGTTTTGCTTGTTGATTGAAACAACTTATCTTATCAATATATATATATATGTACTTCCGAGAATTCTCGGAGGAAGTACTAAGAATGTGAGTGACCGTTGTCAACAAATAATTAAATGAGGGGGAGTTTCTTCTGAAACTATATTCAAAATATTTAAAATATGTCGAGATAATATTATTCGACGATCTGAAATTATTCGAATGATTTTCTGAAATTCAGAATTATTTTAAATCTGGTTTTATGATTTTTAAATCATATTAAATCATTTAATAAATGATTAATAATTAAATAATAATTATTAATTAATTAAACCTCGAATAATTATATTTTAAAAGAAAATTTGGAATAATATTCCTTAACTAATTTATGTTTAGATAATTAAAGTAATCTTTAAAAATATAATTAATCGAGTTTGGAATGAATAATCGTTGGAAAATACTTCTCCTATATTAAATGAATAACCGAAATAATATTCGTTGTTCAAATAATAAAATATAGTTGAGGGAATACGATCTTTAAAAATCATTTTAAATAAATTCGAGGTATTTAATACTTCGCAAGTGGACATTAAGTCCCTTGGAATAAAATAAGTGCGGACTTTAATCATCCAAACATCTCCGGAATGTCTCCCGGGTTTTCGTTGTAAAACTCTGGCCGACTCTCGGTCTTATAATCATACATCATGCTCATGGTGGCGTTACTAATATTCTACGACATATATATATATATATATATATATATATATATATATATATATATATATCGTAACACAATCGCTATTTATGTGAAAACTCAAATGCTTAACATCATAACAAGCATGGAATTTATGCAAAAGATAGTAAAACAATCCTTTCACAACACAATAGTATATGGAGTTGGGTTCGTAAACTTTCCTGGGTACTTTGAGGTGGAGGATGCTCTAGGGTCCGCTCGGAAATCTATAATCATAAACATATAACACTTCGTTAGATCCCGCTCTTATTTATGGCGACTCGTATATAGGCGCTACTTATTAATCGTTCTCGCAACTCATTTAACTCTTATTATTAATTTAAGTACTCATTCATGTCACGGTCGCTTTCTTTTCAAAATCCTTTATGTCCGTTTACATTTCCATCATCGGCTCTGCTTATGATTTCTAATAGTTTTCTAATCGCGCGGTCTCGGTTCCGATATTTTTATAAAATTGAAAAATTATTAATTTCACTTGAAATTTTTATAGCAGTTAAGGGACTGTATTTATTACTCTCTATAAAAATTTCATGATTTATGAATATTTATAAGTCAAGCATTTTTATTCCCAAAGTTCGTAATTCGTAGCAGTTTTTGTCGCGTAAATCACTTTTAGTATAATGGTCATAACTTTTGATCCGTAAATCGGAATCAAGCGATTCAGGAGACTAAACAATACTTATAACATTGTCTATCATAATAAAGTGTTATATTTTAAGAAACTAAAGTTTACACATTCGGGAACTTCTGCAGAAAGTTTATGTTGAGTTTTGTTCGTTTTAGCGAGGTTACGATTACGATCCGAGTTTCGTTTACGTCTTAAATCATTATACCACCACAAACAATCATCAAATCATCATCCCAACACTAAATCCTATAAATAACATCATGTTCTTGAGGCAAAAATCATCAACCTTAGAACTAATTAACTAAACATCAAGATTACAACAAATCAACCACTAAAACTAAGTTTATATCTAGGATTTTCAAAGGTTCTTGAAACTTAAACCTTAAATAAAGATGGGTCAAAGATTTATACCTTTATTGAAATCTTGAGATGTGTTCTTGATGATGGTGGAGTCTTGGGAATAATTGGTTGGGTTTTTGGAACCTAAATTAGCCATTAAAATTAAGAAACCAAAGAAAAGTTACTATTTATACTATTCATTATCACTTTTCTTGAATTTGTTTCACCCATCAAACCTTAATAAAATGAGCTCAAAAATTTATCTTACCTTAGTTTAGGATGTATGAATCTTGGTAATTAATGGTGGATTTTTCCATGGCTAGAAGTGAGGGTTTTGAATTTGATTTCTTGGTGTTTCTTGGTGAGGGCCGAATGGAATGAAGAATGGGGGGGGGGGAGAGATTTTCTTGCTTTATTGAATGCTTCTCTTGGAATATTTTGAAGATATGATTTATTATATAACCTAGTACTAGAAAATCTATGCATATTTTAGCTAGCTTCAACTAATCTATCTAGTTTAGATTCTAGGTTTACTATTCTAGCCTTTTAAGTCATCATGCTATCTAGTTTAGGTTACTATTTTTATAACCTAACCATGGTTAGTTTCTTACCATAGTTAGTTAGTTTAGTTAGCTTGGTACGATACGTTTATTTATTCATTTACGCGTTTGCTCGGTCGCTTATTCATTTTAGTAATAAATTCTCGCAAACGGGTCACGTTGTAAATCCTTCCGTATACGTTCTTTATGGTTTGAAGTATCGTTATTGGATTTGAATTCGTAGGATTTTAAATTTTTAATTATATTATGATTCCCGTAATCCTTGATGGTTCATAGATACGGTCATTTTTCAAAGTTCGTTTTCTTCGAAAACTAATAGCGTTTACATACATTCATTTGGTACGTATAATCACGTTATCGACTCCGAAACTCAATTTCTCATGCACAACATAGTGCGGGCTAAAACATTTTTTCCGTCTGTCAGGGTTACTATTCATTAAGCATTTTACAAAGTCTCAAAAATTCGAGTTATTACAGTCTTTCCCTTTAAAAAGGATTCCGTCCCGGAATCAATTAAAAAACAGATGGGGATATCTAGTCATCATTGTGTCTTCTAGTTCCCAAGTTGACTCTTCAACATTCTGATTTCTCCACAAGATTCTAACTAGCTCCACAGTCTTGTTCCTCGGCACTTGTTCTTTTTGGTCCATCACCCATACTGGTTGCTCAATGTAGGTCAGGTCTGGTTGTAAATCTACCAGCTCATACTCTATCACACATCGCGCATCGGTATAGTATTTCCTTAGCATCGACACATGGAACACGTTGTGCACTTGTTACAGATTAGGAGGCAAGGCGAGCTCGTAAGCTAGAGGTCATATTCTCCTCAAAATCTCAAAGGGTCCTATGAATATGGGACTCAGTTTCCCTTTCTTTCCAAATCTCATCACTCCTTTCCATGGAGATTCTCTATCTTTCCTGGTCTGGTTGGCGTACTTCTTTTGTCTGTCTTGAGCTGCTACTAGTCTCTTCCTAATGAGTCCCACCATCTCTCTGGGTTGCTAGACTAACTCGGGTCCTATTATTTTATGTTCTCCAATCTCATCCCAACATAAGGGAGAGCGGCATCTTCTTGTGTAAAGAGCTTCATACGGAGGCATTCATGTGCTAGCGTGATAGCTATTGTTGTAGGCAAATTCAATCAGGGGTAAGTGGTCATTCCAATTCCCTATAAAGTTGAGTCCTCTAGGGTCTGAATAGTCCTTTCGCTTTGCTCATCTGTTTGGGGGTGGTAAGCGGTACTCATATTTAGTCTGGTGCCTACGCACTCCTGGAAGCTTCTTCAAAATCAGGAGTTAAACCTTGGGTCTCTATATGACACTATAGCAATAGGAACGCCATGTCTTACTACAATTTCCTTCAAGTAAATATCCACTAGCTTGTCTACGGTGTACCTTTTGTTGATTGGCAAGAAGTGCGCATACTTGGTTAGCCTATCTATGATAACCCATATGACATCGTGAATGGTTTTCATTCTTGGTAGGCCTGTCACAAAATCCATGGCTATATGCTCCTATTTTCATTTCGGAATTTCTAGGGGCCGTAATAGTCCACTCGGTCGCTGATGTTCAGCCTTCAATCTCTGGCATGTCAAGCACTTGCTGACCCACTCTGCTACTTCTCCCTTCATGTTAGGCCACCAATAATATTCCTTAAGGTCATGGTACATTTTCGTACTTCCTGGGTGGATTGAATATCTGGAGTTGTGCCCATCGTGCAGCAGCTCATCCTTTAGTTCTTGTATATTTGGAATCCAAATCTGGGATGCATACCTCATGATCCCTTTCTCATCTTTCTCGCATCTGACTTCCTCACTGGTCAATGTTTCTCTTTCTTCATTCAACTTTTTTTCCTGACACACTCGTATCTTTTCAGTCAGTTTTGGCATTAGCTAAATCTAAAATAATCCTTCTAATCCTTTACCGGTTATTCTCACGTCAATTTCCATCTTTTCAAATTCTTTAACTAGCTCCTCGGATGTCATTATCATTTTGAGTCTCTCCTTCCTACTGAGGGCGTCAGCCACCACATTGGCTTTACCCGGGTGATACAAAATTTCACAATCGTAGTCTTTAATCAATTCCAACCACCTCCTCTGTCTCATGTTCAATTCTTTTTGAGTAAAAATATACTTAAGGCTCTTATGGTCTGTGTAAATCTCGCATTTCTCACTTACAAGTAGTGCCTTCAAATTTTAAGGGCAAACACTATGGCTGCTAACTCTAGATCGTGGGTTGGGTATCTGATCTTATATTCCATCAACTGTCGAGAGGCATACGCAATAACCTTTCCGTGCTGCATAAGCACACATCCTAGTCCCTTGTGTGAGGCATTGCTGTATATCACAAACTCTCCCTTTCCATCAGAAAGAGCGAGCATTGGTGCTGACACCAGTCTCCTTTTTAGTTCCTGAAAACTTTCCTCATATTTATCTGTCCACACGAACTTTTCTATTTTCCGGGTAAGTCTAGTTTATGGGCCGGCTATCTTGGCAAAGTCTTACACGAATCTCTGTTAATATCCTGCTAAACCCATAAAACTCCTAACCTCGGTTGGGGTAGTTGGTCTTTCCCAATTGGATACCGCCTCTATCTTGGCAGGGGCGACTAAAACTCCTTTGCTACTCACCACATGTCCTAAGAACTAAACTTCCTTTAACCAAAATTTGGATTTCGAGAAATTGGCATATAGTTTCTCATTCCTCAAGATTTCTAAGACTATCCTCAAATGTTCTGCATGTTTTTGTTCTGTCCTTGAGTAGATTAGAATATCATCTATGAAGACTATCACACATATATCTAGGTACTTTTTGAACACTCTGTTCATCAAATCCATAAAGGTTGCGGGTGCATTGGTTAGCCCAAATGACATGACTAAGAACTCATAATGTCCATACCTAGTGCGAAAGGCAGTATTTGGTATATCCTCAGGTTTGATTTTCAACTGGTGATATCCTATTCTCAAATCTATTTTGGAAAAGTGTATAGCACCCTTGAGTTGGTCGAATAGGTCATCAATCCTAGGGAGAGGGTACATATTCTTGATAGTCAGCTTATTCAACTCCCGGTAGTCTATGCATAATCTCATACTACCATCCTTTTTTCTTTATGAACAATACTGGTGATCCCCATGGTGACACACTGGGTCTTATCATCCCGTTATCTAATAATCCCTGTAATTGAGAAGCTGGTTTCTTAATCTCAACTGGGACTAGCCTATAAGGTGCCTTGGACACTGGTGCCATCCCTGGTGCTAGTTCTATAGCAAATTCTATTTCTCTGTAGGGTGGCAATCCAGGTAAGTTCTCTGGAAACACATCCTCGAATTCATTCACTACGGGTATGTCCTATATATTGGGAACTTCCTTCTTAGTATCCATCACATAAGCCAAGTATGCCTCGTTACCTTTCTTTAACAATCTCTTCACCTGAAGCATGGTTAGAAATTTCTGGGTCTGTCGCTGACCTTTGAACACTATTTCCTTTCCATTTTGCACTCTTATCTTTACCCTCTTTTGCTCATAATCTATCTGCGCTCCATTACTAGATAACCAATCCATTTCTAAGATTATATAGAATTCTCCTAACGCAAATGGGATTAAGTCAACCTCGAAGACTTTCCTTTCTAATCTCAACTTGCATTTAGGGTGTACTTCATTTACAGGAATTATTTCTCGGTTTTCTATTTCCACTTGTAATACCTCACATAAGGGTATGGCGTTAAGTTTTAACTTCTTAGCAAAATTTGGAGATATAAAAGACTTCGTCGCTCCAGAATCAAATAGGACATTTGCATGTTCGGAATTTAATAGAAGGGTACCTGCTATCACGCTAGTGTTTCGGACAGCGTCCTGAACGACCATGTTGAAATTCCTAGCAGCTGGGGGCCGATTGGATGAAGCTCTACTAATCCCTGAGGCTGGGGGCCTTAATTTCGGGAAATCCTTCCTCATGTGCCCTACCTTCCCATATTGGAAATATGCCACGTTGGGTCGGGTGCAGTTGTTGGCAAGGTGTCCGGTTTGGTTACACCTGTAGTATTTTAGAGGGGCTCTCTCCTAGTTGCACACTCCAAGGTGTCTTTTTCCACATGTTTGACATTCCGGTCTTGGGGCGCGGGGTTGGCTATGAAATGGTGCCCTAGATTGTCCGCCGCCCAGGCCAACGCTCTCACTTGGGGCCTTTCTAAATCCGGGGCCTCTCGCAGGTTGGGCCACCACTCCCCTGACAAACATGCTTGGAAGGCTCATATTCCCAGTTCCTCCTCCTCCGCCTTGACTCCCTATCTTCCTTTTCCTATTTTCCTTTTTCCTTCAAACTTTGTTCGCTACCTGCTTCAACAATCGAGGCTTTCTGTACTAAGGTGGCATAATCTATCAGTTCTAGTACTGCTACTCGGTTCTGAATCCACTATTTCAGACCAAGCTGAAACCTTCGCGCTTTCTTCTCCTCGGTATTCACAAACTCAGGCACAAATCGTGATAACTCAGTAAACTTGGCCTCATACTCCGCCATAGTCATCTTATCTTGTTTCAGCTCTAGAAACTTAATCTCCATCTGAGTCTCCATGTACCTAGGGAAATACTTTTCTAAGAACAATCGGGTAAATCTATCCCATGGAATCACAGTATCAGTCTCAAGGTTTCGTTTGGACTCCCACCAGTAATTAGCTTCCCTCTTCAGCATTTAAGAGGCAAAAATGGTCTTGTGTCGTTCTTCCACACCTAATATTTTGAAGGACTTTTCTATTTCCTTGAGCGAAGCCCGTGCCTCAACGGGGTTGGCAAAACCTAGAAACTCTGGGGGTTTGAAGGATTTGAATGCCCTGGAGGCAGTGGCCACAGTCTGTTGGGCAATATACGGTTATGGTGGAATGGGCTGTTGGTTCAAATTAGCCCTTAAAAGTACATAAATTCATTCATGGGTTTCCCTCCCTGATGGGTATCCTCAGCTTCTTCTTCTACATACTCTTCCTCATCATTCTCATTATAGTCTAGGTCTTCTTCACTTTCCTCATTCACTATGTGGTCATGTCCATTTCGTTGTTGGTTGACAGATTTTGCGGGTCGTGCCCTGGTTCCTCTTCAACGAGTGGCATTGTTCTAATAATGAAAATATGTCAATACAGTTGCAAGATTTTTACATTTGGATTAATTTATTCGTAGGTAAGCATGTCATTTATTATCTAACATATCCTTATCATGTGCAATAAATATGGATATCAAATTCTTAATAACTGCTAGATATATACCATAGGGTCTCCCAGATTATATTTTGGGGACAAAACAACCATCCAAGTTCATACATAATCCTGAATATAATACATCAACTACTTGGTCCTGAATACTTAAATACAAATACATGCATCGGGTACCCTGAAGGGCTAGGAATGCTATCTAGTACTAGATATCCCAACAAAATTGGTGACAAGTCACCCAACCCTCAAGGTCCATATGTAGTCACCGTCACTGTGCGTGAGGTCTCGAACCCTCCTCATCACTCCTTCCAACATCAGCTCTGCATCAACTACCATGATGTATCCTCCCATCGCTGTCATCCTCATCTGTACTCGGGTAAGGAGCTCAATCCTATTAATCTCCCTGCGAGCTATGGCCCGGGAAGCAGCTCTAAAGTCCCCTGGGTATCCTAGCTTGGTGGCTCTCTCGGCGGTCAGCGCCTGTCGTAGTTCCATAATGCAGGAAGATGCCGCGGTGATCTCAGTGTTAAGCTGAGCCACTATTCTGTCATGCACTACTACATGTATGGTCATTGGGGGTGGTAGAGGTGAGTCTGGGTCACTAGAGGATATGTCATAAACCTCATAGGTTTGTGCATCCATCTCGTCATCCTCGTCCTCATCAGTATAGGGCAAAGGGCTCAGCATCCCTGGGTGAGGTGTAAGAGGGTGAACGGTCGGGAGAGGGTAAATCCTTATGTCTGTCCAGTCTATGCCATTGCCTTGAGGTACCTCAACATCATCAGCTATGGGGGCAGGGAAGTTAGTCTCCTCCTCCGGGGGATCATCAGTAGGGTCACCATCTGGGTCATCAATTTATGGGTCCTCTAGTATGGGAGTAGGGTCACGCTCAGGGGCCATAACATCATCAATAGGGTCAACCTCCCCCAGAGGCTCCACTGGTACCTGACACAATAGGCAAGGTGTTACTAACTTAGAGTCGGAATTCCCTTGAGGGTAAAACTGTCAAGACTACCCATGTAGCCCGACGGCGAACTCAACTTGAGTTCTAATTATTTATTAGTATTCTTATGTCTACGTATTTTATATCATATCATTTCCAAGATTTGATAACCTAAGGCTCTGATACCATTTTTGTGGCGCCCCAAAATGCGGGGTCAGGGATCTACGAGGCCACGCCATCTTGAATCCTGTATAACACTTATCTCGTACCACAATATATAAATACTCACACCTTTACGATCCCACACTTATCAACACACATACACACTTATAGGTTATTATCTTTGAAATGAACCATTCATTACTAGAGTATATCAATCCACAAGGTGATAATTATTACAATCCCAAAAGTGATTAAGTCTTACTGCGGAAGTAACCTTTAAGTAAGGTTGGTTTGTCGGCCAAATATCCGTTTCTTATTTATTATCTTATATAGGTCATACTTGTAAATAAGTCGGACTAAAAATAACTGAAAACTAATCCAACTTATTCGGTCTACCTGAGGTACATCACCAAATATCCTACAGTGCAGCTAACCATTTCCTACCCATTTCCTGGATGTGAGTCTCATGATAGGCATCTTGATTTACTGTTGTGTTGTGTCAATTTAAGAAAATAAGTGTGAGCTATAATGCCCAGCATAATAATGTACAGTATGAAATGACTATATGATAAACTCAAGTCTAAGTCCATATACGATAGATATGTTTATTCAAAAATAGTTTTTTCTCGGTGATACATACCTTCTTTTGAAAACAATTATTTAGTGGATCTATTATCCTGCGAATACCTTAATGGTAAACCCAGCACCGAGGCTTGGGTTACAATATTGCATCACAATTCCAATTGGAAGAATTTAGGACATTCACTAGAGCCACCGCATACGATGATTAGTTGTACTACGGAAATAGTAACCTATTCTACTAGTAGAAGGATGACACCTTCGTATCCCATTTATCACCCTTTCCGCATTCGGGCTACGTGTCCCATTTTGGGTATACACATACTTTACAAGTTCCTGAGTACACAGAGTACCTTCTCCTGCGGTACCTTTGGTAGTCTCTCTAGTACACATAGTACTAGAGTCTACCCCTACAAGTCTTTAAAAGATTCCTATCATATCTCGAGAACTCGAACCACGTCGAAGTTCCCCAAGCGTTTTGCTTATTGATAGAAACAACTTATCTTATCAGTGTGTATATATATATATATGTACTTCCACAAATATTCGGAGGAAGTACTAAGGATGTGAGTTGACTGTTGTCAACAGATAATTAAATGAGGGGGAGTTTCTTTTGAAACTATATTCAAAATATTTAAAATATGTCAAGATAATATTATTCGACGGTCTGAAATTATTCGACGGTCTGAAATTATTCGAATGCTTTTCTGAAATTCAGAAGCATTTTAAATCAGGTTTTATGATTTTTAAATCATATTAAATCATTTAATAAATTATTAATAATTAAATAATAATTATTAAATAATTAAACCTCAAAAAATTATATTTTAATATAATATTTGAAATAATATTCCCCAACTAATTTATGTTTAGATAATTAAAGTAGTCTTTAATAATATAATTAATTGAGTTTGAAATGAATAATCGATGGAGAATACTTCTCCTATATTAAATGAATAATGAAAATAATATTCGTTGTTCAAGTAATTAAATATAGTTGAGGTAATACAATCTTTTAAAATCGTTTTAAATAAATTCGAGGTATTTAATACTTTGCAAGTGGACATCGAGTCCCATGGAATAAAATAAGTGCAGACTTTAATCGTCCAAAACATCTCTGGAATGTCTCCCGGATTTTCATTTTAAAACTCCGACCGACTCTCGGTCTTATAATCATACATCACGCTCATGGTGGCGTTAATAATATTCTACGACATTTATATATATATATATATATATATATATATATATATATATATATCGTAACACAATCGCTATTTATGTGAAAACTCAAATGCTTAACATCATAACAAGCATTGCATTTATGCAAAAGATAGTAAAACAATCCTTTCACAACACAATAGTATAAGGAGTTGGGTTCGTAAACTTGTCTGGGTACTTTGAGGTGGAGGATGCTCTAGGGTCCGCTCGGAAATCTATAATCATAAACATATATTGTTTCGTTAGATCCCGCTCTTATTTATGGCGACCCGTACATACACGCTACTTATTAATCGTTCTCACAACTCATTTTACTCTTATTATTACTTGAAGTACTCATTCATGTCACGGTCGCTTTCTTTTCAAAATCCTTTATGTCCGTTTACATTTCCATCGTCGGCTCCGCTTATGATTTCTAACAGTTTTCTAATCGCGTGGTCTCGGTTCCGATATTTTTATAAAATTGAAAAATTCTTACTTTCACTTAAAATTTTTATAGAGGTTAATGGACTCTATTTATTACTCTCTGTAAACATTTCATTATTTATGAATATTTTTAAGTCGAGCATTTCTATTCCCAATGTTCGTAATTTGTAGCAGTTTTTGACGCGTAAATCACTTTTACTAAAACGGTCATAACTTTTGATCCGTAAATTGGCATCAAGCGATTCAAGCGCCTAAACGATCCTTATAACATTTTCTATCATAATTAAGTGTTATGTTTCAAGAAACTACAGTTTATACATTCGGGAACGTCTGCAGAAACTTTATGTTGAGTTTTGTTCGTTTTAGTGAGGTTACGATTACGATCCGAGTTTTGTTTACGTCTTAAATCATTATACCACCACCAACAATCATCAAATAATCATCCCAACACTAACTACTCTCAAGAACATCATGTTCTTGAGGCAATAATCATCAACCTTAGAACTAATTAACTAAACATCAAGATTACAACAAATCAACCACTAAAACTAAGTTTATATCTAGGATTTTCAAAGGTTCTTGAAACTTAAACCTTAAATAAAGATGGGTCAAAGATTTATACCTTTCTTGAAAGCTTGATATGTGTTATTGATGATGGTGGAGTCTTGGGAATACTTGGTTGGGTTTTTGGAACCTAAATTAGCCATTAAAATCAAGAAATCAAAGAAAAGTTACTCTTCAAACTATTCATTATCACTTTTCTTGAATTTGTTTCACCATCAAACTTTACTAAAATGAGCTCAAAAATTTATCTTACCTTTGTTTAGGATGTATGAAGCTTGGGAATTTATGGTGGATTTTTTCCATGGCTAGAAGTGAGGGTTTTGAATTTGATTTCTTGGTGTTTCTTGGTGAGGGCAGAATGCAATGAAGAATAGGGGGGGGGGGAGAGAGAGAGAGAGATTTTATTGCTTTCTTGAATGCTTATCTTGGAAGATATTGAAGATATGATTTAGTATATAACCTAGTACTAGAAAATCTATGCATATCTTAGCTAGCTTCCTAGGTATACAAGCTAATCTATCTAGTTTAGATTCTAGGTTTACTATTCTAGCCTTTAGGTCATCATGCTATCTAGTTTAGGTTACTATTTAATAACCTAACAATGGTTAGTTTCTTACCATAGGTAGTTAGTTTAGTTAGCTTTGTTCGATACAGTTATTTATTCGTTTACGCATTTGCTCGGTCACTTATTCGATTTCGTAATAACTTCTCGCAAACGGTTCACGGTGTAAATCCTTTCGTATATGTTCTTTATGTTTTGAAGTATCGTTCTTGGATTTGAAATCTCAGGATTTTAAATTTGTAATTATATTATGATTCCCGTAATCCTTGATGGTTCGTAGATACGGATATTTTTCAAAGTTCATTTTCTTCGAAAATTAATAGCGTTTATATACACTCATTTGGTACGTATAATCACGTTATCAACTCCGAAACTCAATTTCTCATGCACAACATAGTGTGGGGTAAAATGTTTTTTCCGTGTGTCAGGGTTACTATTCATTAAGCGTTTTACAAAGTCTCAAAAATTCGAGTTATTACAATGAAGTCTAGAAATTCATACAGCTCATCCTGAGTTGGGATCCCTACTACCTTGTCAGTTGGAATGTTCAAGGCCAAGTTCATATCAGCTTCAGTTATCTCAACCCGTTGTCCTTTGATTTGACGGTTAACAACCCGGCTTGAAGATTGATCTTCATGCACAACTGTCCTAGCTACAGCTATGTTCCAGAAATCACCCAAAACATCCAGATAGAGAACTGGATTAGCTGTAAAATCTCCAACAAAATAGATCTCAGACAAGAACTAGACAAAACTTTTGAAAGTTTCATGAGCTTGGTTTGCATCTGAGCATGCAAGGAAGTTAGTCTCCTTTGGGATGAATGGTACAATATTGTTTGCTGCCATTGTTACGAGTGTGAAGATTAATGGGTAAAAGAAATTGGAGAGAAATGATTCGAAACGAGAGAGAAATCATTTTTGAATTGAAAAAGCTAGGTCACTTAGAGTTCTCGAAGGCGTAAGTATATATGTATCGAGATGTCTGGGTATTTATAGTAAAAGAAGATGACTTATCGAGAAGTCAAAAATAGACGTTTGGAGTATACTTATCGAGAAGTCAATTTGAAGGTGAATTACATATCGAGAAGTCATTTTAATTTACTCTTTTAGAGAACTAAAAATAACATATTAAGATGTCAAATAAATACCCAGTTTTTTCAAAATGAACTGAATTGTTTCCAATTTTTATTTGAATAAATCAAAATAAAATCAGAATAATTTTGCCAAAAGTATTTTACCAAAATAATTTATTGAATTAATTTATTTCAGTTCTGAGTTATCTATAAGTCTAAAATAATACTTATAGAGAACTGTGTAGGTAATCACTTATAGAGAACTCTACAATGACTTATTTGAAGGGTTTTTAGCACATAAACGTAACGAAAACGTAAATTTAAATCTTAAAAAAAAAACAAAACCCTCCGCAGGATCCATGCGAAAAATAATATTTAATTCGTAGTTCAGTATGTTTACCTTAAGAAGCTTTACGTTAATGGAAAGATGGAGCTTTTTAATAGCGATCCAAGAAAGATGAACGAAGATCCCTAGCAGCTGCTCCTCAATTGTGAAGCACTCCACCGGTATCCACCAAGGGATCAAAATAATGGAGGGAGGAAGAGGTTGAGAGAATTAGTTGCCTCCCTCTCTTTTCTACTTTAGAATTAGGGTTTTTTATTTTGGTTGAGGCAAATAGGGTTTATAATAGTATATTTATAGGCAAAATTTTCAGCTGAAATTTTTTCCATAATATATTATTATTAACCCTTTAATTGATTATTCTTATTAATCATTTAACTAATAATTAAAACACCTTTTAATCATTAATCCCTTTTCTAAACACTTTAGAAAAATAATTCTCTCACTTGATTTAATTTCCAAAATTAAATTTTTAATTAATAATATTAAGAACTTTTCTTAATTAATTTTATAATTAATTAAATCTCATTTAATCAATTATTAAATTTGCTAATTAATTATTTATTTCTCAAATAAATAATTACCAGTCATTATTAATTAATTCCTCCACCATTAAATCATTCTCTTTTATGGTGTGACCCTGTAGGTTCAATATTAAGCCGGTAGTAGAAATAAATAATAATAAAACTATTTTATCATTATTTATATAAATTCTCTAATTTATTAAATATGATTAATTAATAAATTAATCATGTTTATTCTACATCGTGAGGGATACTTCTCAGCATATCGCGACTATTCGGATAATAAGAATTCACTGCTTAGAATACCAAGAACCTATTTAGTGAATAGTTACCGTACAATTAATTCCTTCTACCCTGCAATGTCATGATTAAATACAAGGCATGGAACTCGTGTCAAGCCTATCTTATTTAATCATATGCTTTCCCATTCACTATGCTTAGTTCTAATTAATGTGAATTAGAAACTCCTTTCTAATTTCATTCACTCTGGCCAGAGATTCCTTGTAACGCCCTCCAGACCCGGGGTATAAGTCTGGGGGTTACTAGCTAATCACCAAACTTGTACAATCTGATTAACAATTAATAAAGAAATGAAATTAAACCCATTTAACACTAACCCGGATCTTTTTAGGTTGAAGTATGAAAACAAGAACCACTAACTACTTTTATTACAAACCAACATTCAAAGTCTCACAAACTCTCTTTATTACAAACCATTGTCTAATTCATTTTAAACTAAGTTTAACTTTTATTCAAACACACATACATACTATCTATCAACACTCCACCTGCTCGGGCAACTCAAAGCTTTCTTCCTGGATTGGGATCAACACCTTGGGTATAAGAGGATCCCGAGGCTTGACTCGCTTCTTTACCACTCGAGTCCTGATTGGTTTCATATTCCTTCTTAACTGAAAACAGTAAGGTGAATAACAACAAAAGGGGTGAGCCAAAAGTTGCTCAACAAGTCCACAAACATATAAACAGTGTTAAAGCATTTTAAATGAATCCGCCATCCCAGGTATATCTGCGAAGATATAACCTCACGAGAATAGAAAGAATGCCATTACTGGCAAGTACAAATAAACTAAACTGGACACAAGTTCGCTTATATATTCTGCTGATCAGTCAGAATATAATGCAGATCCATATCTCAATATATAGATCCAGTCGGGTACCCAGGCACTACGGCCCACGTCGAGGCACCAGTCATCCCGGTCCTCAGGATTAAGACACACTCAATCCCAAAATATCATTATCCAGTCCATCGCTTAGCAACCGGGACAATCGATATGCTTTGATATATTCCAAACACTAGAATATATCAATCTCCATGTGTTACCAACAGAATATGAATCAAGAATCCAAAGAAACGGAGAAATCAAGAAATGAAATGAAATATGAACAAAGGAATAGGGATTGTATATTAGTGATCAAGAACAATAATAAAGAGAATGTAAATGTGATAAATATTTGAATCAATATCACTATTCTGAAAGTAGAATAGAGGAAAAACTTGCCTTCTGCGCGACTTACTGCAATTGAATCACTTATGTCTATCACCTTGGACTATTACCGACTCAACTGGCCTGGCTGGCTTAGCTTCTGTTGGCAAAATAGACTGGTTAAGTCACGTCGTACTTCATTTGCATCTTGAATCGACTTCAAATCGATCCTAACATCTACCCATGCGCTTATGACTGACTCATGTATTACATATAAGCAAGTAAGACTCGATTAACCACGTAATACACATAAGCACATAAGCACATAATCATTTTTATATTTAAAATAATTTTTAAAACCAAAATCGACTCGCTGATCGCTCAACTGATCGTTATCTGACTCGTTTCCCATTTTTCCGGAATTTTTCGGACTCATCTCGGCACGTAACTTGACTGATAATCAAACAAGTCACAAAATCAACTAACTTCTAAAAGAAATTAAGCTTTGATATTATTTTTAATGAAAAGGATTCATTTTTCTAAGTTAACAGGCTTTCGTTTCACGCAAAACGGACTAACGGTTGTATTATTATTAATTAAATACTGATAATTCCATTTATTAATTATTATAAATAATTATTACTAATTTTTAAAACCCAAAAATAATTTTTTAAATCATTATTTAAGAAAATCAGAATTAAAAAATAATTTTTCTATAATTTTTGAAATTAAAATGAATTTATTATGATTTATTGAAAATTATTTGATTAATTATCAAAATAATTAATCACTTTTAAATAATTAATAAGTAATAAATAAATAATAAATAATAAATAATTAAGAAAATAATTCAATCTGAATTTTAGAAAATAATTCAGAATTATTTATAATATAAATTAATTAATTAAATAATTAATTAATCAATTTACAAAATAAATAAAACTGATTTTTAAAATTAATAAAAATAAAAAGTAAAAATAATTTCCAGAAACAGTTGTCAGAAAACCATCCCTGACAAAATCAGATCAAACCCGGCTATTTTACACGGGTCAAACGGGTCAAAATCCGGGTCGTGAAGAACACGCCGGATTTTGCCCAGAATCCGGCCACCGGTGCAGAATCCGGTGAGCCACTTTCAGGCCAAAAACGGAACCGTTTGGTTCGTTTTTCACAGGGTTTCAATTCCAAATCGTTCTGGCAATAACATCATAGAATAACCCTTGGGTCATCTTCTCCGATCAAAATCGACATGAACTCCGGCCAAAAACCCAAATCATTTATTTGTACATAAAATCAAACGTTATATAGTGCAAAATGAAGCTAAGAACATATACAATCAAAGCCCTAACATTCCAAGAACCAAATATTCATAGAAATCATCGAGTTGTGTTTTGAAAATTCGACCTAAACCCTAGAAATTGTGAATCATTATCCAAGCATCGTTTGTTCAATTAAACACCATGAATCGACTGTAAATCATCTAACAAAGCTATATCAATCATCAAAATAACCCCAGAATCAAAAAGCCCTAATTCGAACATAAACCCTAGAAATCAAAAATAAAAAACGATGCAATAAAACGTGAAATTGATGCAAGAAACAGAAAGAACGGATCAAAACCTTCGATTTGAGTACTTGAATCACACGATTTGATGCTGTAATCAGTGAGAAATCACGACTTGATTCTTCGACCCGAACCTGTTCTTCCCGACCCGATTTCAGAGAATTTTTGGTAATTTTGCAGATTTTAATGATTAAATATAATTAATTAAATAAAAATTAGGCTATTTATAGTGGTAAAAATAATACTCCTAATTAAAATTAAGGGGCTAATTATACATTAAATAAAAATATTGGGCCCTAATTTTTATAATTTTTGAGTATTAAAATTTAATTTATAAATATTTTATATATGCAATATATATGCCAAAAATTCCCAAAAATTGTGAATAATGCAAAAATGCAAAGAAATAATATAAATGAAAGTCCTATAATTTTATAAAAATAAAAATGTGATTTTTGTGGGGTTTTTGACACCCAATGGTGTCCGGAAAAATCATTTTTCGCAAAACGAGAAAATTTATAAATTATCTAGATGTTCAGAACAAGGCGATTGTAAAGCCATTTGATGAAAAATAAGGCCCATTATTTTATTTGAAATACTGGCTTTAAAATCATCGTTTGGGTCGTAAAACGTTTGAAATAAAACCTATAAATGCATAATAAAATATCTGAAAAATACCTTAAAAATACAGAAATGACATGGGATACACGTATCACGTAACAGTTAGGGTTTATCAGATAATCACACATAAATGACACATTAATTCACATATTTTATTATAATCATGATATAATATAAACGTAAAGTTCCCAGTCGTTACATCCTTCCCCCCTTAAAAGGATTCTGTCCTCAGAATCTTCTATGAAAACAAATGAGGGTATTTCTCTAATATTTCACTTTCGAGTTCCCAGGTTGATTCTTCAACCATAGGATTTCTCCACAACACTCGCACTAAATATACAGACTTATTTCTCAACACTTTCTCTCGCCGATCTAAAATTCTTACCGGCTGTTCTATAAAAGACAAATCAGGTTGGATTTCTATCGGCTCATACTCGATTACATGCCTAGAATCAGGATTATATCGCTTAAGCATGGACATGTGAAACACATTGTGAATATGCTGCATATGAGGCGGTAAAGCTAATTCGTATGCAACTTTTCCCACTTTCTTCAAAATTTCAAACGGTCCAACGTATCGTGGTTTCAATTTACCCTTATTGCTAAATCTGGTTAATCCTTTCCATGGCGATATTTTGAGTAGTACGTTTTCTCCTTGCTGATAGTCCATATCTTTCCTGGCTTGATCTGCATATTTGCGTTGCCTGTTTTGCGCTGTATCGAGTCGTTTTCGAATGAGTTCAATCTTTTCTTTCATCTGTTGAATTAGTTCTGGACCCAAAATTTTGCGTTCTCCAACTTCATCCCAATATATTGGTGATCTGCATTTTCTCCCATACAATGCTTCAGACGGTGGCATTCTAATGCTGGCGTGATAACTGTTATTATAAGAAAATTCCACTAGGGGCAGATGTTCATCCCAACTGCCTTCAAAATCGATCGCACAAACTCGTAGCATGTCTTCAATCGTTTGAATAGTTCTTTCACTTTGCCTGTCGGTTTGCGGATGATAAGCGGTACTCATGTTCAATTTAGTTCCAAGACATTCTTGAAATTATCTCCAAAATCTTGAGTTGAAACGAGGATCTCGATCAGACATGATAGATACTGGAACTCCATGTCGCATCACAATTTCTTTGAGATATATGTGCACTAGCTTGTCGAGTGAAAATCTTTCATTGATTGGTAGAAAATGTGCCGACTTCGTGAGTCTGTCAATGATTACCCATATCGCATCATGATTTGCCTTTGTCCTTGGTAGTCCTACCACAAAATCCATCGCTAGATGTTCCCATTTCCATTCTGGAATGTCTAATGGTTGCAATAATCCACTCGGACGTTGATGTTCCGCTTTAACTCGCTGGCATGTGTAGCACTTACTTATCCATTCAGCTATTTCCTTCTTCATGTTCGGCCACCAGAAGTTTTCTTTCAGATCACGATACATTTTTGTACTTCCTGGATGAATGGAATACTTCGAATTGTGCGCATTTCGCATTATTTCTTCTTTTAATTCTACTACGTTAGGGATCCAGATTCTCGACGCAAAGTGTAAAATTCCTTCATTATCTTTCTGAGTTATGATTTCTTCTCCCGTCAGGTCATCATCTTGACTCATCACTTCATTTTGACAGCGGCAAATCTTTTCTAACAATTCCGGTTGGAAAGTCATAGTGTAGATAGCTTCTGCAGATTCATTGGGAATACGAATCTCAATTTCCAATTTATCGAATTCCTTGATTAAGTCTTCACACGAAGTTAACCGATTCAATCTTTCTTTCCTGCTCAGCGCATCTGCTATAACATTTGCTTTCCCTGGATGATAACTAATCGTGACGTCGTAATCCTTTATCAATTCCAGCCATCGACGTTGTCGCATGTTCAGCTCCTTTTGTGTAAAGATATACTTTAGACTTTTATGATCTGTGTAAATTTCACATTTTTCACCGTAGAGATAATGTCTCCAAAGCTTCAACGTAAATACGATTGCTGCCAATTCCAGATCATGAGTGGGATATTTTTGTTCATGAGGTTTAAGTTGTCTCGAAGCATATCCGATGACGTTACCGTGCTGCATCAGTACACATCCTAACCTGCGATACGAAGCATCGCTGAAAATGATAAAATTTCCTAGCTCGTCTGGCAATACAAGTACTGGTGTGGTTACTAACCGATTTTTCAGCTCTTGAAAACTTTTTTCACACTTATCACTCCATTAAAACTTTTCACTTTTTTGAGTTAACTTGGTCAGCAGCGTTGCTATTTTCGCAAAATCTTTGACAAACCTTCGATAATATCCTGCCAATCCCAAGAAACTTGGAACTTCTGTCGGCGTCCTTGGTCTTTTAGAATTTAACACAGCTTCAATCTTCGCTGGATCGACTTGGATGCCTTCTCTACTGATAATATGCCCTAGAAATTGTACTTCTCTTAACCAGAATTCACATTTCGAAAATTTTGCGTATAGTTGCTCTTTCCTCAGAATTTCCAAAGCTATTCTCAAGTGTTCTGCATGCTCTTCTTCTGACTTGGAGTAAATTAAGATGTCATCAATGAATACAATCATGAATTTATCCAAATATTTCTTGAATACTCTGTTCATCAAATCCATGAATGCTGCTGGCACGTTTGTCAGACCGAATGCCATTACCAAAAACTCATAATGCCCATATCTTGTACGAAACGCAGTCTTTGGAATATCTTTAGCTTTAATCTTCAATTGATGATAGCCTGATCGCAAATCTATCTTTGAAAACCATGCTGCTCCTTTTAGCTGATCGAACAAATCGTCGATTCTCGGTAAGGGATACTTGTTCTTGATAGTGAGTTTATTCAATTCCCTATAGTCAATGCATAATCGCATGCTGCCGTCCTTCTTCTTCACAAATAACACCGGTGCACCCCATGGGGATACACTAGGTCGTATGATGCCTCGGTCTAGAAGATCTTGCAGTTGCGTTGACAATTCCTTCATTTCGACTGGAGCCATCCGATATGGAGCTTTCGAAACTGGTTCTGTACCTGGTGCTAGATCAATTGTGAACTCAATTTCTCGATCTGGTGGTAACCCTGGAAGCTCGTCTGGAAAGACGTCTGGAAACTCACACACAATTAGAATGTCTTCTATTCTAGGACTTCCTCTTTCAGTATCTAACACGTAAGCTATGTACGCCTCACATCCTTGTCGAAGCAATCGTTTAGTCTGCATCACAGTAAGAAATTTCTTCTGCTGTTTTTCGCCTTTGAATATTACCGTTGCATTTTCCGCAGTTCGCAATTTGACTCTCTTATTCGCGCAATCTATCTGAGCGTTATGACATGCTAACCAATCCATTCCCAAGATAATATCGAATTCTCCAAGCTTAAAAGGAATTAAATCTACCAAAAAATGATGTCCGGCTATTTCTATATCACACGCAGGACATACTCGATCTACCGGAACTTGGTCGTCATTCGCTAATTTTATAATTAACGTTTCGCCCAACCATTCGATTTCACAATGTAACTTATCAAGAAATTCTTCAGAAACAAATGAACGAGTAGCTCCAGAATCAATTAATACTTTTGAAATTACGGAATTCACCAAAAGCGTACCTGCAATAACACTCGGACTCTGCACCGCTTCTTTCATGGTCATGTTAAAAGTTCTTGCTTTGGGTTGATTAGGCGGTGGCGGAGGTAATGCTAACACTCTCGGAACACTGGCTGCCATAGCTGATCCTTTGCAATTTCTGGCGATATGCCCTTTCTTTCCACACTGGAAACAAGTCATCTCTGCTGTTCTACCTGTTGGACATTCTTTAGAATAATGCCCTTTCTGCTTACACCGATAACACGTTACATCCCTTTTGATACATACACCAGTATGCTTTCGATTACATGTCTTGTAGTACGGCACTGGAACTCTGACCATTCCCTGCTGACTGGAGGTTTGGAAATGATTACCTGCCTTCTGTGAACCTTGTCCTATCCTTTTAAAATTTAAATTTGCCCGGGCTTGGAATCCCGGCTTTCTGCTGGAGCGATCTTGGAAACTTCCCTGTCCCTTGTCTTGCTGAGATCTTTCACTTTCCCCTTCTATAATCAAAGCTTTCTGAACTACGGCGGTATACGTCGTTAATTCAAAAACTGCAACTTGGCCACGAATCCATGGTCGTAACCCTTCTTGAAATCTTTGAACTAGTTTTTCTTCAGTGTCAAACTGTTCTGGAACAAACCTAGCCAACTCAGTAAATTTGGCTTCATATTCTGCCACGGACATATTTCTCTGCTTCAGTTCTAGAAACCTAATTTGTATTTGATTCTTTACATAGCGAGGAAAATGCTTTTCTAAAAACAACTCTTTAAACCTATCCCATGCAATAACTTCTTCACCCTCTAAGGCCTTTTTAGATTCCCACCAATAATTCGCCTCTCCTTTCAACAAGTAACTAGCAAAATCAGTCTTCTGGTCCTCACCTACCTTCACTAGTGCGAACGCTTTCTCTACTTCTTTTAACCAGGTGGTAGCTTTAATAGGATCAGTAGTCCCTTCAAACTCTGAAGGTTTAACTGACTGAAACTGCTTAAAAGTAACAACAGGTAATACTTGTGGTAATTGAAGCTCAGGACGAGGTGGCTGTTGTAACATTTGTTGTTGTATTTGCTGTTGTTGATACTGCATCTGCTGCTGCATCATTACCATCTGTTGTTGCATCAGATGGAACATTTGGTTCATGGTCTCATTAGTCTGATCTTCAGAATTGCTATTAGAGGTCTCAGCCCTAGTCTTTCTTTTTTTGGTGCCATCTTCTTCTGATAATACAACAGGTGATATTTATTTAATAGTTTAATAAACAATCGACAATATGTATGGAAAACAATTTATCCTGTATTCATAACATGGTTTATTTAAAGAAAACAGTTGCTGAGTGTACAGACTGGAAATGTAAACATTTAAATAAAATAATTGTTCTTTTTTTTCAACAGGAATTATAATATGAAAAACTGTAAAGTGAAAGTAAATGCTGTAAAACTGTAAAGACTGAAATTTAAATAAAAGAATTTGAAAAAGTTCATCTTATATATATGTGACACCAGCTTCAGGTGTAAATGCTTGATACAAAAAGTCTCGGGCTACTGGTCATCACTACGGCTACAAGTCACACTATCGCTACAAGTTAAACTACTACTACAAGTTAAACTACTGATACACACATACACACTACTCACTAGGTTATACTATGCTGCCTCTATATACACATGTACTCTGGAGTCACCGTCTCAAACCCTCTCAGAACCCAGGCGGAATACGCCTAAGCTCCTCTCTAAGTGCCTGGACCAAAGTCTGTGCCAAGCGAAAAACCCTGTAGAACTCTGCAAAAGAGGGAGGTCCATCATGAGTCAAATCATCCAGCTCCCAAGTAGCACTCATCAACACTGACTGTAATCGCTGTCTCATATAATAATCCGGCTGTAGGGCCGCTAACGGTCCTCTGTCCCTCTGATCAAACAGATGCATAATCTTCCGACACTGTGCCCGCCAATACTCCACATCATCCCTCATAACTCTATACTCATGGTATGGTACCATATGCGGTTGAGCAACCTGACCTACTGACTCCTGAGAAGGAACCCTCGGAATACCTGCACCCTGCTGGGGTAAACCTAACTATAGATCCACATCATGCTCTCCCATCCCCTCTACTGAAATCATCTGAACTATGTCCGGCTCTGGGGCATGCACTGGTATAGGAGGTAACAATGGTGGTGGTGGTAACTCCTACTCAATACCTAGTATAAACTGGTGCTCAATAGGTAAAGGAACCATCGGCTCGAAGAACTCAAATGGATCAAACATCTCTATGGGGTCATGCACTATCCCCTGTACTGGTGGTACCGGCTCCTGTGGTAATGGTGGTGGAGGTGGTAGAGGAGGAAACATATACTCAGATACTGGAGGTATGGATGGTGCTACTGGCCCAGTGACTGTCCTCTCGGAAGATGCAGAATAACCAGAAGATGCCATCTGATAATATACCAAAGAAAAGAAAAGGTCATTAACAATCCTAAGATTATTTCCCTATTCTAATCTGACCTAAATCCTAACACTATTCATCCTAATTTGACTATCCCTATCTTATGTGATCTCCCTATCCTATCTTAATCCTAATGTTCTTGTTTTTAAGGACCAAACCTACAGCTCTGATGCCAAACCTGTAACGCCCTCCAGACCCGGGGTATAAGTCTGGGAGTTACTAGCTAATCACCAAACCTGTACAATCTGATTAACAATTAATAAAGAAATGAAATTAAACCCCTTTAACACTAACCAGGATTTTTTTAGGTTGAAGTATGAAAACAAGAACCACTAACTACTTTCATTACAAACCAACATTCAAAGTCTCACAAACTCTCTTTATTACAAACCATTGTCTAATTTATTTTAAACTAAGTTCAACTTTTATTCAAACACACATACATACTATCTATCAACACTCCACCTGCTCGGGTAACTCAAAGCTTTCTTCCTGGATTGGGATCAACACCTTGGGTATAAGAGGATCCCGAGGCTTGACTCACTTCTTTACCACTTGAGTCCTGATTGGTTTCATATTCCTTCTTAACTGAAAACAATAAGGTGAATAACAACAAAAGGGGTGAGCCAAAAGTTGCTCAACAAGTCCACAAACATATAAACAGTGTTAAAGCATTTTAAATGAATCCGCCATCCCAGATATATCTGCGAAGATATAACCTCACGAGAATAGAAAGAAGGCCATTACTGGCGAGTACAAATAAACTAAACTGGACACAAGTTCGCATCTATATTCTGTTGATCAGTCAGAATATAATGCAGATCCATATCTCAATATATAGATCCAGTCGGGTACCCAGGCACTACGGCCCACGTCGAGGCACCAGTCATCCCGATCCTCAGGATTAAGACACACTCAATCCCAAAATATCATTATCCAGTCCATCGCTTAGCAACCGGGACAATCGGTATGCTTTGATATATTCCAAACACTAGAATATATCAATCTCCATGTGTTACCAACAGAATATGAATCAAGAATCCAAAGAAACGGAGAAATCAAGAATTGAAATGAAATATGAACAAAGGAATAGGGATTGTATATCAGTGATCAAGAACAATAATTAAGAGAATGTAAATGTGATAAATATTTGAATCAATATCACTATTCTGAAAGTAGAATAGAGGAAAAAATTGCCTTCTGCGCGACTTACTGCAATTGAATCACTTATGTCTATCACCTTGGACTATTACCGACTCAACTGGCCTGGCTGGCTTAGCTTCTGTTGGCAAAACAGACTGGTTAAGTCATGTCGTACTTCATTTGCATCTTGAATCGACTTCAAACTGATCCTAACATCTACCCATGCGCTTATAACTGACTCATGTATTACATATAAGCAAGTAAGACTCGATTAACCACATAATACACATAAGCACATAAGCACATAATCATTTTTATGGTTAAAATAATTTTTAAAATCAAAATCGACTCGCTGATCGCTCAACTGATCGTTATCTGACTCGTTTCCCATTTTTCCGGAATTTTTCGGACTCGTCTCGGCACGTAACTTGACTGATAATCAAACAAGTCACAAAATCAACTAACTTCTAAAAGAAATTAAGCTTTGATATTATTTTTAATGAAAAGGATTCATTTTTCTGAGTTAACAGGCTTTCGTTTCACGCAAAACGGACTAACGGTTGAATTATTATTAATTAAATACTGATAATTCCATTTATTAATCATTATAAATAATTATTACTAATTTTTAAAACCCAAAAATAATTTTTTAAATCATTATTTAAGAAAATCAGAATTAAAAATAATTTTTCTATAATTTTTGAAATTAAAATGAATTTATTATGATTTATTAAAAATTATTTGATTAATTATCAAAATAATTAATCACTTTTAAATAATTAATAAGTAATAAATAAATAATAAATAATTAAGAAAATAATTCAATCTGATTTTTAGAAAATAATTCAGAATTATTTATAATATAAATAAATTAATTAAATAATTAATTAATCAATTTACAAAATAAATAAAACTGATTTTTAAAATTAATAAAAATAAAAAGTAAAAATAATTTCCAGAAATAGTTGTCAGAAAACCATCCCTGACAAAATCAGATCAAACCCGGGTATTTTACACGGGTCAAACGAGTCAAAATCCGGGTCGTGAAGAACACGCCGGATCTTGCCCAGAATCCGGCCACCGGTGCAGAATCCGGTGAGCCACTTTCAGGCCAAAAACGGAACCGTTTGGTTCGTTTTTCACAGGGTTTCAATTCGCAATCTAATTCTGGCAATAACATCACAGAAAAACCCTTGGGTCATCTTCTCCGATCAAAATCGACATGAACTCCGGCCAAAAACCCAAATCATTCATTTGTACATAAAATCAAGCGTTATATAGTGCAAAATGAAGCAAAGAACATATACAATCAAAGCCCTAACATTACAAGAACTAAATATTCACAGAAATCATCGAGTTGTGTTTTGAAAATTCGACCTAAACCCTAGAAATCGTGAATCATTATCCAAGCATCGTTTGTTCAATTAAACACCATGAATCGACTGTAAATCATCTAACAAAGCTATATCAATCATCAAAACATCAAAATAACCCCAGAATCAAAAAGCCCTAATTCGAACATAAACCCTATAAATCAAAAATCAAAAACGATGCAATAAAACGTGAAATTGATGTAAGAAACAGAAAGAACGGATCAAAACCTTCGATTTGAGTACTTGAATCACACGATTTGATGCTGTAATCAGTGAGAAATCACGACTTGATTCTTCGACCCGAACCTGTTCTTCCCGACCCGATTTCAGAGAATTTTTGGTAATTTTGCAGATTTTAATGATTAATTATAATTAATTAAATAAAAATTAGGCTATTTATAGTAGTAAAAATAATACTCCTAATTAAAATTAAGGGGCTAATTATACATTAAATAAAAATATTGGGCCCTAATTTTTATAATTTTTGAGTATTAAAATTTAATTTATAAATATTTTATATATGCAATATATATGCCAAACATTCCCAAAAATTGTGAATAATGCAAAAATGCAAAGAAATAATATAAATGAAAGTCCTATAATTTTATAAAAATAAAAATGTGATTTTTGTGGGGTTTTTGACACCCAATGGGGCCCGGAAAAATCATTTTTCGCAAAACGAAAAAATTTATAAATTATCTAGATGTTCAGAACAAGGAGATTGTAAAAGCCATTTGATGAAAAATAAGGCCCATTATTTTATTTGAAATACTGGCTTTAAAATCATCGTTTGGGTCGTAAAACGTTTGAAATAAAACCAATAAATGCATAATAAAATATCTGAAAAATACCTTAAAAATACAGAAATAACATGGGATACACGTATCACGTAACAGTTAGGGTTTATCAGATAATCACACATAAATGACACATTAATTCACATATTTTATTATAATCATGATATAATATAAACGTAAAGTTCCCAGTCGTTACATTCCTGAACTAGCATAAGTGGATCATCATTGAACATTCTCTTCCTTTCACTGGAAGGGATAGATCCTTTATTGATCATACACTATCTTCGTGTACAAATTCCTACACCCAGTAGAGCCCTTATTATTGTCCCTGGAGACTAAGAACTAAACCAAAGTATAGTTCAGTGTACACAAGATGTGTAACACCCCCAAATCCGGGGTCGGGGATCCGGGTTGTCACGAGTTCCATTTCCCTTAATAACACCCAATCTTAATAATTAATCAACTACTCTGTACTGTGACCCCACAATAAACACACACACCACAAGTTATAGTCTCAGAGATGATCATCCAAAAATAATCACAAGTCGTTTTATTCCACAATTACATGCCAATACACCTTAAACAGGTTTCTGAATAAATTTACATTTCTCTGCCATTATTACAACTCATAATATACATAAGTCTGGTACATCAAAAGTTGAAAGCCTAGCCTATTGGTAGTTCCTACCTCAGCTACAGCGATATCAACACCTATAGGAAACTGCGGAACGTTTCCTATCCGCTCGCGAATTGGGAGCTTGGTCCTGTTCATCTTGCCTATCTGATATTGTGTGATGAAAGAAGAAAGCAAGGGTGAGCAGCAAGCCCACCAAAATTATATTTATAATAACTTACAATATATGAGCATTCTCATAATACTCAAGAAAGTCTTGGTCAAAAGAATTGAAACAAGCTGATATCTTAATGCGATGAAGTCGCAAAATATTCAGTATATATATATACATATATACTTTTCAAAATATTGGAAGTCCTCTTCCATGCATAATACACACAGAGTTCCAGTGTATAACTGTATAAAAATACCGTTGCAAGGTGATCTCATATATCTAACCTTGTCTCAACGTTTTTCTGAAAATCTTTGTCATGCATAAGATAATCATTTACTAGATATAAGTTTAAAAGTTGAAGTTACAAGATACTCCAATATACTTATATCTTTTCCAAATACTACTTGAACTACCACCATTCAAGTTATAATTAGTTTCCAAAGTTCATCACATAGATGAGACTACAAGACCAGATTTGAATAGATTAAATCTTTAAAATATCATCAAAATAAAATGAAGTTATGAGATACTTCATTTGATGCAAACATCATTTTGAAAACTTGACCCTGCCAACACTCAACAATTGCCTAACCGTAGCCTTTCTATCGAAGTGCTCCGGGTAGTGTTGCAGAAATATCCAATTGGATGATGAACTCATTACGGGAGTTTGTCGCGCCAGGAAGACCACTTACGATGATCAGTCGTAGTAGTGTAACCCCACCATTTTCTACATGTAGAGGAGAACCTGTCGGATTTACTTGTCAACCGAACACTGAACTCCTAAGGAATGGACCACCTTAGCGGAACTTCCAGGCCATTTGGGCCAATATAATAAGGCTGGGCCGGCACCACTCGACCACTTACGCCACTCCTAGTTCAGATGAAATCCATGACTCTGAAACGTAAAGCTCGTTCCCCCTTTCCCCAAGTAGAAACTTGTTGATACGGCTCCACCAAGAAGTCTTATCTAGTTGGAAAGAAGAACTCACCGATATTTCCCAGGAGATGCCTGTTAATGGATTAACTTGTTCCAAGAATTTTACTTCCCGAGTGTTGGGTAAGTAATCAATTCATTTATCAAAACAGCAGCCTTCTTGCGAATATAAAACACACCACAGAGCCGGATCCCTCAGGTTTTGAGCGAGTATTTAAATCCCCTTCGAAAGGAGGATCTTAAATATAAAAATGAGTTTTATGATCCGCTCTAACTTTTAAAAATCATTTTGAAGACTCGCAAAACATTTTTAAGAATGTTTGGAGTGATGCTGATTTAACAAGGTAAATCAGTCCCAATATATTAGAAAATATCTGAATATTATTATTTAAATAATATTCCCATAAAGAATAATCTTTATAAAAATAATTGAAGTAAAAGTTTTAAAACTTATACTTGAAATGAATATTAAATAACCAAAGATATACCTATACGAAAGTACTATCTTTATTTGAATAATCAAAAGTGAGTTTGATTATCGACACCTTATTCTTTAATAAAATAAAGAATATATCTCAGCAAATAATCGGAGTCATAGATCCTCAAATGAATATTCAAATAATATTCAATAAATAAAATAAGCTGAGTCATAAGCCCTCGAATGAATATTCGAAATAATATTCAATAATAAAATAAAGGAGTCATAAGTCCTCGGATGAATATTCGAAATAATATTCAATAATAAAATAAAGGAGTCATAAGTCCTCGGATGAATATTCGAAATAATATTCGATAATAAAATAAAGGAGTCATAAGTCCTCGGATGAATATTCGAAATAATATTCAATAATAAAATAAAGTTATCGAATAAACCTTATTCGATTAATAGTTTTGAAAACTATAACCATATATATATATAAATATATATATATATATATATATAAAATCTACTCGGGATCCTCGACTCCCGGTTTTAGAAAATGTTTTCACCTTTGGGTCCCTATACTAAGGGTATATGCAAATTACTGTTATTCTCTAGCATAGGTATTATCAACTGAACCAACAGATATATATGGCAAGAATACGAAACAGGCATGCATATATATACCATATCAGCATGCTTCAATATATCGCAACATTTGCTAATTAACCAACATTCATCTATCACAAGATAATGCATATACATATATACATCACAACAACAGTATAACGGGTAGAAAACTTGCCTGAGCGACTGGGGGTTACGAATGGCTCGGGACGAGTCTGGTAACCTATAAACAACAAGTAAGTTGGAATTAAGCCAAAGTCACTTGTAAATCTATACATTAACCAACTTAGACTCTAACGCTCGCTTTGCGCTTACTGATTCTCTTAAGTCACTCGAGTACCCTCGGCTCCACCATTTTTTTAATAATTTAACCATTACGAGTTTTAAGGCAATTCCTGCGCTAGTGTCTTACCAACTGCCTAACACTCTTACCATAATTGTTTCATACACTAATTAACCCTTTTTGGTCTTTAACCTATGTTTCAAAGTAAGGCGAGGGGTAAGGGTTCGTTCGCGAAACGTCGTTACTTAAAACGGCCGTTTCTCCTAAACCGTTCATCGGAATCAAACTAACTACATATCAAAACGAAGCTCGTAACATGAACTATCTAAACATGGAAATGGTCAAAACCTAGCAGTGAGTTCAAGGGTTCTGATATTAAGAACAAAAACAGTCTACGGTAAATCGGGCATTACGATGGCTATGTTTACGCGATTACCCAATTTTAAACCACTCCAAATCATCTCACAATCAACCCACAATCACATCCCAATCAAAACTCCATCCATACTTTATCATAACAGCCCCAAAAACTCAACATTAACAATTTATACTATTCTTTATCATGAATTTAAACTACACTTAAGTTCATTAATCAACAACCAAGATTTACAACTCCAAAAACATCCAAAAACCAACTAATCTCTACATACACAACCATCAAGCCTCTCATGAACTAGAATACTCATATTATGCTCTTAAAATTCAATAAAAAAGCTTGGTTAAGAGATTATACCTTCCTTGAAGCTTCTTAACACAACACAAGAGCTTTGAATGCCTAAAGAACCTTGATCCTTGCTTGTATAACCTTAAACTTTCATAAAAATTCAAGAAAACTAAAGTTATTTCTTGAAGGTTACTATTCACCATCTTCTTCCTTGATTTATTGGAAGAGATTGTGAAGGAATTAGGATCTTAAACTTATAGGATATCCATATCTATGTACAAGGAACCTTAGATAATTACCTTGTGATTTAACAATGCTTGGAACTTGATTTTTGGAAATTTCTTCTTTGAAAAAGAAGAAAAGCCGAGAGCAAGCTTGGAAGAAAGAGAGATTTTTATGTTTTTGCTTTGATTTGATTCTTTGGTTGGTTGTTTTTGATTTGTTTTTGGGTAATTACCTTTCTAACCTTGACTTTGTGTGGTTATCATTCAACCACACTTCCTTCCCTCCTATGTCATGCTTACATCACATTGCTATGTCATCATCCCTTTCTTGCCCTCTTCTCATTGGTTGGATGACATCATCCCCTCTAATCTCTTTGATTAGCTTCTAATTGTTTGCCTAATGACCGCTGATCTGTTATACGGTTCGCTTAACTTTCGTTCTCATTTCTCATTTGAGGGATCATACCCGGGATCTTATTACTTGGGTTTCCTTAACCTTTCTCAATACATTCTAATCCTTTTATGATCCTCTCTTATAATCCTTTTATTTAAATCCTTTTTATCCTGTTACCTTATACTCAATTCTTTCCGTATCTAATGGATTTCCGGGAAAAATCAAAGTGTTCGGAATTGGATTCTGACGATCTTTACATACACTTATATGTCATATAGAGTGCCAATAAAATCTCAGAATATCCATAAAAGAACCTCTACATAGAGTGACATGAAAAATTTTCTCATTCAGCATAATCTGCAAAATCACTATTCATAAGGGTTTCAAAAATTTCCAAAAATTGGGGTTATTACAAGATGACTATGATGACCTCAAGTCTAAGGATACTTGTACAACTATCACTATGTGAACATCTGCTGACATGTGAGTGAACTCCATCAGTTGTTCATCTGTGTGAGTCATGTTCAGTGAACTTATTCTATAATAAGCACCTACATACTAGCTATAATGTCACCACACAAATGTCTATGAGAACAAACATCCTTCATAATGAAGCAAGCATAGTATGTACCGATCTTTGTGGATTACTAATTACTAGTTAGTAATCCTACGACCAGGAAATATTTAAGTTCAGAGTTATCATCTTTTTAGGTCTCATTATTATGATCTCATCATAATTCATAAAAAGCTTTACTCTAACCTATGGTATATCTTATTTAAACACTTAAATAGATAAAGCCCGCAATAAAATCAAAACAAGTCTTTTATTAATATCAATGAAATCAAAACAGATTACATAAAAGTTATTCCTAAATCATCATACATGATTGGACTTAGGACACATTTCTTTCATTATCGATAAGTCATAATGAAGCTTATCGAGAAGTCACTCGAGAAGTCAGTAAATTGACTTATCGATAACTCACTCGAGAAGGCTTAAAATGACTTGTCGATAAGTCAATTAGATTTATCGAGAACTCAGTTCTCTATATACTTTTGATCACTTTGATTCTTCCTTGTGTTAATTTTACATATTGAAGATGTAAATTATCATTCAGACAGTTTAATTAGAATTTGAAAAATTCCAAGCTGAATTTTGAATTTTGAAAAATAAATATGCAGAGATTTCTGAAATATTTATAATTTATATTTCAGTTAATTTCTAATTAAATCAAATTAATTTTAATTTACTAGAAATTAATCTGCTGCAACACATTAGCTGAGTTCTTGCCTTAGGATGAAGAATTAAACATTCCAATTTCACCCACAAGTCTAGTGAAAGTTGCTTTGTCCTAGAATGAAGAATTAAGTATTCCAATTTCACCTGCAACACATTAGCTGAGTTCTTGCCTTGGAACAAAAATGAGCTCAATGGTACCATTTGCAGCATGTTCTCTGATAAAATGGTACCTTACATCAATTTGCTTTGTCCTAGAATGATTTACTGGATTAGCCATAATAGATATAGTACTAGTATTGTCACACATGATTGGAATTTTGTGTAATACTAGGCCATAGTCCATTAGCTGATTTCTAATCCAAAGCACTTGAGCACAGCAACTTCCAGCAGTTATGTATTTAGCTTGAGCTGTGGAAGTTGACACAAATGGTTGTTTCTTTCTATACCAAGATTCAAGTCTTTGTCCAAGAAACTGACAGCTTCCACTAGTACTATTCTGTCAACCCTGCATCCAGTAAAATCCACATGTTTGTATCCAACAGCTTCAAAACCAGTTCCCTTAGGATACCATAATCCCAAGTTTGGAGTCCCCTTCAAGTATCTAAAAATCCTATTCACAGCCATCAAATGTGATTCTTTTAGATTGGCTTGAAATCTTGCACACAGACCTGTTGCAAACATGATGTCTGGCCTATTTGCAGTCAAGCAAAGCAGTGATCCAATCATTCCTCTATAGCTTGAAATATCTACACTCTTTATAACGACTCGCGTATTTTGTATTATTTAAATGTGTAATTATGGAAATTATTAAATAAATAAAATATGCGTATTGGTTTTGACCACTATGTGTTGTTTGATTATTAATTATGTGTGATTTACGAGGCATAGGGTCGTTCGAGTAATTAATTACGGACTTGTATAGAATTGTTTTCACTTTTAAAAGTGGATTTAATACAAGTTTATTTGTGTAAATATGTGGATTGTCTCTAAAATTGTTTTTATGGTTTCATAATTATAATAATTATTTTTGGGATTTTATAAAATTTAGAAATCAATATTTCATCAATTATTTAACCCTGTACGATCTTCTGATTGCATTTATTTGTAAAATCTATATTTAATTCCTGAATTCTTCAAAAATTTTAAAACTCATATTTAATTAGGTTGGGAATATTCCGGAAATTTTAAAATTATTTTGAGAATTTTCGGGATTAATTTCACCCGCGCGTTGAATCGTTTAATCGAGAAAAGCGGGTATAAAGTATATCTCAGAAATTGTTTTAAAATTTCGAAATTTATGAATTTATAAACTTCGGGATATTTTTAACTTTTTAAGACTATTTTCGTAATTTTATAAATTTATTTGTGTGCAACTTGGTTCGGTAAAATATAGAATGCGGGTCAGAATTAGACCAGAGGAAATTCATATTTATCCTATTTTACTACGTGGCAGATTTTTGTGCGCTCAGTTGCTACGTGTGGTACTCTGTTTTGTTAAGAAAAAAAAAAAAAATAACAGGGCACCCCACCCCTTTTCTTTTGTTCCTGTTCGGGGTTTTGCCCTGTGTATCTCCTTCTCCGGCGAGTTCGCCGCTCGCTTCCCTGATGGCTATTTGATTTTTCGGCCGCTGCTTTGGCATCTTCCGATCACCTGTTTTGTGTTCGGCTTCCTGGTCTTGGTTTCAGTTTTGGGTTATGTTGAGCTGTATGTGTATATATATCTGTGAGTATACATGCATATATGCAGTTCGGCTTATGTTGATTCTGTTCGTGTTTTTGCTGTTTTGGCGCCGCCCCTTTTGTTTGTTACAAGGGGACGGTGGCGCATGTAGCTGTATGGTGCGTGGATCGTTTCTGTTCCTGTTGTTGGTTTGCTTGAATCTGTTGTGCGAATTTTTGCAGTTTGATTCTTTCATTTTTGTGAAAGAAGTTGAGCTGTTAATTTGCATATTACGATTTGTTAATTAATTAAATTCTCGATTGAACTTCTGTGATTAATTAAATTATTACTTCCCATTACTTAAAAATAATCGGTAGAATTCGTGATGGAAACCCGAATTAACCGGGTACCCGCGGATTTTACCGCCGTCCGCGATGAATTTCGACGAGCAGACGGTGGACAGTGATGACGTTGTTCTGAGTCCTATAAATTAATAAATAAATATGAGTATAAATATAAGATTTAATAATAGTAATTAGTTGGTTAAATCGGTGTTTGGGGTTCGTGAACTGGATTTCAGATGTATTGGTGGAATAAGTTGTTGGATTGTTTGTTGTGATTTGACGTCGAGTTGTTCGACGGGTAGGCCGATAAACAATGGAAGTGCTGTCCGAATTTTTGTAAATTAAATTCGGAAATTCGGGACATACCCTGTAATTATCGGAATGTCGAACGGGTATAAATAAATATATATATATATATATACTTTGCGAAACGTGATTGCATGTAGTGGTGAATGTTTTGTTAAAGCCCAATGACCCTAATTTCGTAAAAGGACGAGTATGCGTATCTTTTGAAAACGAACACCAAATCGATTTCTTGAGAACATGAACCCTAATTGTTGGATGTGTTATTGTATTGTAATAATGTATATAATTACGAGTCGGCTTTGAATATCGTTGGGTAGAATTGGTGTTGAGGATATGTCAAACATACCTAGACGTCTAACGTAGGGTATTTCGGCTCTGTAGGTTCTAGTCGAAGGACTCAAGGATTGATATCGAACTAAGATAACCTAGTGATCAGTAGACGAGCGCAACGAGGTTCCCAGTCGAAGGACCTGGGCGTTGAAGTCAGATCCAGGATAGTCAAATAGTAAAGCAATAAAGCTGAGTGTCCCGAATCGGTTCAAGGTCAATCAGAGATAGTTGTAGCGCTCTGCAAGGCAAGTAACCCTGACCATTCTTTTATGGTTTAGTATATGTGAATAACTAAATGTTTTACTTTCATAATTACATTTTAAGTTACGTATCCCCTGTGTTTGAAAATGCTGTTTAAAATTATGTTTTTTAAGGAAAAGTGACTTCTGGAAACACCTATCTCTAAACGTGATTTAAATGAAACAGGATTTGAATAGTGTGCTGTGGCATAATTAATTTTAAAAAGAGATAGGTAAAAGTGATTATTTTGAAAACTGGATTAAAATGATCAGATATGGGATACATTGGGGCCAGAGTAGGCCTATTGAGTTAGCGTAAGAGGCTAATTCGGTTGCGCGCACTGTATAACCGATTAGTCCAGCAGGTCAGAGACCTAGCTAGTCTCTGAGTTCCGGAACAGGTAAATGAGATGGCAGTTAGAGCCATAAATGAGATGGCAGTTGGAGCCGTCTGGTGTTGATAGCCTGATCAGCTGTCTTCACATATCCATTACGTATCTGATTGGGTTTTGTGATTCCCGTAAGGGTACGAGTAGTTGATATAGTAATTTTATAAGAGTGACTAGTATGCTAAAATTGGACTCTGGTATTTTTACAGCACGCTGCTATGTTGTTTTAATGAAGCATGCTAGTTAGCGATATCCAGTTTTTCTCTGATTTTGTTGCATAATGTTGATATCATGATTACAGTTCTATTCCTATTATTGTTACATTACTGTTTAATTATGTTATTCATATAGTGATGCTGCTGAGCAAGCAATTGCTCACCCTTACAGAATATTTTATATGTATTGCAGATGTCTAGGAGATTCTTGCGCAGTAGTCAGGGCAGAGTTCCAGCTCCTTTTGTGTCAGGCTCCTCTGAGGTAGTTGTGTTCAGACCATATGAGGTCTGTTGAGTTGCTGCATTAAATTAGTGGTCAGGATTGTGTAAGGTAATTTGGGTTGTGTTAGTTGAATAACCTAAGTCATACTTAAACCTGGAAAAGGTCTTGGTAAAGGGGTCGTAGTTATGTATAATTAATGAGTTGGACTAAATTATGATTATTATTATTAGTGTCATTGGTGACGTCAACTCCTGACCCCGGGGTTGAGGCCGTCACAGTTGGTATCAGTGCCACAGGTTTGAGTCCCTGATTTAGGTTATGGGTAGAGTCAAAAGAGTGAAGAAAGGTTCGTAGATAGATGTGAGTCAGCAACTCAATCAGAGGAGTGAGTCTATGAGTTCAATCAAGGGTTTCGGAGGCGTAACCCTGACGTTTATTGGGGATTGACTGGAACTACCCTAACCTAGAATACGTTTCCTTCGTTTATGTGACATTGATAATATTCGATAGAGGTTCCTAGTCTTTCTCTTGAGAAAACGAGTTTTAACGCGAGAGTTCAGTGTTTGAGCAGACCCTTAATGTGTCAGCTGAGGGGACACCAGGGTTGTTCCCACATATTGCATTTTCCTATGTCAAGGAATCTTACTGGATTGATTGTGTGACCTTGGCGAGTTCGGATAGCATGATATAGAGCCTGTTATGACGACTAAGTTTGGTAGTGAAGGTGGATTAGAACGGAAGGTGATATCTTTGAACTCTTTCATTTCCTTCCTTGAGATATATTTTGTTTCCAGTTATGAATATTTACTTGTTTTCTAAGCAAGTTGTTTATCTTTCTTGTGAGGAAATTGTGAACCCGAAGTGAACTACTTAGGGTTCTGTTGATCTCATTACAAATCAAATTCTTTTTTTTCTATTTGTGAATTTCTTATTTAAACGTTGTTTCTTTCCTCGGTGACTTTTCGGTTGATTGGGGCAAACAATGCATATGAATTGACCATTTGTCTATGTGACAAAATGGTCTGGTGGGACGCCACTGAATTATGTGTTGTGATCGTATGGTACTAAGACTGGCCATCTTATGTACTTGTATGGTTGCTCTCAGTCATACCTATATTTTCTTCTCTTGTCCTCCCCGTATTATTGATTCTTTGACTTTGACATTTCATTTGAAGTCCTGAGGTAGTGGATTGTCAGTAGCTTTGTAATTAGATAGTCCTGGTCATTAAAAGTAATTGAGAGTTGACTGTCTGGAGGAAATAGAAGATGTACATCAGATTGCTAGCTATCTCAGAAATGATAATAGTAGAGAGGATTCATGATTCGATATTGAAGGTTGCAGTTTTAGAAAAGTTAACCCTGTGAAAGATAGGTTATGGTAGGAGATAAGAAGTCGCCTTGGGAAGAAAGGGTAATTCAGTGATTGATGAATCACTTGAGGGTGATAAGAAATCATCCCTGGAGGAATGGTTGGTTGAAATTTGGACCATGATGCCTAGAGGAGTCTAGCATTCCTTAAGCTTGACTTGAATTACTAGTGGGTTCTGTGTAATTGGTGGCCGTTATAGCCGGCCAAGTTTCATTGTATATTAGATTGGTGTTAATGAGGTAATAGAGCAGTGACAGGAAGTGGTTAGTTGTTGTTATATTGAGGAGTCATGCTACGGTGTTAGTTCCTTTATATTTTAGTTTTCCTGAACTGTTATTGATACTGTTACTGTCATTGTTGCTATGATTGCTAGTGCTATTAATCTAGATTTCTTTTGTACATGGACCCCGATATTAAGGACATGGGTAATTTATTGGGCAGCATTTTCCTGATACAGGTGCACTGTTTAAAAATGATGATATTTTGTTAAATGTTTTGTTATCCTTTAAATAAACTTATTTATATGTCTCAGGAAAATGCCACCTAAGAAAGCTACTAGTCTAAAGAAAATAGTAGTAGTTTTGCGAAGGATCCAACTATAAATGAAATTCTAGATTTGTTGTGCCAGCCGTAGCAACAACAGTTGCAGTTAATTTAAAAGGTTTAGTGGAGGTAACTACTGTTGCAGTAGCAACAGCAAGGAATAAACCCAAGTGTGTGTTTCAAATCTTTCCAGAATGTTAACCCTTATAAGTTTAAAGGTGAACCTAATCCAGTAGCTGCTGGAGCATAGTTAAAAGGAAATGGAGAAAGCTTTCAATTTTGTCCAAGAAAGTAAAAAAAAAATTGTAAGACTGAGTATGTAAATTACTTTTTAAAGAATGAAGCGAATTACTGGTGGGAGACAACCAGATCGTTAAAAAGAGAAGGCCATGTTTCATGGGCTAGGTTTACTGAGTTGTTTTGGAAAGGTATTTCCCAGGTTGTGTACGGAATTAAATGAAAATTGGTTCTAGAACTAAAACAAGGTGAAATAAGTGTGTTAGAATTTGAGGCCAAGTTTACAGAATTGGCCTGATTAGTTCCTAAGTATGTAAGTATGGAGATTCAGAAAGTAAGGAGGTTCCAACAAGGGTTGAAGCCTGGAATTCGCAGAGGAGTTGTGGCATTGCAACCTAGGACATACTCCTCTATGGTTCAGGTCGCCCTAGTAATGGAAGGTGATCAGAAGTTGATTATTAAGGATGAAAGTGATAAGGAAAGGAAGTCGAAAGGTGTTAAGGATAAAGCAAACCAAGGAAAATCCACTCAGGGATTTGAGAATTGGTTGGCCAGAATAGGGGTAAGAGACTCCAGAGATAGAGTTTATTACAGGCTAAGTCTAATGTTACTTCAGTTGTTTCCAGTCTAGCCCAGTTAGTCAAGTGAGCAATGGATTGCAAGTTCTATGAAAGGAGACGCAGTGGTACGTACAAGAAGAATGTGCGATGTTTCAAGCTGGACATAAGGGTCATTATGCATCGGAATGTAATCCAAAAAATCCAGGAGTTATGTATCGCAATAATGGGAAGAGTGGCTATATTGCAAGGAGTTGTACAATGGTTATTCAAGATATTACATCCCAAGGGCCAACATTCAGCTCAGCTAGAGATAGAATTTTTAAAAGAACCAAGAAATCAAGCGGTTAGAAGTTGGACATAGTTGCAGTTAATCTGACACCCTCTAAGCTAGAGGGGTTTGGTGTGATTTTAAGATTGAGCTGGTTGTCCCGTATTATGGCAAGGAATGGTTTTTATTAAAAGCGAATTGGGAAGTGTACAGAAGCCAATGGTAAGGTAAGTTCTAGGTGCAGAAGCAATATAAGAAGTTCTTCCAACCATGCGAAAAAAGGAGTAATAAGCTAAGGATATAAGGTAGATCCATCATTTGTAAAGATTCGAAGAAGAAAATATTTAAGCTGTAGGAAGTTGAGTAATGAATAATTGCCCTGGAGCCTCTGAAGGCCAGTGGAATGAAGTAATTAGTTTGATAACGGTTAAAGTTATTGGAAAGAAAGGTGAGCATACTAGATATAGTTCTCTGGGGTGCACCAGTGATATTGCTGTAAAGAGGAATGAAATTATGAGATTGTGTACTGATTATTGGGAGTTTAACAAAATGATAAATAAGAATAGGTAACCTCTATAAAGAATTGGTTACTTATGTGACTCAGTGCAAGGAATGTGTTGTTTCTCGGAGATTGACTATTGATTAAGGATCCAGCCTGAAGACATACCAAAGATTGTGATGAGAGTGGGTTATGAATGTTATAAGTTCTGGTGATAATATGTGGAGTAATAAGTGTATCAGCTGACTATAAGGAATTAAAGATATGGTGTATAAGGAATACTTGAATGGTGTAGTTATATTTATTGATAACATCCTCAGCTGCCTACAGATTAAGAAGGTCTGTGTAAAATGCCCAAGGATTTCCCTACGAAGATTAGAAGGGAAGCAATTATACGCTAAGTTTTAAAGTATGAATTTTGGTTAAAAATAACAAGAGATTTTGAGTATTTCACTAAAAACCATCTAAGCAAAGCCCATGTAGTGGTTTATGTCTCGTACAGAGAAAATGATTAAATATGATTAAGATTGCTAAGGAATTAGTAAATGAATTGGGAACTGTAGAAGTTGAAGTTGAGTATCTGAAGGTGATAAGAAGTGAGTATATGAGATTATTTTCCAGCCCTAACTGATGGAAAGGAGTAAGAGGTGTTCGAATGTTTGGAGCTAAGTTGAAAATGAGTAGTGTCTATTATCCTAAGATGAAGAGTCAAGGTGGGAAGATGATTCGAACAATATAAGATAGGTGGAGAATATATATATGTTGGGTTTAAAAGGAAATTTAGGTAATTACCTACCATGGATTGAGTTTTCTAGGCTATTAGTTACCGTGTTAATAAGGGAAAGCTATCTTGTGAAGCCTTCTATGGACATAAGCGTGGGTCCTCACTCTATTGAGAAAAAGTGGGAGTAGAGATATTGTAAAAATCCTGAATTAACTCAGTACCTCAAGAGTGTAGTGGGGTTGGTTCAGAAGAAAGTTGAAATAACTCGGAATAGACAAAGAAAGAAAGCGGATTTGTATCGAAAAGATATGAATAGATAGAATGAGGATCGGGGTATAGATGAAAGTTTTACCCTGAAAGAAATTGGTTAAGTGTGAACAGAAGGGACAAGTTGAGTCCTCAATATAGTGAATCATTCGAGGTATTGATAAATATAGGTATAGTGGCCATGAGTTGACGTGGCTGCTGCAGTTGCAGTATATATATATAATGTGTCTTGTATATCAATATTAAGGTGATATGTATCTGATTCGGACCAAGTTATTGATTAGGAACCAATGTGCTCCTACCCAAATTTATTCTGTGTGAATTAATCGATCCAAATTCTAGATCGTTAAGAGCGAGTCCTTAGTAATGAATTTACGTCTATAGTGAGTATGTTTTGAATAAGTTCTTGAGTAGAAGAGTCTACCTGGAAGTTAGAGTCAGATATGCTTGGCAAATATACTCACTTATTTAGTTAAGTCAGATTCTGAGGACAGAATCTTTTTAAGGGGGGAATAATATAACGACTCGTGTATTTTGTATTATTTAAATTTGTAATTATAGAAATTATTAAATAAATAAAATATACGTATTGGTTTTGACCACTATGTGTTGTTTGATTATTAATTATGTGTGATTTACGAGGCATAGGGTCGTTCGCGTAATTAATTACGGACTTGTATAGAATTGTTTTCACTTTTAAAAGTGGATTTAATACAAGTTTATTTGTGTAAATATGTAGATTGTCTCTAAAATTGTTTTTATGGTTTCATAATTATAATAATTATTTTTGGGATTTTATAAAATTTAGAAATCAATATTTCATCAATTATTTAACCCTGTACGATTTTCTGATTGCATTTATTTGTAAAATCTGTATTTAATTCCCGAATTCTTCAAAAATTTTGAAACTCATATTTATTTAGGTTGGGAATATTCCGGAAATTATAAAATTATTTTGAGAATTTTCGGGATTAATTTCACCCGCGCGTTGAATCATTTAATCGAGAAAAGCATGTATAAAGTATATCTCACAAATTGTTTTAAAATTTCAAAATATATGAATTTATAAACTTCGGGATATTTTTAACTTTTTAAGACTATTTTCGTAATTTTATAAATTTATTTGTGTGCAACTTGGTTCAGTAAAATATAGAATGTGGGTCAGAATTAGACCAGAGGAAATTCATATTTATCCTCTTTTACTATGTGGCAGATTTTTGTGCGCTCAGTTGCTACGTGTGGTACTCTGTTTTGTTAAGAAAAAAAAATAAATAACAGGGCACCCCCACCCCTTTTCTTTTGTTCCTGTTCGGGGTTTTGCCCTGTGTATCTCCTTCTCCGGCGAGTTCGCCGCTCGCTTCCCTGGTGGCTATTTGATTTTTCGGCCGCTGTGTTCAGCTTCCTGGTCTTGGTTTCAGTTTTGGGTTATGTTGAGCTGTATGTGCACATATATCTGTGAGTATACATGCATATATGCAGTTCGGCTTATGTTGATTCTGTTCGTGTTTTTGCTGTTTTGGCGTCGCCCCTTTTGTTTGTTACAAGGGGACGGTGGCGCGTGTAGCTGTATAGCGCGTGGATCGTTTCTGTTCCTGTTGTTGGTTTGCTTGATTCTGTTGTGCGAATTTTTGCAGTTTGATTCTTTCATTTTTGTGAAAGAAGTTGAGCTGTTAATTTGCATATTTCGATTTGTTAATTAATTAAATTCTCGATTGAACTTCTGTAATTAATCGAATTATTACTTCCCATTACTTAAAAATAATCGGTAGAATTCGTGACGGAAACCCGAATTAACCGGGTACCCGCGGATTTTACCGTCGTCCGCGATGAATTTCGACGAGCGGACGGTGGACAGTGATGACGTTGTTCTGAGTCCTATAAATTAATAAATAAATATGAGTATAAATATAAGATTTAATAATAGTAATTAGTTGGTTAAATCGGTGTTTGGGGTTTGTGAACTGGATTTCAGATGTATTGGTGGAATAAATTGTTGGATTGTTTGTTGTGATTTGACGTCGAGTTGTTCGACGGGTAGGCCGATAAACAGTGGAAGTGCTGTCCGAATTTTTGGAAATTAAATTCGGAAATTCGGGACATACCGTGTAATTATCGAAACGTCGAACGGGTATAAATATATATAAATATATATATATATATATGATGTGTGAAACGTGATTGCATGTAGTGGTGAATGTTTTGTTAAAACCCAATGACCCTAATTTCGTAAAAGGACGAGTATGCGTATCTTTTGAAAACGAACACCAAATCGATTTCTTGAGAACATGAACCCTAATTGTTGGATGTGTTATTGTATTGTAATAATGTATATAATTACGAGTCGGCTTTGAATATCGTTGGGTAGAATTGGTGTTGAGGATATGTCAAGCATACCTAGACGTCTAACGTAGGGTATTTCGGCTCTGTAGGTTCTAGTCGAAGGACTCAAGGATTGATATCAAACTACGATAACCTAGTGATCAGTAGACGAGCGCAACGAGGTTCCCAGTCGAAGGACCTGGGCGTTGAAGTCGGATCCAGGATAGTCAAATAGTAAAGCGATAAAGCTGAGTGTCCCGAATCGGTTCAAGGTCAATCAGAGATAGTTGTAGTGCTCTGCAAGGCAAGTAACCCTGACCATTCTTTTATGGTTTAGTATATGTGAATAACTAAATGTTTTAGTCCTTATAGAGCCTTGAGTAGCTTGTACACAAAATCTGGAAATTATGGATCTTCAAAGCCAGGTGCCTGTTGCACATAAACTTCTTCTTCTAATTCACCATTTAGGAAGGCACTCTTGACATCCATTTGATACATTTTGAAATTTGAATGTGCTACAAATGCTAGAAAAATTCTTATTGCTTCAAGTCTTGCAACTGGAGCAAAAGTTTCATCATAATCAATTCCTTATTCTTATAAGTAGCCTTTTGCAACCAACCTTGCCTTGTTTCTGGTAACTATACCATTTTCATCCATTTTTTTCCTGAACACCCATTTTATTCCAATTACACTTATGTTCTTTGGTGCAGTAAATAACTCCCAAACTTTATTTCTTTCAAATTGATTAAGCTCTTCTTGTATGGCAGATATCCAATCAGGGTCCATTAGAGCTTCTTTAGTTTTCTTAGGCTCTACTTGAGACAGGAAGCATGCATGTAGGCACTTATTAGCAGTTGCACTTCTAGTCCTTACACCAACATTTGAATCACCAATTATTGCATTTTGATTGTGACTCATATCCCATTTTATGGTGTGAGTTTGTTGACTAGTGCCTTCATCATTTTATTCATTATTAGTATGACTGGCAGAACCTTCTTCCCTTTCTCCCCCTGAGTTTGTGCTATCAAAATCAAGTGTTTGGGATGAGCTTCCATTTCCATGATTTTCTTGTCCAGTAGACTCTTCTTTTATCATCTGTTGTGCATTGACTTCATCTTCTTGATTAGAGTCACTGTTAATGTTGAGGTTTTCAAATGCAATGGCTTCAGCTTCATTATCATCAAGGTATTTCAAGCCTGGACACTTGTCATCATCAAAAGTCACATATGTGTTTTCCATGATTTTCTTTAGACCAATTATATAAACCTTGTAGGCAGTTCTCTCCGATGAATATCCCAAAAAAATTACTTCAAAAACCTTTGAGTCAAATTTTCCAATATATTCAGAGTTGTCTTTCAAAATGTAACACTTGCTTCCAAACACATGAAGATGCTTTACATTAGGCTTTCTCTTAGACATGATTAAGTAAGGTGATTTGCCATGAATTTTGTTAATGAGACAGCTTCTTCCCAAAAACTAGTTGGCAAATTGGCATCGTGTAGCATTATCCTTGCAGCTTCTACTAATGTTCTGTTCTTTCTCCCAACTACCCTATTTTATTGAGGTGTTCTAGAAGCAGATTATTCTTGAACAATGCCTTTGTTTTTGTATAATTCACTTAATATTACATTTCTGAATTCTGTTCCATTATCACTTCTTAATCTCTTTACACAGTTTTGATCTTCAGCTTATTTTTCTATCTTCTTTATGTGCTCAATTATGATGTGTGGAGTTTCATCTTTGGAGCGCATAAATTCTACCCATGTGTATCTTGAGTAGTCATCCACCATCACAAGTGCATATTTGTTTCTTGAAATTGATAAGACATTTACTGGCCCAAACAGGTCCATGTGAATAAGTTATAATGGTGCACTTATGGAGTTCACATTTTTTGACTTGTGACTTGATCTTTTCATTTTTCCTTTCTAACAGGCTTCACAGAGTTCAATTTGAGCAAACTCTAATTTTGGCATGTCTCTCAGTAACTCTTTCTCGACCAGAGTGTTGATTACCTTTATAATTTAGATGTGAGACTTTCTTATGCCATAACTTGCTTTGCTCTATGGATGCCTTGGTATAGAAGCAAAAAATTCCATCCTCATTTGTTGAGTTCAAGTCCACAACAAACAAGCTTCCTTTTCTTGCTCTTTTTAGAGCAAAATTGGTTTTCTTGCTGATGAAAATATATTCTTCTTTGTCAAATAAAACTTTAAAACCTTTGTCTGCAAACTGGCTGACACTGAGAAGATTTACTTCAAGACCAACTACCAATGCTACATCATCAATGACAATATTTCCAGAAATAATCTTGCCATATCCCATTGTGAATCCTTTGTTGTTGTCTCCAAAGGTCACCAAAGGGCCAGCCTTCTCCTCAAATTGTGATAGCAGGGCCTTATCACCTGTCATATGCTTGGAGGATCCACTGCCTATGATCCATATGACCTTTTTCATTTTGCCCTGCACACAATGAGTTTTAAGTGTGTTGAGCAACCCAAGCAGTATTGGGTACTTTCTTCTTGTTAACTGATTTAGCAGAAGTAGAGTTAGAAGTCTCCAAAAGAATAACATTCATAGATGTTTGTGCATTTTCCCTTGCAAGTGTAGATCCAATACTGACTTTTTTGAGATCTACTCTCAGCTTCTGACAACTTCTTATTACTTTTAAGTTACAGGGAATGCAGTCAAACTTATCACAAAATGAATAGGGATCATTTTCCTTGGCTTTATTATACTTGCAGGCTCCTTTAGCTGGCTTGCTAACAACCTTTTTACAAAGGTGAGTTAGGTGATTCTTATAGCCACACTTTTCACATTTCTTTATTGGAGCATCTACTACATAAGCAAAATTTTTGCTTTTGTTTATCCCAATCTTCCCATTTCTATTCATCTTCTTCTTTCTTGCATCTTCAGTTTTGATTTCCTAGACAGGTGTCTTGGAATCTTGGTTGACCATGGGCTTCTTTTCAGCTTTGAAAGTTGGAGTTGTTTCTACATTCTTCTTCTCATTGTCTTCATCATCAATTTCTTGCTTTATGATCAACTCTTCTTCACTGAAATCTACTTCATATGCTTTGAACATAGGTGACCCAACCTTTTTCAGCATAGTTGGAACATTTTCACTTTCATTTGCTTTTCCTTTTTCACCTACATCTTTCTTCTTGTTGTTCAAGGCATCATAATCAAGACCAATAACAATACTATCACATGGCTTGTTCTTCTCATGTTATTGTCCAACCAACTCAAATGCATTCCTGAAAGATTTTAACTTGACTTTATTCTTTTCTAGCTTCTCCCTTAACACTGCTTCAATCTTATTTGCACACTTGAGCTTGTTCTTTAGATATGCATTTTCTTGTTTCACGGCTTCAAGCTCCACCAGCAATAATTCAGTTTCTTGCTTCTCATTTTCAAGTTTCTCATTTATCTTTGTTAGTCTGCTAACCTCTTCATTAGCAGCAACCATACTTGTATGAATATGAAATATTTATGTGCTCGTCTTTTCAACAGTTTCCTTATATTGACTCACATTTAAATCAATAGTGGTAAGAGTTGGTACCTGTATTTTTGATGAGGATGACTCTCCTTGATCCAAGTCCATAAATGCATAATTTCCAGCTTCCTCATCTTCATCATTATCAGAATCATCCCAAATTTTTCCCTGTGCAATATAAGCTTTGCTTTGCTGTTTCTTCATAATAGCTTCATACTTTGCTTCTAGTTCAAGATAAGCTTTGTATTTCTTTACTTTGTTGGGTTTCCTGCATTTTGTAGCAAAATGGCCTAGCTCATCACAGTTATAGCACCTTATCTTTGATCTGTCAACAGATCTAGTTTTGTAACCATTTTTGCTATCAAATGTGTACTTCCCTTTTCCTTTCCAGCTGCTGTCTTTGTTGAATGATTGTCCTTTACCCTTGAAGAATCTTGGCTTCTTTAATCTAATGTTAGAGAACTTTCTTTCTAGATAGGCCATTGACTGATCTAGCTCATCAAGTTCATCCAGGGTGTAGAACTCATCTTCTTCCAATTCTAGTATGATTTGTTCCTGTGAATCATTGTTTCTTTGCTCACTTGTTGAGGCAATTGGAGTCTGGGATCTTGGCTCATCATTAGAGGTCTGGCTTTCATTGACAATTAGAGCACTTGAACCATCTACAACATACCCTTGACCAGCTCTTAATGATTTCCTTTGAATCATTTCTAGTTCATATGTTTTTAAGATTCCATATAGAACTTCCAGAGTTATTCTGCTCAAGTCTCTCCCTTCTCTGATTGCTGAAATTTTATGTTCCAAATGATCAGGGAGTATGAGAAAAAACTTCAAGTTCACTTCTTCAGCTTCATAATATTTATCATGCAGCTACAAGTCATTAATCGGCTTGTTAAACCTTTCAAACACATCAATGATACTTTCCTTTGACTAAGCCATGAAACCCCCATACTGTGAGATCAGTATCCTTCTTTGATTTGACCTAACTTCCTCTGTTCCTTCAGAATGTATTTCAATTTTCTCCCAGATCTGTTTAGCAGTGTCACAGTTGACAATGTTATTGTACATTACATTATCAAGTGACTCTATCAAGATTAGCTGCAAGCCACTGTCTAGGAAAACTTTTTCTTTCTCAGGTTCAGTGTACTCTGAAGGATCCTTGGGAGCATAATGAGCTGGAATGACCATATCTTCATCTGTAGATTCCTCAACTCTTACCATAGGAGTGAAAAGCCCATTCTTGAGAATTTGAATGTATAGTGGATTGGCCATCCTGATAAACAGCAACATGTTCTTCTTCCATAGAGTGTAATTAGTCTTATCAAAAGTAGAGATTTTGATGCTACTAATTTTCTGTGTATTCATTCTTCCAAGATCTTGAATTTGTTTACTTTCAGATTTCGCTTTGATACCACTTGTTAGATAATAAATCACACACAGAGGGGGGGGGGGTGAATGTGTTTTAGTGTTTTTCTACTTTTCTTGATTTGTTTAAGGTGGTGAACAAAGTAAATTAAATCTTGTAGTGAAATGTATTAATACTGAAATTTAAGCAAGCAATAATAGTGGACACAGATCTTTCAAAACTTACTTAATTTTATATTAAAATTAAGAATGTTATGCTACAAAATTTCTAGGCTCTTTGTTCATAAAGAGCTTAGCTTCTTCCTTGAGAGAATACAAGATTTTTCTTATCTAAATTGTTACACCTAACAAAGCATCCAATATTTACTTTATAGAACAGTAAATAGTGGTTATTACACAGCATGCATTAGCATATATTAAACCCTATTTTTGGATAATCAAATCTTTCTATTTCTGTCTTAGTATATCTTTGCTAATCTTGCACGCCTGTGACTTTACTCTGTCAGTTAATCTTGGCCTTTGATCTTGTGTTCTTCAAGCTGCTTTTTGTAGACTTGTCAATCCCACTGATTGGATTATTTGTTGATTGTTAATCTTGGATATTGAATGTGGCGCCCCAAAATCCGGGGTCAAGGATCTCAGAGGCCACGCCATCTAAACCACTATAAACTACATACCTCACACCAAAATATATAAATACTCACACTTTACGACCCCACACTTATCACACACACACACACACACTTACAGGTTATTGTCTTAAAAATGAACCATTTATTACTAGAGTAGATTAAACCGTATAGTGATAATTATTACAACCCAAAAGTAATTAAGTCTTACCGGGGAATAACCTTTAAGTAAGGCTAGTCCGTCGACCAAATATATGTTTCTTATTTATTACCTTACGTAAGTCATACTTATAGATAAGCCGAACTAAAAACAATTGAAAACTAATCCAGCTTATTCGGACTACTTGCGGTACAGCACCAATCAATCTACGGAATAGTTGGCCATTTCCTACCCATTTCCTGGTTGTGGTCCTCATGGTAGGCATCTTGATTCACTGTTGTGTTGTGTCATTTAAAAGAAAGTAAGAGTGAGCTATAATGCCCAACATCAGTACAAAAATGACTGTATGATAAACTTACGTAAGACATCATATATGATAATTACATTTTATTCATAAATAGTTTCCCTTGGTGATACACACCTTTTATAAAAACAATCCTTTAGTGGATTTTATTAACCTGTGAATACTTTAATAGTAAACCCAACACCTAGGCTTGGGTTACGGTATTACATCACAATTTCAATTGGAAGAATAGGACATTCGTTGGAGCCACCGCATACGATGATCAGTCGTACTACGATAAATGTAACATTTTCTACTAGTAGAAGGACGACACCTTCGTATCCCGGTTATCACCCTTGCCGCATACGGGCTATGGGACCTCATTTCGGGTATACACACACTTTACAGGTCCTTAGGTACTAGGGCTGTAATTCGAGTCGGGCGGCTCGTGAGTTCACCCGGCTCGAACTCGTTTAAGTGGGCTCGACTCGGCTCGTTTAGTTAAACGAGCCGAGTTCGGGCAGAAGTTCCTACTCGTTTAATTACTCGAGTTAGCTCGGCTCGACTCGTGAAATTAAACGAGCCGAGTTTGGGCAGAGATTTAGGCTCGATTAAGTGTAAAATTAAACGAGCCGGCTCGCCCGACTCGTTAAAACCGGCTCGTTTAGCTAAACGAGCCGGCTCGACTCGACTCGTGAAATTAAACGAGTCGAGTTCGGGCAGAGATTTAGGCTCGTTTAATTAAACGAGCCGGCTCGGCTCGGCTCGACTCGATTAATCTTGGCTCGAATTACGCCCGGCTCGAAACTCGGCTTGCTCGGCCCGAATTACAGCCCTATTAGGTACATATTGTACCATCTCCTATGGTACTAGTAGTCTATCCAATACACGAAGTACTTAGATCCCTACCCTCCCTTGTCCTTTAGGAGATCCTATCATATCTCGAGAACTCGAACCACATCGATCAGATCGATGTGGTGAATACTTGAATGAAGAGTTTCTAGATTATCTCAAAAAAAATGGTATAGTCTCCCAGTGGACTCCTCCATATACTCCACAGTTGAATGGGGTATCTGAAAGGAGAAATCGAACTTTGTTAGACATGGTTCGGTCCATGATGAGCTATGCGAATCTTCCAGTATTCCTATAAGGTTATGCATTGGAAACCTCAGCATATATACTGAATAAGGTACCTTCCAAATCTGTTCCTCAAACTCCATATGAGATATGGAAAGAAAGGAAACCGAGTCTTAAACACGTTAAGATTTGGGGATGTCCAGCTTATGTCAAGAAAGTTGACCCAGATAAGCTGGAATCTCGATCTGCAAAATGTAATTTTGTGGGATATCCTAAAGAGACGTTAGGGTATTACTTTTACACCGATCATCGGGTGTTTGTCTCCAGACATGCTACTTTCTTGGAAAAGCAGTTTATCTTTGAAGGAAACAGTGGGAGCAAAATTGAACTTGACGAAGTTCAAGAAGCACAAACTACTACGGATCAAGTGGAAACACCTGTTCAGAATGAACAACCTTCTGTGGAACAGCCCAATCGTAGGTCAGGGAGAGTGTCTCGCCAACCTGAGAGGTATTGCGTCCTTGTCATTGAGAATGACAATGAGTTGTCAATCATTGATGATGACGACCCCGTGACCTATAATGAGGCTATAAGTAGTGTTGACTCAGAGAAATGACATAGTGCCATGAAATCCGAAATGGAATCTATGTATACCAACCAAGTATGGACTCTGGTTGAGGTTCCTGAAGGTGTTAAGCCTATTGGGTGCAAGTGGGTATACAAAAGAAAGATTGGAGCAGATGTGCAGGTGGAGACCTATAAGGCCAGGCTCGTGGCAAAATGATTCAGACAAAGGCAAGGGATTGACTTTGATGAAACTTTTTTGCCTGTAGCCCTGTTAAAATCAATTCGGATTTTGCTTGCGATTGCTGCTTACTACGACTATGAGATCTGGCAAATGGACGTGAAAACGGCCTTCCTCAATGGGAAACTTGAAGAGGAAGTGTATATGACACAGCCAGAGGGTTTTCTTTCCAAGGGAAATGAACACCTAGTGTGTAAGCTACTGCGAACCGTATATGGTTTAAAGCAAGCTTCTCGTAGATGGAACATCCATTTTGATGAGACAATCAAAGAGTTTGGTTTTATCAAAAACATAGATGAACCATGTGTCTACAAAAAGGTTAGTGGGAGCGCGGTAACATTTCTTGTATTATATTAAAAGAGGAGACGTCAAGAGAGTTGACACACATAACAACGTAGCAGACCCACTCACAAAGCCACTTTCTCAAAGTCACTTTGATCATCATAAAGACAAGATGGGTATTAGATACCAGAGTGATTGGCTTTAGTACAAGTGGGAGATTAAAAGAGATGTGTCCTAAGTGCAATCATGTATGATGATTAGGAATAACTTTTATGTAATCTATTTTGATTTCATTAATATTAATAAAAGACTTGTTTTGGTTTTACTGCGGGCTTTATCTATTTAAGTGTTTAAATAAGATATACCACAGTTTAGAGTAAAGCTTTTTATGGATTGTGATGAGATCATAATAATGAGACCTAAAAGATGATAACTCTAAACTTAAATAGTTCCTGGTTGTAGGATTACTAACTGGTAATTAATAATCCGTAAAGATCGGTACATACTATACTTGCTTCATTATGAAGGATGTCTGTTCTCATAGACATTTGTGTGGTGACACTATAGCTAGTATGTAGGTGCTCATTATAGAATAAGTTCACTGAACATGACTCACACAGCGGAACAACTGATAGAGTTCACTCACGTGTCAGCAGTTGTTCACATAGTGATAGTTGTACAAGTATCCTTAGACTTGAGGTCATCATAGTCATCTTGTGTATACTGAACTATGCTTTGGTTTAGTTCTTAGTCTCCAGGGACAATTATAAGGGCTCTACTGGGTATAGGAATTTGTACACGAAGATAGTGTATGATCAATAAAGGATCTACCCCTTCCAGTGAAGGAAGAGAATGTTCAATACTGATCCACTTATGCTAGTTCAGGAATCTCTGGCCAGAGTGAATGAAATTAGAAAGGAGTTTCTAATTTACATTAAATAGAACTAAGCATAGTGAATGGAAAAGCAAGTGATTAAATAAGATAGGCTTGACACAAGTTCCATGCCTTGTATTTAATCGTGACATTGCAGGGTAGAAGAAATTGATTGTACGGTAACTATTTCACTGAATAGGTTCTTGGTATTCTAAGCAGTGAATTCGTATTATCCGGATAGTCGCGATATGCTGAGAAGTATCTCTCACGATTTAGAATAAATATGATTAATTAATTAATCATATTTAATGAATTAGAAAATTTATATAAATAATGATAAAATAGTTTTATTATTATTTATTTCTACTACCAGCTTAATATTGAACCTACAGGGTCACACCATAAAAGAGAATGATTTAATGGTGGAGGAATTAATTAATAATGGCTGATAATTATTTATTTATGAAATAAATAATTAATTGGCAAATTTAATAATTGATTAAATGAGATTTAATTGATTATAAATTAATTAAGAAAAGTTTTTAATATTATTAATTAAGAATTTAATTTTTAGAAATTAAATCAAGTAAGAGAATTATTTCTAAAGTGTTTAGAAAAAGGATTAATAATTAAAAGGTGTTTTAATTATTAGTGAGAATAATAAAGGGTTAATAATAATAATATTTTATATGAAAATTTTCAGCTGAAAATTTTGCCTATAAATAAACTATTATAAACCTTATTTTTGCCTCAACCTAAAAATTTCAAAAACCCTAATTCTCTCCACCTCCTCCTCCTCCAATACATCGATTTCTTGGTGGATACCGGTGGAGTGCTTCACACTTGAGGAGCAGCTGCTAGGGACCTCCACTCGTGGTTCTTGGATCACTTTTAAAGGTTAGAAACGATTCCTCGATTTAATTTACGATCTGTATACATATTATATGGATTTTATATCATAAAAATTGTTTTACCATGCTTCCGTGATAGATAAAATCCTACAATGGTATCAGAGCGTAGGTTGTATACATATAGATTTGTGATAAAAATCTCAAAATTTTATGTGCTTGTATGAATTAATTATAATTTTTACAAGTTATATCATGGATTAATCATGACTGATTAGAAATTGTTTGTCATAATTATTTTGACTAGAGATCTGGGTTCTACAAGTGTTGTAGATCGTCTAGGTATTTTTTTCATAATTTTATGATGAATGGATTAATTATTATGAATTTTTGAAGTTGTTTTAATTAAATTCGTAATTAAATATATATATATATAATTTGTTAGTATATATAAATATATATTTAAAGTCACCTACTATGTATTGATGGTGGCACGGAAAATGTATGGCGGCACGCTTTTCAGTGCAAAGCAAAGGCGGCGGCGACTGTCAGGAATCAGGGAAGGACCGCGCGTCTGACGTGCGCGCGTGGGGCTCACACGCTCGTGTGTCACGCGCGGCGCGTGTCAGACACGCGCGGGTCAACGGTCAGAGCTGTGCTAACGTCATGCTGACATCATCAGATGACGTCATGCTGACGTCAGCTCAGGGTTTGGGGCGCGTGAAGCGCGTGTGCGCGTGGGGCGCGTGGAAGACAGTCAGACACGCGTCTGACAGCGCGTGTGCGCGTGGCGGCGCGTGGTTTACCTTCTCGGGGCGCGTGAGGACGCGTGGAGTGTCAGAATGAGGCGTGCTTGGTGCCGTTAGATTCGTCTTTTCGAGACGCATCTAATGGTATATTATATGATATTTTCTGAAATTGTTTCGGACTGTTTATAGCTAACAGTAGTGTTTTAAAGCTGTTTTTGACTGTTTTAATTGCTTTTAAATGCCTCATGTGATACATAGAGATATATAATGCTTAGATTAATATGATACATGATTGAGCATGCCTACCTTTACATTTATTCATGCTTATATATGTGATATATGCTTAGTTTAGCATGCGATGATTGATTTAGGTGAACTTAATTAGCATAAGGCGTTTGTTAGACAATCTAGTATAGTGAAATTGTTTCATGACCTTAATATAAATATTATGAATACGATCATGAGATTCTTGTGTTTATGAAACACGTAATTGAATATGAATTTTCAATATTGAGAGAAAGGATGATTCTGTCAACAACAAATTCTATCTGTAAGAAAGGGTTATTAAGTGACGCCTCTTGACAATGCTCCACCCGATCTGGGAATCATCTGATTATCGATTATTGATTTGAAATATTTAATTTAAAAGGAAGAATCTCTTTATAATATGATTATGATTGTAACGTAATATAATCCCTCTAAAATTAAATAATATCAAGTAGTAATTGGCCAATGATACAACGGGCTTGTGTCGGTCATAGCCTTCCAACATGATAGAAAGTGGTTCTTATTTTTAAATCATTGTTGTTTCGTGCTACAGCCGAGGGCTTTGATTTCGAAATAAGAAATACTTGTCTATTACATAGAGATGTGTACATTGAATTAGAATCTAAAGGTCATTACGTGCTACAGCCGTGGGCCGTTGGAGACTGATTCAATTGTACGAAATGTTGGGTTAGACTTGACTTAGAATATTGAGTTTGTCGTGCTACAGCCGTGACTCGATTATTCAAGAGGCTAAAGTTATATTAGGGAATAACATAAGATGTAATTGACAAGAGTTGTCTGCCTATTGAACATCACATGACGTTTCGTGCTACAGCCGAGGTTGTGTGATGGAATGTAGGATCCCTATTCCCACTAGCATTATGAATGCTTAATTTTCACTTAGGGGTTGTATAAATTAGATAAACTAGTGGGAGCCACTTATGAATAAAGACCCGATTCATATAGTATTTTGAAATAAAATTGAATATTTGCTAAGTGTTGTTATGTGTTTATCATTTACAGATTTACTATATTCGTTATGTCTTCTACACTATCACTCCAGAGCATACTAGATGCTCACAAGTTGACCGGTCCTAATTTTGCTGACTGGCTTCGAAACTTGAGATTTGTTCTCAAGGTTAAGAAGCTGGAATATGTGCTTGACTCACCTAAGCCTACTGAACCTGCTAGCGACGCACATAATGATGAACATGTTGTGTATCATAAGTGGATAGATGATGCAAATGTTGCTCAATGCATCATGCTAGCTTCCATGAACATTTAGCTACAGAAGCAACATGAGCATATGTATGCTCACACTATCCTTATGCATCTACAAGAGTTGTATGATGTGGCAAGGAGGACAGCTCGATATGAGATATCGAAGTGCCCTTCCAAGAAGAAGAAAGTAGGTGAGAAAAAGCCGGTTCCGCCAAAAGCTGAAGACCCCAAGAGCAAAGCTGTTTGCTTTCACTATAACAAGGTGGGGCACTGGAAGAGGAACTGCAAGGTTTACCTTGCAGAATTGAAGAAGAAGAAGGGTAGTGAGACTACCGCTTCTGACCGCTTTTGATTCAGGCATGTTCATGATCGAAGTTAATATGTCACTAGGTCAAATTTCTACTTGGGTATTAGATACCGCCTGTGGTTCTCATATTTTCAATTCGTTGCAAGGACTAAAGGGAAGTAGGACTCTTGAAAAAGATGAGGTGATTCTACGTATGGGCAATGGAGCAAGGGTTGCGGCCATATCCTGTAGGATCATTTAGTTTACATATGCCTACGTGCAAGACTATTATTTTGAATAATTGTTATTACGTTCCCTCTATTATGAGGAATATTGTTTCTATTCCTATGTTGGATTTGGATGGTTTTTCATTTATTATTAAGAATAATGAATGTTCTATTCTTAGAGATAATGTTCTTTATGGACGTGGTATTTTAAATAATGGTCTGTATGTATGTGACGTAGAGCATGATTTACTTCAGATTGAACAAACTAATAAAAAAAATGAGATGATGAAAATCTGACCTATTTATGGCACTGTAGGCTAGGTCATATTAGTGAAAATAGACTGCGGACATTGCATAAGGAAGGGTTACTTGACCCCTTTGATTTTGAATCATATCCTACATGTGAGTCTTGTCTATTGGGTAAAATGACCAAATCTCCATTTAGTGGACATGGAGAGAGGACTGCAGATTTGCTAGGATTGGTACACACAGATGTATGTGGACCAATGTCTACACAAGCCATGGGTGGATTTTCATACTTCATTACTTTCATAGATGATAAATCTAGATTCGGATATGTGTATTTGATGAAACACAAGTCTGAAACCTTTGAAAAGTTCAAAGAATATAAACATGAAGTGGAGAAACAAACCAAACATAGTATTATAACTCTTCGAACAGATCGAGGTGGTGAATACTTGAATGGAGAGTTTCTAGATTATCTCAAAGAAAATGGTATAGTCTCCCAGTGGACTCCTCCATATACTCCACAGTTGAATGGGGTATCTGAAAGGAGAAATCGAACTTTGTTAGACATGATTCGGTCCATGATGAGCTATGCGAATCTTCCAGTATTCCTATGGGGTTATGCATTGGAAACCTCAGCATATTTACTGAATAAGGTGCCTTCCAAATCTATTCCTCAAACTCCATATGAGATATGGAAAGAAAGGAAACCGAGTCTTAAACACGTTAAGATTTGGGGATGTCCAGCTTAGGTCAAGAAAGTTGACCCAGATAAGCTGGAATCTCAATCTGTAAAATGTAATTTTGTGGGATATCCTAAAGAGACTTTAGGGTATTACTTTTACACCGATTATCGGGTGTTTGTCTCCAGACATGCTACTTTCTTGGAAAAGCAGTTTATCCTTGAAGGAAACAGTGGGAGCAAAATTGAACTTGATGAAGTTCAAGAAGCACAAATGACTACGGATCAAGTGAAAACACATGTTCAGACAGAACAACCTTCTGTGGAACAGCCCATTCGTAGGTCAGGGAGAGTGTCTCGCCAACCTGAGAGGTATTGTGGCCTTGTCATTGAGAATGACAATGAGTTGTCAATCATTGATGATGACGACCCTGTGACCTATAATGAGGCTATGAGTAGTGTTGACTCAGAGAAATGGCATAGTGCCATGAAATCCGAAATGGAATCTATGTATACCAACCAAGTATGGACTCTGGTTGAGGCGCCTGAAGGTGTTAAGCCTATTGGGTGCAAGTGGGCATACAAAAGAAAGATTGGAGCAGATGGGCAGGTGGAGACCTATAAGGCTAGGCTCGTGGCAAAAGGATTCATACAAAGGCAAGGGATTGACTTTGATGAAACTTTTTTGCCTGTAGCCCTGTTAAAATCAATTCGAATTTTTCTTGCGATTGCTGCTTACTACGACTATGAGATCTGGCAAATGGACGTGAAAACGGCCTTCCTCAATGGGAAACTTGAAGAGGAAGTGTATATGACACAGCCAGAGGGTTTTCTTTCCAAGGGAAATGAACACCTAGTGTGTAAGCTGCTGCGAACCATATATAGTTTAAAGCAAGCTTCTCGTAGATGGAACATTCATTTTGATGAGACAATCAAAGAGTTTGGTTTTATAAAAAACATAGATGAACCATGTGTCTACAAAAAGGTTAGTGGGAGCGCGGTAACATTTCTTGTATTGTATTGAAAGAGGAGACGTCAAGAGAGTTGACACACATAACAACGTAGCAGACCCACTCACAAAGCCACTTTCTCAAAGTCACTTTGATCATCATAAAGACAAGATGGGTATTACATACTAGAATGATTGGCTTTAGTACAAGTGGGAGATTGAAAGAGATGTGTCCTAAGTCCAATCATGTCTGATGATTAAGAAAAACTTTTATGTAATCTGTTTTGATTTCATTGATATTAGTAAAAGATTTGTTTTGGTTTTATTGTGGGCTTTATATATTTAAGTGTTTAAATAAGATATACCGCAGTTTAGAGTAAAGCTTTTTATAGATTGTGATGAGATCATAATAATGAGACCTAAAAGATAATAACTCTAAACTTAAATAGTTCCTGGTCGTAGAATTACTAACTGGTAATTAATAATCCGCAAAGATCGGTACATACTATGCTTGCTTCATTATGAAGGATGTCTGTTCTCATAGACATTTGTGTGGTGACACTATACCTAGTATGTAGGTGCTTATTATAGAATAAGTTCACTGAACATGACTCACACAGCTGAACAACTGATGGAGTTCACTCACGTATCAGCAGTTGTTCACATAGTGATAGTTGTACAAGTATCTTTAGACTTGAGGTCATCATAGTCATCTTGTGCACACTGAACTATGCTTTGGTTTAGTTCTTAGTCTCCAGGGACAATTATAAGGGCTCTACTGGGTATAGGAATTTGTACACGAAAATAGTGTATGATCAATAAAGGATCTACCCCTTCCAGTGAAGGAAGAGAATGTTCAATGCTGATCCACTTATGCTAGTTCAAGAATCTCTGGCCAGAGTGAATGAAATTAGAAAGGAGTTTCTAATTTACATTAAATAGAACTAAGCATAGTGAATGGGAAAGCAAGTGATTAAATAAGATAGGCTTGACACAAGTTCCATGCCTTGTATTTAATCGTGACATTGCAGGGTAGAAGGAATTGATTGTACGGTAACTACTCACTGAATAGGTTCTTGGTATTCTAAGCAGTGAATTCGTATTATCCGGATAGTCGCGATATGCTGAGAAGTATCCCTCACGATGTAGAATCAATATAATTAATTAATTAATCATATTTAATGAATTAGAGAATTTATATAAATAATGATAAAATAGTTTTATTATTTTTTATTTCTACTACCGGCTTAATATTGAACCTACAGGGTCACACCATAAAAGAGAATGATTTAATGGTGGACGAATTAATTATTAATGGCTGATAATTATTTATTTATGAAATAAATAATTAATTGGAAAATTTAATAATTGATTAAATGAGATTTAATTGATTATAAATTAATTAAGAAAAGTTCTTAATATTATTAATTAAGAATTTAATTTTTGGAAATTAAATCAAGTGAGAGAATTATTTCTAAAGTGTTTAGAAAAAGGATTAATAATTAAAAGGTGTTTTAATTATTAGTGAGAATAATAAAGGGTTAATAATAATAATATTTTATTAGAAAATTTTCAGCTGAAAATTTTTCCTATAAATATACTATTATAAACCCTATTTTTGCCTCAACCTAAATATTTCAAAAACCCTAATTCTCTCCACCTCCTCCTCCAATACATCAATTTCTTGGTGGATACCGGTGGAGTGCTTCACACTTGAGGAGCAGCTGCTAAGGACCTCCGCTCGTGGTTCTTGGATCGCTTTTAAAGGTTAGAAACGATCCCTCGATTTAATTTACGATTTGTATGCATATTATATGAATTTTATATCATGAAAATTGTTTTACCATGCTTTCGTGATAGATAAAATCCTACACAATCAACATATCATCATCAACACACTAACTCCTCTCAAGAACATCATGTTCTTGAGGAAACAACAATCAACCTTAAATCTACTTAACTTAACATCAAGATCTCAACAATATCACCACTATAACTAGATTTACAACTACATACTAAAAGGATCTTGAAATTGAATTTTAAATAAAGTTGGGTCAAAAATTTTTACCTTTCTTGAAATCTTGAGATGTGTTCTTGATGATGGTGAAGTCTTGGGAGTGCTTAGTATGGTTTTTGGAACCTAAAACAACCATTGAAATCAAGAAACCAAAGAAGAGTTACTATTCTCACTATTCATTCTCAACTTTCTTGATTTTATTTCACCCATTAAACCTTGATAAAAAAAGATAAAAGATTTATCTTACCTTAGTTTGGTTGTTAGGAATCTTGAGAATTAATGGGAGGATTTATCCATGGCTAGAACTTGAAGATTTGGCTTTGATTTCCTTGGTTTTGAAGAAGAAGCCGAATGGAGCTTCTTTGGGAGAGAGGGAGTGTTTTTATGCTTGCTTCCTTGGTTGCTTCTTGAAAATGAGGTTGTGATATCTTATATTGATTTGCTATTCTCTATTTTAGATTCTAGGATTTTATTCTTGTTACCAAATCCATGGACAAATCTAACTAGCTTGTGGTAGATTACAAGCTAAGCCACTTGCTTAGCCCCTTTAGCTCACTATTTGCTTAGCCTTGGTTGATAATCCTATCTCTAGCTCACTATTTGATAAAGTAACCATGGTTACTTTCTTACCATGGTTAGTTAGTGCGTTACGGTTATTTAATCGTTTACGCGTTCGCTCGGTCGCTTAAACGTTTTCGTAATACTTCCTCGTAAATGGTTCGCGACGTAATTCCTTCCATATTTATTTCTTATGTTTTGAATTACCATACTTGGATATAAATCCGTTGGATTTTAAATTCATAATTATATTGTTATTCCCGTAATCCTTGATGATTCATAAATATGGTCGTTTTTCAAAGTTCATTTTCTTCAAAAACTAATAGTGTTTACATACACTCATTTAGTACGTATAATCATAATATCAACTCCGAAAATCACTTTCTCATGCACTACATAGTGTGGGCTAAAAACTTTTTCCCCGTCCGTCAGGGTTACTATTCATTAAGCGTTTTACAAGGTCTTAAAAATTCGATTTATTACAGTCTTCCCCTATAACAAAAATTCCATCCCGGAATCAATTAGAAAATAAGTGGGGATATCTATTCCTCATTGCGTTTTCGAGTTCCCAAGTTGACTCTTCGACATTTTGATTCCTCCACAAGATTCTAACCAGCTTCGCAGTCTTGTTCCTCAGCACTTGTTCTTTTTGGTCCATTATCCTTACTGGCTGCTCGATGTAGGTCAGGTCTGGTTGTAAATCTACCTGCTCGTATTCTATTACGTGTCGTGCATCTGCATGGTACTTCCTTAACATAGACACGTGGAACACGTTGCGCACTTGTTGCAGATTAGAAGGCAAGGAGAGCTCGTAAGCTAGAGGTCCTATTCTCCTCAAAATTTCAAAGGGTCCTATGAATCTGGGACTCATCTTCCCTTTCTTCCCAGATCTCATCACTCCTTTCCACGGAGATACCTTCAATAGCACTGATTCTCCAACTTCATATTCCCTATCCTTCCCGGTCTGGTCGGCGTACTTCTTTTGTCTGTCCTGAGATGCTACCAGTCTTTTCCTGATGAGTCCTACCATTTCCCTGGTCTGTTGGACTAACTCTGGTCCTATTATCTTGTGTTCTCCAACTTCATCCCAACATAGGGGAGAGCGACATCTCCTTCCGTAAAGAGCTTCATACGGAGGCATTCCTATGCTAGCATGATGGCTGTTGTTGTAAGCAAATTCGATCAGGGGTAAGTGGTCATTCCAGTTTCCTTTAAAATCAATGGCACACACTCGTAGCATATCTTCTGGGTTCTAAATAGTCCTTTCACTTTGTCCATCAGTCTGGGGGTGGTAAGCCATACTTATGTTTAGTCTGGTGCCTACGCATTCTGGAAGCTTCCCCAAAATCGTGAATTAAACCTTGGGTCTCTATCTGACACTATGGCTACAGGAACGCCGTGTCTCACTACAATTTCTTTCAAGTAAATATCCACTAGCTTGCCTACGGTGTACCTTTCGTTGATTGGTAGGAAGTGTGCGGACTTGGTCAATCTATCTATGATAACCCATATGGCGTCATGATTGGTCTTTGTCCTTGGTAGGCCTGTCACAAAATCCGTGGCTATATGCTCCCATTTCCATTCCGGAATTTCCAGGGGCCGTAATAGTCTACTAGGTCGCTGATGTTCAGCCTTCACTCTATGGCATGTCAAGCACTTGCTGACCCACTCTGCTACTTCTCTCTTCATGTTAGGCCACCAATAATATTCCTTAAGGTCACGGTACATCTTCGTACTTCCTGGGTGGATTGAATATCTGGAGCTGTGCCATTCGTGCAACAGCTCGTCCTTTAACTCTTGCACATTGGGAATCCAAATTCGGGACGCATACCTCATGATCCATTTCTTGTCCTTCTTGCATCTCACTTCCTCACCGGTCAATGTTCCTCTTTCTTTGCTCATCTTCTTTTCCTGACATACTCGTATCTTTTCAGTCAGTTCCGGTACTAGCTTAATCTCAAATAATCCTTCCGTTCCTTTACCGGTCATTCTCACGTCGATTTCCATTTTCTCAAATTCTTTAATTAACTCCTCTTATGTCATTATCATCTTGAGTCTTTCCTTCCTACTAAGGGCGTCAGCCACCACATTGGCTTTACCCGGGTGATACAAAATTTCACAGTCGTAGTCCTTAATCAACTCTAACCATCTCCTCTGTCTCATGTTCAGTTCTTTCTGAGTAAAAATATATTTGAGGCTCTTATGGTCTGTGTAGATCTCGTATTTCTCATCGTACAGGCAGTGTCTCCAAATTTTCAGGGCAAACACTATGGCTGCTAATTCTAGATCATGCATCGGGTATCTGCTCTCACACTCCTTCAATTGCCGAGAGGCATACGCTATAACTTTGCCGTGCTGCATAAGCACACATCCTAATCCTTTAAGCGATGCGTCGCTGTATATCACAAACTCTCCCTTTCCATCGGGAAGAGCGAGCACTGGTGCTGACACCAGTCTCCTTTTCAGTTCCTGAAAGCTTTCCTCACATTTCTGTGTCCATACAAACTTTTTTGTCTTCCGGCTAAGTCTAGTCAGTGGACCAACTATCTTAGCAAAGTCTTGCACAAATCTTCGGTAATATCCTGCTAAACCCACAAAACTCCTAACCTCTGTTGGGGTAGTTGGTCTTTCCCAATTGGATACCGCCTCTATTTTGGCGGGGTCAACTAAAACTCCTTTGCTACTCACCACATGTCCTAAGAACTGAACTTCTATTAACCAAAACTCGCACTCCGAGAACTTGGCATATAATTTCTCGTTCCTCAAGATTTCTAAGACTATCCTCAAATGTTCTGCATGTTCTTGCTCTGTCTTTGAGTAGATTAGAATATCATCTATAAAAACTATCACACATATATCTAGGTACTTTTTGAACACTCTGTTCATCAAATCCATAAAGGTTGTGGGTGCATTGGTTAGCCCAAATGATATGACTAAGAACTCATAGTGTCCATATCTAGTGTGAAAAGCAGTCTTCGGTATATTCTCAGGTTTGATTTTCAACTGGTGATACCCTATCCTCAAATCTATTTTGGAAAAATTTACAGCTCCCTTGAGTTGGTCGAATAGGTCATCAATCCTGGGGAGAGGGTACCTATTCTTAATAGTTAGCTTATTCAATTCTCGATAGTCTATGCATAACCTCATACAGCCGTCCTTTTTCTTTACAAACAGTACCAGCGCTCCCCATGGTGACACACTGGGTCTTATCATTCCATTATCTAATAACTCTTGCAGTTGAGAAGCTAGTTCCTTCATCTCAACTGGGGCTAGCCTATATGGGGCCTTGGATACCGGAGTCATTCCTGGTGCTAATTCTATTGCGAATTCTATTTCCCTGTCAGGTGGCAATCCTGGTAAGTTCTCTGGAAACACATCCTCGAATTCGTTCACTACGGGTATATTCTATATATTAGGGACTTCCTTCTTGGTATCTACCGCATAAGCCAAATAGGCCTCGTTACCTTTCCTTAATAATCTTTTTGCCTGTAGCATGGTCGGAAATTTCTGGTTTTGTCGTTGACCTCTAAACACCACTTCTTTTCCATTTTGTGCTCTTATCTTTACCCTCTTCCGTTCACAATCTATTTGCACTCCATTATTTGATAACCAATCCATTCCTAAGATTACATCAAATTCTCCTAACACAAATGGGATTAGGTAAACCTCGAAGACCTTCCCTTCTAATTTTAACTTACACTTAGGGTGTACTTGATTCACAGGAATTATTTCTTTATTTGCTATTTCCACTTGTAATATCTCACGTAAGGGTATGGTGTTAAGTTTTAACTTTTTAGCAAAATCTTGAGATATAAATGACTTGGTTGCTCCAGAATCAAATAGGACATTTGCATGTTCGGAATTTAACAAAAAGGTACCTGCTATCACGTCAGTGTTTCAGACAGCATCCTGAACGGTCATGTTGAAGGTCCTAGCAGCTGGGGGTAGATTGGATGCAGCTCTGCTCATCCCTGAGGCTGGGGGCTTCCTTCCTCATGTGCCCTACCTTCCCATATTGGAAACATATCTTGCTGTATTGGGGACAGTTGTTGGCAAGGTGTCCGGGTTGGTCGCACCTGTAACATTTTAGAGGGGCTCTCACCTAGGTGCACACTCCAAGGTGTCTTTTTCCACATGTCTGACATTCTGAAATTGGGGCACGGGTTTGGCTATGAAATGTTGCCCTAGATTGTCCGCCACCCTGGCCAACACTCTCACTTGGGGCCATTCTGAATCCGGGGCCTCGCGCAGGTTGGGACACCACTCCCCTGACGAACCTGCTTGGAAGGCTCATGTTCCCGGTTCCTACTCCTCCTCCGCCTTGGATTCCTATCTTCCTCTTCCTATTTTCCTTTTCCTTCACACTCTGCTCATTGCCAGCTTCAACAATCGAGGCTTTCTACACTAAGATGGCATAATCTGCCAGCTCTAGTACCGCCACTCGGTTTTGGATCCACTGTTTCAGACCAAGCTAAAACCTTCACGTCTTCTTCTCTTCGGTATTCAAAAACTCAGGCACAAATCTTGACAGCTCAGTAAACTTGGCCTCATATTCTGCCACCGTCATCTTATCCTATTTCAACTCCAGAAACTTAATCTCCATCTGGGTCTCCATAAACCTAGGGAAATACTTGTCTAAGAACAGTCGGGTAAATCTATCCCATGGAATCACAGCATCAGTTTCTAGGTTTCGTTTGGACTCCCACCAGTAATTAGCTTCTCCTTTCAGCATGTAAGAAGTGAAAATGGTCTTGTGTCGTTCCTCTACACCTAGTATCTCGAAGGACTTTTCTATTTCTTTGAGCCAGGCCCGTGCTTCAACGGGGTTGGCAGTCCTAGAAACTCCGGGGGTTTGAGAGATTTGAAGGCCCTAAAGGCAGTGGCTGCAGTCTGTTCGGCAGTATGTGGCTGTGGTGGAATAGGCTGTTGGTTCAGATTTGCTCTTAACAGTTCCATAAATTCATTTATGGGGTTCCCTCCCTGATGGGTATCCTCAGCCTCTTCTTCTACATATTCTTCCTCATCATATTCATTATAGTCTAGGTCCTCTTCACTTTCTTCATTCACTACAGGGTCAGGTTCATTCCGTTGTTGGTTAACAGATTCTGCGGGCAGTGCCCTGGTTCCTCTTCTACGGGGTGACATTATTCTGATAAGGAAAATTTGTCAATATAGTTGCAATATTTTACAATTGGATTAATTTATTCATATGTAAGCATGTTATTTACTATTTAGCATGTTTTTATTAGGTGCAATAATATGGAAATCCATTTCTAAATAACAGCTAGATATATATACCATAGGGTCTCCTACTTATATCTGGGGGACAAAATAACTAGTCGAGTTCATACATGCCTGATTATAATACATCATTACTTGTCCTGAATACTGAAATGCAAATACATAAGTCATATACCCTGAACGGCTAGGAACGCTATCTACTACTAGCTATCCTATTAAAATTGGTGACAAGTCACCCAGCCTTCTTCAAGGTCCATAAATAGTCACTAGTCCCTCAGTCACTGTCACTGCGCGTGAGGTCACGCACCCTCCTCATCGCTCCTGCCAACATCAGCTCTGCATCAACTACCGAGATGTATCCTTCAATCGTCGTCATCCTCATCTAAACCCGGGTACGGAGCTCGATCTCATCAATCTCTCGGCGGGCTATGGCTGGGGAAGCATCTCTGAAATCCCCTGGGTATCCTAGTCGGATGGCTCTCTCAGCTGTCAGTTCCTGGCATAACTCCACAATACGAGCAAGTGCCGCAGTGTTCTCAGCGTTAAGCTGAGCCACCATCCATTCGTGTACAGCTACATGTATGGTCTCCGGGGGTGGTAGAGGTGAGCCTGGGTCGCTAGAGGATATGTCATAAGCCTCGTAGACCTGTGCATATATCCCATCCCCCTCATCATCATCAGTATAGGGCAAAGGGCTCTGCATCCCTGGGGTGGTGTAGGAGAGCGAATAGTCGGGTGAGGGTATGTCTCTACATCCCTCCAGCCTACGCCATCTCCCTGGGTCATCTCAACGTCATCAGCTATGGGGATAGGAAGGTCAGTCTCCTCCTCCGGGGCATCCTCAGTAAGGTCATCATCCGAGTCATCAATGGGTGGGTCCTCTGGCTCCGGAGTAGGGTCACGCTCAGGAACCATAACATCATCAACAGGGTCAACCTCCCTCATAGGCTCCACTAGTACCTGACACAATAGGCAAGGTGCTACTAACTTAGAGTCGGAATTCCCTTAAGGGTTAAAACTGCCAAGACTACCCGTGTAGCCTGACAATGAAATCAACTTGAGTTCTAATTGATTATTTATTATTTATATGTCTACATATTTTATATCCTATCATTTCCAAGATTTGATAACATAAGGCTCTGATACCATTTCCGTGGCGCCCCAAAATCTGGGGTCAGGGATCTCGGAGGCCACGCCATCTAAACCACTATAAACCACATACCTCACACCACAATATATAAATACTCACACTTTACGACCCCGCACTTATCACACACACACACACACTTACAGGTTATTGTCTTGGAAATGAACCATTCATTACTAGAGTAGATTAAACCGCATAGTGATAATTATTACAACCCAAAAGTAATTAAGTCTTACCGGGGAGTAACCTTTAAGTAAGGCTAGTCCGTCAGCCAAATATACGTTTCTTATTTATTACCTTACATAAGTCATACTTATAGATAATCCGAACTAAAAACAACTGAAAACCAATCTAGCTTATTCGGACTACCTGCGGTACAACACCAAATAATCTACGGAACAACTGGTCATTTCCTACCCGTTTCCTGGCTGTGGTTCTCATGGTAGGCATCTTGATTCACTGTTGTGTTGTGTCATTTAAAAGAAAGCAAGAGTGAGCTATAATGCCCACCATAATAATGTATAGTATGAAAATAACTGTATGATAAACTTACGTAAAACATCATATATGATAATTACGTTTTATACGAAAATAGTTTCCCTTGGTGATACACACCTTTTACGAAAACAATCCTTTAGTGGATTTTATTAAGCTGCGAATACCTAAATAGTAAACCTAGCACCTAGGCTTGGGTTACGGTATTGCATTACAATTCCATTTGGAAGAATGAGACATTCGTTGGAGCCACCGCATACGATGATCAGTCGTACTACGATAAAAGTAACCTTTTCTACTAGTAGAAGGACGACACCTTCGTATCCCGGTTATCACCCTTGCCGCATACGGGCTATGTGTCCTCATTTCGGGTATACACACACTCCGCAAGTCCTTAGGTACATATTGTACCATCTCCTACGGTACCAGTAGTCTATCCAATACATGAAGTACTTGGATCCTACCCCTCCCTTGTCCTTTAGGAGATCATATCGTATCTCGAGAACTCGAACCACATCGAAGTTCTCCCAAGCGTTTTGCTTGTTGATAGGCACAACTTTACTTCTTATATATATATGTACATCCGAAAGTTTTCGGAGGAAGTAATAAGGATGTGAATTGACCGTTATCAACAGATAATTAAATAAGGGGGGTTTCTCTTTGAAACTATATTCAAAATATTCAAAATAAGTTGAGATAATATTCTCCGACGATCTAAAATTATTCGAATGATTTTTCGAAAATCTGAAAGTATTTTAAATCAGGTTCTACGATTTTTAAATCATAAATAAACCCTTCAATAAATAATAATTAATTAAATGATAATCGATAAATAATTAAACCTCGAATGAGTTTACTTTTAAAAGAATATTTAAATAGTATTCCTCAACTAATTTATGTCTACGCAATTTAATAATCTTTAATGTTTAATCGGGTTTGAAATAAATAATCGTTGGAGTATACTTCTCCCATAATAAATGAATAGGTATATAATATTTATTGTTCGAACAATAAAATATAGTTGAGGGAATATGATCTTGAGAAATCGTTTTAATAAAAGTTCGAGGTATTTTAATGTTTCATAAGTGGACGTTGAGTCCCTTTAAAATGTACTACTATGGACTTGTAATCGTCCTATAATATCACCGGAATGAATCCCGAGTTTTCATCTTAAAATCCCGACCGACTCTCGGTCTTATAATTATACGTCACGCTTAAGCAGAATTAAATATTTGACGATATATACTTATCGTACAACATCGCTACATTATGCGAAAAATTCAAATATTGCGTATCATGGAAAGCATGGTATTTATGCAATGAAAATAAAATAATCCTTTCACAACACAACAGTAAATAGAGTTGGGTTCGTAAACTTGCCTGGGTATCTCGAGGTGGAGGATGCTCTAGGTTCCGCTCGGAAATCTATAATCATGAACACAATTAATTTTGTTAGGTCCCGTTCTAATTTACGGCTATCCGCACCCATGCGCTAATTATTGTGCACCCTCTCAACTTATTTTATCCTTATTATTCCTTTAAGTTCTTATTCACATCATGGTTGCTTCCTTTTTCAAAGTATCTTAAGTTCATTTTCATTTTCGCCATTGGCTCCGCTTATGGAATCTACGGTTTCTAATCGCACGGTCTCGGCTCCGATATTTTTATAAAATTGAAAAATCATTATTCTTACTTGAAATTTTTATGAAACTTAGGAAACTCAATAAGCTACACTCTGTAAAAGTTTCATGATTTATGAACCTTCTCAAGTCGATCCTTTATATTTTCAAAGTTCGTAATTCGTAGCAGTTTTTGTCGCGTAAATCACTTTTAGTAAAACAACCACAACTTTTGATCCGTAAATCGGAATCAAGCGATTCAAGCGCCTAAAAGATCATTATAACATTTCTATCATAATAAAGGGTTATTTTTTAAGAAACTATAGTTTACATCTTCGGAAATTTCTGCAGAAACTTAGAGTTATGTTTTGTTCGTTTTAGTGAGATTACGTTTACGATCGGAGTTTCGTTTACGCCTTAAATCTTTATACTACCACCAACAATCAACATATCATCATCAACACACTAACTCCTCTCAAGAACATCATGTTCTTGAGGCAACAACAATCAACCTTAAATCTACTTAACTAAACATCAACATCTCAGCAATATCACCACTAAAACTAGGTTTACAACTACATACTAAAAGGATCTTGAAATTGAATTTTAGATAAAGTTGGGTCAAAGAGTTTTACCTTTATTGAAAGCTTGAGATGTGTTCTTGATGATGGTGAAGTCTTGGGATTGCTTAGTATGGTTTTTGGAACCTAAAACAACCATTGAAATCAATAAACCAAAGAAGAGTTACTATTCATACTATTCATTCTCAACTTTCTTGATTTTATTTCACCCATCAAACCTTGATAAAAAGAGATCAAAGATTTATCTTAACTTAGTTTGGTTGTTAGGAAGCTTTATAATTAATGGGAGGATTTATCCATGGCTAGAACTTGAAGATTTGGCTTTGATTTCCTTGGTTTTGAAGAAGAAGCCGAATGGAGCTTCTTTGGGAGAGAGGGAGTGTTTTTATGCTTGCTTCCTTGGTTGCTTCTTGGAAATGAGGTTGTGATATCTTATATTGATTTTTTATTCTCTAGTTTAGATCCTAGGATTTTATTCTTGTTGCCAAATCCATGGACAAATTTAACTAGCTTGTGGTAGATTACAAGTTAAGCCACTTGCTTAGCCCCTTTAGCTCACTATTTGCTTAGCCTTGGTTGATCATCCTATCTCTAGCTCACTATTTGTTAAAGTAACCATGGTTACTTTCTTACCATGGTTAGTTAGTGCGTTACGTTTATTTAATCGTTTATGCGTTCGCTCGGTCGCTTAAACATTTTCGTAATATTTCCTCGTAAATTGTTCGTGACGTAATTCCTTTCATATTTATTTCTTATATTTTGAATTACCATACATGGATATAAATCCGTAGGGCTTTAAATTCGTAATTATATTGTGATTCCCGTAATCCTCGATGATTCGTAAATATTTTCGTTTTTCAAAGTTCGTTTTCTTCGAAAACTAATAGCGTTTACATACACTCATTTAGTATGTATAATCATAACATCAACTCCGAAACTCATTTTCTCATGCACTACATAGTGTGGGCTAAAAAGTTTTTCCCCGTCCGTCAGGGTTATTATTCATTAAGCATTTTACAAGGTCTCAAAAATTTGAGTTATTACATTGAACTAATATGCACTTTGTACTTTGAATTTACCTCGAGATCTCCAGTTTGGTATATAGAAAACTTGACATCTCGATAAGTATATTAGCTTATCGAGATCTCTAATCACTCTATAGTTGTTTTGGCTTATCGAAGTCTCTGAGTTCTCTATAAGAGAATTTGGCTTGTCGAGATCTTTTGTCTTCATGTCTTCACTTTGGCTTATCAATATCTATGAGTTCTATAGTGGCAAATAGACTTATTGATATCTTAGAGATCTCTAGTGATATTTTGACTTTTCAATATCTCAGAGATCTCTAATGATATTTTGACTTGTCGATATCTTAGAGATCTCTAGTGATATTTTGACTTGTCGATATCTCAGAGATCTCTAGTGATATTTTGACTTATCGATATCTCTAGAGTTCTCTATTGAAGAAATGACTTGTCGATATCTCCAATCTTCATGTCTTCTATTTGGCTTGTCGATATCTCTGAGTTCTCTAGTAGCTTTCCTGACTTCTCTATAAGTCATTGTGGAGTTCTCGAATGACTTCTCTATAACATTTAATCTATGAATTGTAGAGATCTTGAGTTAGAACATTTTTCTCAAAACAGATTTATTCAACTTCAAGCTTCTTCATAATTCTTCTGAGGCATTATCTTCTTGATCTTCTTCCAGATAGAATTCTTAGGCTTGATACTGTTTACAGAAAAAGACTCCAGTCTACCCTTGAACATTTTTACAGACTTAAGTGATATAATTCAAAATGCAAACTTAGATTACAATACAACTTACTTAGGGTTGTCTTAGTCTTGTTATAGTGCGGGCATGTCTTGCACAACAATAACATAAAAGACTGTAACTAGGAATCCTGGTCGTTAGGATTAGGATTCTAGTCGTGCTAGCGGCTCCTGGGATTCCTAGTCACAACTCTAAATGACTAGGACTTCCTAGTCGTAACGACCAGGCTTCTAGTCGTGACGACTAGAATTTCCTTGTTCAACGACTAGGTTCTAGTCGTGTTACATCTTCTTTTTCTTCTTCTCACAGCCTTAAATGGGTAAGAATCCTTAGTCATGATGACTAGAATTCTTATTTTGATGACTTCAATTCTAAGCCTCACGACTAGGTGTTCAGACCTAAATTTAGTCTAGTCACAGACCTAAACGGGTAAGAATTCTTAGTCGTGATGACTAGGATTTTTATCGTGACTACTTCATTCCTATGCTTCAAGACTAGGGATCCTAGTCATCTTAAGGCCTAAATTTAGTCTAGCCTTGGACTTAAACGGATAAGATTCTCTACTCGCAATGACGGGAACCTACTCGTGACGACTTTAATTCCAGATTTTTAGTCGTTTGGCTGGGTTTTTCCAAGGCCTTATTAATTTCACTTAACATTTTGGGCCCTAGGCCCAATTTTATAAATTTCGTAGTTAATTCAATTGTTACCCAGATATTTTGAGCAATTGGGCTTTTATTCATGGGCCCAATGTCAAAACATTTTAGGAACTAGGCTTTTGGACCCCACAATTTTTATTCCGATTATTTCATATTTATTAATTCTTTTCCCAAACTATATATATTTTTACTTATCCTAGAATGTTATAGATTGGACCTTCAAATGGACCAAACCTACTATAACTGGTTGTTATGGCGTGTGACCGGCCCAATTATCGGCTCCCAAACGTTATTAAAGAATGAAAAACAAGTGAAGTTTCACTTAGCTCATTCCTCATTTTCCATTTTTTTCAAAAGTTTCTAAAACTCTCTCTCAAGCTTTGTAATTTCAGACCACCGCATACCTTCATTCTTCCACCTAAAAGGTGATTTATGGTGTTCCCTTTTGAAGATTTATGGGTTAAGCTTTTGAAGATTCTTTACATCTTCAAATTTTTTTGGGTTTTTTCTTGAAGAATCTTCAAGTTTTCAAGTGTTCTCTGGGTTTTCGCTTGAAGAAACTTCAAATCTTCAAGTTTTTCTGGGTTTTCGGTTGAAGAAATTTCAAGTCTTCAAGTTTTTATGGGTTTAAGCTATCATTTTTTGAAAATCAATGGCGGAAGAAGGAGTCGACAGACTTGCTTTGATGAGCAAAGTTTCAAAATCCAAGGTTTCCAAAAAAGGTTTTCCCATCACTATTTGTTCCTCTTACATGTCTTATAGAGATGATTAATGTTAAGGGTGATGATTTTCCTTCGAACTGTAAGTTAGATGCATATGATCATTGTAATAAGTTTCATGAAGATAGTTCAATCATATTTTATAACACCCTTTATAATCTCCCTCCTGAAATCCATTTAATAAAGTCATCTCCCGGTTATCGTACTTGTCACTGGAGAAACGACACTCTTTATATCTATTTGGACACCCTAAGCGCGGGATTAAATTCCCTTTTCACGAAATTATTCCCCGTCTCTTAGCTGACGTGCAAATTAACCCTAGCAAGCTCTCTCCTAATACTCGGAGGAATATTATTTGCTTCATGGTAATTTGTCTTAGCAAAGGTTTTCCTCTTTCTGTTGCTGTTTTCAGAAAGATTTTTCAATTTGTATATAGTCTCCTAACTTCCCCGGACTAGATTTATGAGAAATAAAGGCCCAAAACTACTCATATTTTTAGCATCCTTTCCATTATTAACAACAACTATTAATGAAAAGACGAGTTTCTACTCCTTAAATGGGTGGGGTGTTACGTGCTGATTCTCAATGATCAGAAGAACCTCAGGATCTGACTGCGTTTTAGATGTCATCAGTATTTAATATGTCGTCGTAATTTGATGCATCATCAGTATTTGCATATCATCAGCATCTGAAGGCGGTCTGTTATGAAGATTGATTATGTTCCTTATTTTGAGGAATGGATATTTGTTACGTTCTGAGTGATAGGACTTTATGTATTCAGTTAAAGATATGTATCATTTTCTATTAGTAATTAATAATGCATATCTTAGATTGATTTGTAGCAGCTGTGTATTATATAAACACAGTTTAGGTCATCACATAGTGATTAACTCGAGTATCATACGACCTAGCAGCTCTCAAGAACATCAGTATTTATTGAGAGAGTTTGTGACAGTTTTTATTAGAAATATAAAGAACTGTTATATTTTTATACTTGTTCGAAACATCTATACAATTGTATCCAACCCCCTTAAACAATTGTATTATTACTGCACAACAATTGGTATCAGAGCGAACTGATAAATTAACAATCAGAAACGATCTAAACATGTCTCTGAATAAGTATGAAAGTATTAAAATACCCTTCCTAAAAAAGATTGAATATCCTACATGGAAGGTGAAGATGCTCATGCACCTGGAAGCTACAGATCCAAACTACCTCGACATAATCAATGATGGACCTTACAACCAATAAAATTGGTGCCTGCAACTCCTACTATTGCTGAACACCTTCAGTTGAAGGAGAAGAGTGAGTGGACAACAGAAGAGAAAGTTGTTGTGCTAAAGGATGCAAAGGTAAGAAATATTTTGCATAACAGTCTTGACCCTATGATGTCAAACAGGGTTATAGCCTACAAGACTGCCAAGGAAATCTAACATGGCCATCAAGAATAATAGAAGGGTTGTTCTAATTCAAGAATATAAACATTTTGAGGCCAAGTTTGATGAAAGTCTCACCGACATCTATGACAGGTTTCTCACTCTGCCTAACAATCTATCTTTGGTGGGAAATGTGTACGATCTGGAAGATTCAAACACCAAGTTTCGGAGAGCTTTGAATGAGGAATTGGAGACTCGGACTTCAATCATACGACATCAGTATGATTTGGAAATAGTCACTCTGGATGAAATCTATGGCATGCTGATAACTCATGATTTGGAAGTTCAGCAAAGGAAAGAGTGGAAAAGCAACAAGGGAAAATCAGTTGCTTTGAAAATGAATGTTAAACCTTCAAAAGACAGGTCTGCTGAAGCTGCAAGGAAATAGAAAAATCTGCCATAATTAGATACTGATGATTCATCATCAACTCCTGATGATGATCCTGATTCTGAAACTGATGAGAATGTGATAGACTCTGATGTCATGCACATGGTTGCATTGCTAGTTAAGGGCTTCAAGAGGATGTAGTTCAGGAAGTCTCAGAAGAAAAGAAGTTTCAGGAAGAAGTTTACCGGAGGAGAAAGGAAGTCGTTTGGAAGAAGAGAAGGAAAGGACTCTAAAGCTGGAAAAGTCGACAGATCAAAAATCAAGTACTACAACTATGATGAACCTGGTCACTTTGCTACAGAATGCAAAAAGACAAAGCATGAAAAAGGGAAGAACAAAGCCTTGATTACATCAATCAAGGATTGGATGGATTCCACTGATTCTGAAAATGAAGAAACATGCTATACACTGATGGCTAGTTTTGATACTCCTTCTTCCTCTGAGTCTAAGGTATGAACTTCTTTCTTCTCTTTTGATACTGAAGATATATCTGAATTGAAATCTATTCTTAAGTCTCTCGATGGAAATTTTAAAAATAAGATTCTAGAGAACAATAGTCTGTTAACTGAAAATGAAGGCTTAAATCTAGGAATGATCAGTTAGAGTCTGACTTAGTAAATTATATTGAAATTCAAAAAGAATGTGAGAAAGCTAAACATACAGCAAAGATACTAGAAGCTAAGTATAGTATGTTAGAAAATGAATTAGAAAATGAGAGGAAAACTCTTAAAGCCTGGACTGTTTCAGGCAAAAAGGTTCATGAGATGATTTCTAAGAAAAACTGGAAAGAATGTCTTGGTTATGTAGATGGAGTTAAGGATGTTAACACTAAAAATAAAATTACCCTTAAGACTCCTGTTAAGTTTATCTCTTCAGAAGCTGATGAACCCAAATCTACCTTTGAGAAGGGTTCAACCTCAGCATCCCAAGAAAAGGTAGTAAATGATAAAACTCAAAGAGAGGAAAACAAGGAGATCATTAAGGCTGTTAAGAAAGAAAAGAACATAGGACTTTTGTCTAAAAGACAATTGAAAAAGAAATTATCTGAGGTTACTGACAAACCTCAAGTAAAAAGTCCAAAAAGAAACAGGAATGGTAAGCAAGGTATTTCTAAGGATTCTACCTATAAGTTTGTTCCTAATGCTCATAGAAAAACTTATTTTAACTGTGGTAATACTAATCATCTTGCTATTGATTACAAGAGGAGTAAGAAAATGAAAACTGCTATTCCTGAGTCTGATGTTAGGGGTAGATCAGTATTTTACAAACCATAAAATCCTTGTTTTCATTGTGGTAGTAGTTGGAATTCAATTTACACTTGTAGTTCCTATCATAAGCTGTATCATAACTATTATGAACCTTTGCCAAAATTCAATAAAACTGCTTATGTGCTTAATTCTCCTAGTTCTACTAAATCTACTTCTGATAAGACAAATCCTGACAAGGGAAAAACTGTCAGAAGTAAGTCTGAATCAAAAAGACTTAAGTTGTCCAAAATGAGGGCCCAACAAGTGTGGGTCCTTAAAAATCCTTCTAATTAATCACTCCTCTGACTGCAGGGTAACAGGAAAAATTCTCTTGTCTTGGATAGTGGATGTTCAGAACACATGATTGGAAATAAATCCCTGCTGTCAGAATTTGAGAGGAAGGCTGGCCCAGATGTATCTTATGGGGATGGAAATATAGGACACACTCTGGGATATGGCAACTTGGTAATTGGAAAGGTAGTAATAGAGAATGTAGCTCTGGTGGAGGGACTGAAGCACAATCTACTAAGCATCAGTCAAATCACTAACATAGGTTATCATATGGTATTCTATGACTCTCACTGTGAAGTTGTTCATAACAAGTCAAAGAAAGTTGTCTTGATGGGATACAGACATGGCAACATGTATGAAGCAAGACTGCATGAAAGTCTTGAGCAAGAAGCTACTTGCCTTATCTCTAAGGCATCAGTATATGAGAGTTGGAATTGGCATAAGAAGCTCTCACATCTCAAATTCAATTCAAGCAATGAACTTGACAAGAAGGAGCTAGTAAGAGGATTACCAAATATGATATACTCATTTGATGGTCTTTGTGATGCTTGCCAAAAGTCCAAGCAAAGAAGAGTATCCTTCAAAAGTATAACAAAATTTTCTATCACTGAACCATATCATATGTTACATCTGGATCTCTTTGGACCAGTGAACATAATGTCTATCAACAAGAAAAGGTACACACTTGTAATTGTTGATGATTTCACTAGATACACTTGGGTTTATTTTCTACACAGGAAGGATGAAACTCCAGAAATTCTTCTGGATCATGTAAGGAAAATTGAGAATGGATCCAACTTCAAAGTGAAAATACTGAGAAGTGATAATGGCACTGAGTTCAAGAACTCAAAAGTGGAGGAATTCTGTAAGTACAAAGGCATACAACAACAATTCTAAGCTCCTGGTACACCTCAACAAAATGGTGTTGTCGAGAGAAAGAACGGAACCCTGATTGAAGCTGGCAGGACTCTGCTTGAAGAAGCCAAACTACCCACTTACTTCTGGGCTAAAGCAATAAACACAACCTGTTATACTCAGAATATCACACTAATAAAGAGACATGGTGTTACTCATTATCAGATGCTGAAAGAAAAGAAGCCCAGTCTCAAATATCTCCATGTATTTGGATGTAAGTGCTTTGTTCTGAGAACTCATACTGATCAGCTAGGAAAATTTGAATCAAAAGCTGATGAAGGAATCTTTATTGGTTACTCACCATCAAGAGCATACAGGGTTTTCAATCTGAGAACAAATAATGTAGTTATCTCTATCAATGTATATTTTGATGATAAGAAGATTCCTAGTTTTGAAGAATACTCTCATGAAAGTTTGATCTTTGCAAATGAAAATGCACTGTTAGAATCTGCATCAAACTCTAATGGATTATCAATTACTGATGATCCAAATCCCGATACTCCTTCAGATCCTGAAGATGATCATTGTACTAATGAACCTGCACATGTTGAGGGGGAGCAACATGATGGTACAACTAATAGTACTAACACTGAAGAGTCAACTCAAGGTTCTTCTTAATCTGATCACTCAGAATCTAATGTTAATTCAACATTAGGAGAACATGAGTCAAATCCTAATTCTTCATCAGGAATTAACAACACTGATTCAGAGGGAGCCTCAAATGCATTTGACGAGGCACATGATTTAGGGGGAGCATCTAGCTCAAGAAGGACATATCCTAATGCCAGAAAATGGACCAAAGATCATACTCCTTATCTGATCATTGGAAATCCTGATGAAGGTGTGAAGACAAGGAGTGCAACTCAAAATGAATGTATGTATCACAATCTACTTTCAAAGGAAGAGCCAAAGAAAATAAAAGATGCACTTAAGGATGCAGACTGGGTTATAGCTATGCAATAAGAGTTGAATGAGTTTGAGAGAAATGAAGTATGGAAGCTGGTGTCTAGACCTAAGAACATGTCAATTGTAGGTACAAAGTGGGTCTTCAAAAATAAAACTGATTCTGATGGAACCATTGTCAAAAATAAGGAAAGGTTAGTGGCTAAAGGATATTCACAACAGGAAGGCATTGCCTATGATGAAACTTTTGCTCTCATTGCTAGGCTGGAAGCAATCAGAATTTTCTTGGCATATGTTGCACACAAGAAGTTTAAAGTTTTTCAGATGGATGGCAAGAGTGCATTTCTCAATGGAGAACTTGAAGAAGAAGTCTATGTTGAACAGCCACCAGGTTTTGTGGATCCTAAACATCCTGACTATGTTTATAGACTTGACAAAGCACTCTATGGACTAAAGCAAGAACCTAGAGCATGGTATGAGACTCTTGCTCAGTTTCTACTTGAAAGTGGATTCAAAAGAGGTACAATAAATAAAACTGTATTTTATCTGAATAAAGGTAAAGATTTGTTGTTAGTTCAAATTTATGTGGATGATATTATTTTTGGATCAACTAATCAAAAACTGTGTGATAAGTTCTCAAAGTTGATGCAATCAAGATATCAAATGAGTATGATGGGAGAGATGAGCTATTTCTTGGGATTGTAAATTAAATAGACTGATAATGGAATCTATATTAATCAGTCCAAGTACACAAAGAATCTGTTGAAAAGGTTTAATATGCAAGAAAGTGCAACTGCAACTACTCCTATGGCAACTGCTACAAAGCTGGATCCTCATGAAGGTATAGCAGTTGATGTCACAAACTACAGAGGTATGATTAGTTCTCTCTTGTACCTAACGGCTAGTAGGCCAGACATTATGTTTGCCACCTGTTTGTGTGCAAGATTTCAGGCAAATCCTAGGGAGCCACATCTTATTGCAGTCAAGAGAATCTTTAGATATCTCAAGGGAACAACATCACTTGGTCTATGGTATGCAAGAGAAGCTGATTTTGGACTGTGTGGATACTCAGATGCTGACTTTGCTGGATGCAAAATAGATAGGAAGAGTACCTCTGGAAGTTGTCAGTTTTTGGGAGGAAGATTAGTCTCATGGTTTAGTAAGAAGCAGAAATCCATTTATACTTCAACTGTTGAAGCTGAATATATTGCAGCTGGAAGCTACTGTGCTTAGCTACTATGGATGAGGAACCAACTCATGGACTATGGATTATCATTTTCTAAAATTCCTATTTATTGTGATAATCAAAGTGCTATTGCCATGACAGGAAACCCAGTGCAACACTCTCTTACTAAATATATCATTATCAAATATCACTTTATAAGAGAGCATGTCATGGAAAGGACAATTGAGCATCATTTTGTTCCTACTGATCAGCACCTCACTGATATCTTCACAAAGCCATTACCTGAAATAACATTTACAAAGCTTGTCAATGAACTTGGTATGGTTAGTTGGGACATAAAATTTCATTTTATTTTATTTGATCAAATCCTAATATAAATTGATCAAATCCTGATGATGTCCTGAATATTTTTAAAGATACGATTTTTGGAATTAATGTTGTATTTATCTATATGCATATTCAATTAAGTAATTTATTTGCTAAAGTGTGCATGTATACATATATCTTTGTCATCATTACAAATCAGCCTAGGGAGATGCATATCATTTAGATTTGTTTTTTTGGTTAAATCATTCAATTACATCTTCAGTTAATTATTAACCAAACCCTCAGTCCCTTCATATTCTCTCTCTCTCTCTCTCTCTCTCTCTCTCTCCTGGTTATTTGAATCATCATTCATCACCCAGAATAATAATATCTTCCAAACATTAAACTCCCAAATCTCCTTCATTTCTCACATTTTCTTCTCTCAAACAATGGAGAGTTTCGATAGGTTCTACAATTATGGCACGAATCTTGTAACACTCTTTAGTGCCGGGGTGCAAAGTCAATGGCATATCAACGCCATTCCAAATGACATTTGGATTCAACTTCCAGAAGTCACCAAAAATGAATTTCTGGGATTTCAGAAAGAACTTCATCTATACAACCTTTGTTAGTAAGAGAAGATCATTCGTCTTGCTATTCTCTTCGTTGCAAGAAGGAAGAAGCATAATCATCCTCTGCATGTTTCTCTTCACCATCAGCTTTGTCAGACTTCTTAGACCAAGGCTGATTGGAGTTCTTATCTACTAGAATAGGATACTTTTGTAATCTCTCATGCATGTAATCAAAATTTCATGAAATGTAATTTGTTGATCCATTAATGAAATTTATGTTTGCAATATTTAATCTTTGTTATTCAGTTGTGTGTGCATGTGATTGTTCTTGATTATAGCCTGTTAATCTCTAAATCATATACTTATTATCAAAATTTTCATGGTTATTGAGATTAAATTGTGGTATTCTAATGAGTTTGTGTTTTTGATAAATACTGATGAATCTGAATCGAGAAATCCTGAGATTGTCAAATCCTGACAGATAAGCGATTCCAAATACTGATGACAGGTTAGCATATTCTAATTTAGAATATTTTTGTTAAATAATTTATGAGTTGTTTGGTGCTGCAAATTGACTATATTACTTGATTTTTGATTAAAAGTGGATTATCTGTAGAACTAATTCGCACAGTAATTTCTTGAAAAAACTGTGCGTATTCTGTTGCTAATTCCGCACTTTCCTCTACTTTTAAATCCTATAACTCAGTAATTGCCATATGTCAGAAGTCTAATTAACTAAGCTTCCTTCTTCGTGTGTGTGTTAAATAAAATTCAGCTTTGTAAACCTATATACACACAAGAACTTCATGACACAAATCATCATACACACAACCTCACTATCCACATCACACCCATATCCATACCCAATTCCTACACACATCATGTCATCTTCTGAAGTTTCACCCTTCTTCATCCAAACCACTATCATTCATGGAAACACCTTTGGCACCAATAATTATTTGGCTCTGCTTACACATCAGCAGTTTCCAAAAAAATTCCATGATATTCAGGATTTCTTACTCCAATGTCCAATTGGGTATGCTCTCACAAATCCTACCAAGGTGTCATACAGAGCTATAATGCAGGTATGGAATACAACTTTGGTTAATGAAACAAACACTGCTTTCTATTTTGAATATAAGGGACGCAGGTAAGAGGTTGATGCTGATGTCCTTGTTCAAGCCTTGAGATTGCCTGCTTGTGATGGTGCTCTTGATAACTATGCCACTGAGCATCTGTTTGATATGCTAAGAACCCTGAGCTATAAAGGTGAAATCACAACCATTAGAAAACTGACAGGAACAAAATAAAAGAGAGAGTGGAATTTCTTCTTTGACTGCATAAGCAGGTGCTTCTTGAATAAAACAATAAATTTTGATGCTCTTCCATCTACTTCTCTGAAAATTGGGTACTTGCTTCTTTACTCTGGTAACTTTGACTATGGTAATACTATCCTTCCATTCATAATTGCTAGGAGAGCAGATGCATCAGCAGTTACAGGGTGACTAGATTTCTTCAATTGATTTTCAATTTTCTATGCCCTAATGCTAAATCTGATAATGATGAATTGCTCCATATGTTTCAAATCTCTGAAAAAGCTATCACTGATCACATTAAAAGGGATGAAAAGAACAATTTTTTAGGACCTCCTTTCCTGCCTAGGGAGGTCAGGCAATTTCTATTGAGAAATAGACCTACTCCTTCACAAGTGCCTGCAAATCCTGATGCTAGCACCTCTGTAACAGTTCCTGATGCTGTGGAACAAGACACTACCCATCTTATTTCTAACCCAAGCACTGTTCCTCCTAAACAGCACTCTCATCCAACTCCTAAATTAGCCTCCTCTGGTGTCTCCCAAAAGGCATCAGTTGTAACAAAGAAAAGGCTAGTTAAGAAATCTGTTAATTCTGAACAAAAAACTTTACAGGCCTTACTAAGTGAGAGTGAGAAGAAAGAAGAATATTTCCCATTCATGAAAAGAAGACTGATCATGCAAGATGATTTTAACTCCTATGATCAGATGCCCATTGGGTCTAGGTTAAAGATCAAGAAATCAATAGTTGCAAATCCTGATGACTCTGTTGACATTACTGGTACCAAGGAGCCAACTACTGATGCTAGTGTTCTGCTCAAAAAGTTTCCAGTGATCAAAGAAACTGATGTGACCAAGACAGTTGAAAAGAGCAGCTTGAAAAGAAAAGGTAGAGAAGTAGTTGGGTACATCAGAAAGAAGAACAAGGCTCAGTCCTCTGCTATGGATGTCAGTCCATAAAAACCTAAGTCTCAAAGGGATTTAGAAACTGAGACACTTCCAGTCACACAAGAACCATCTTCTCAAAGGGAAGATGTAGACCAAGAGGCTGAACAAATCATTGTTGACTTTGCTCAAGGTGACCTTCTTGCTGATTCCGAGCAACTATTGAAGGAAAATAAGGCTCATCAAGATGTATTGTCAAAGGTGGATGCAGTTATTAATGATCCTATTTTTTAGGAGAGTACACAAGAACCTTCACCAACTCTTACTGAAGCAACTCATATTCCCCAGGCCCCACAAGAACCATCAGTTCAAAGTACTGATGATGGCCTATCTCATCCTCCTGACAAGTCAACTCCTGATGCTACATCAAATCCTGATATTGTTCAACCCTCCACTGCAACAGCTACTACTAATGATTCCTTGCTACTGGCTAGTTTGCTAAAGCATCCTGATGTGTTGTTTGTTCCTCCATTATCATCACTTCCACTTGAGAACTCACCTTCAGGTATTGCTTATTCTCTTACATTGTTCCTCATATTTGTATGATTATAAATAGTCTTTTGTTTGAGGTTACCTCTATTTATATGACAAGCATACTACTTCTCTCAGCCATCTCTTATTTCTTTAAAAAATGTGTGACTGTGCTTTTCTGTGAGACCGTGTGAAAATATTCTGAGAGAAAATAAAATTTTTGAGAGGCAGTCTCCTGTACTGGAAAAAGGAGAGGTAGCTTTGAGAAAAGAATTTTATAAGTATTTCTTTACTTATAAACTTTCTTCTGTGAGAAAAATAGTACTCTCAAAAGTAATATATTATGTGAGAAGTGATGAGATCAATTGAAAAGAATTGAGAGATTTAGGTGTTACCTTGTTTATGTTTCAGGATCTCATCAGGAACAGACACCTATTGCTAAGGATCCTTCTAAAGGCAAAGCAATTCTGCCTAGCTCTGCAAATTCTTCTGAGGGTCTGTCTAGTTCTGATTCTGATGATGATAGTGATAATGTTGATTCTGACACAGCTCAACTTAAGACCGCTATTGATGCATCTAAGAAGTCTAATGTTGGTTCTTCTTCGCATTTCAATGTAAATCCTTCTTATTACAATGTTGATGCTGAGTACTTTCGAAAGACTGAATGGGATTTTACATGGAGAGATGCCCATACTTCTATCTCATCTGATGTTGTTATGCAACATGTTCACAGGGCCTATGATGAAATTCAAAATCCTAATTTGAAATTGCATCTTAAGGCCTCTACTATATTTGTGAAAGGAATTCATTCTGAACTTACCGATATGAAGAAATCTCATGCTAGTTTAAAGAACAAGATTGATGCATTCATGATTAATCCACTTTCTTCAGTTGAACTCATAAGTGTGAAAAATGTCGTTAAAGTTATGGTTCAATCTCAACAAAGCATGGATTCTCGATTTTCTTCCTTGAAAGATAAAGTATCTTCTATGGTTGATAAACTGGATGTTATGTTTTCTCTTCTTTCAAATACTGATGCCAAAAATGGGGAAAAGATAGTTGTCACAAAATATACACCTGACTCTATTCAGTTGAAGGATAAAGATACTGATGGTGATAAAAATCCGGTTGCCGATGTTCCAATTGTTCCTACTGCTCAACAACCTCAACATTCTAGAAGATCTGTTTCTTCAGGACAAGGAAAGTCTACTAGTGATCATGAAGCCAAGCACAAGGCTACTGATGATGCTCCTGAGACTGGTGATGTTACAATCTCTAACTTAGCAGATGCTAAGGGGTTATTCTTTCCTTACAGACACAAGGAAACAGGAGAAGAGATTGTTATGTACTACAAAGATAAAAATTTTGAGCAAAAGAATTGCTAGGAGTGCTTTTGGAATGATAACTGAAGAATTTCCTGATTTAACAACTGAAGAAGCAGTTATGCAACAGAATGAGTTAATGGCCCAAATTGAGATTGAAGTCAAAACCTCTAAAGGAAGAGGAAAAAGAGGTGGAAGATCTACAAGGGTTAGAGGAAGAGGAGGAAGAGGAAAGACTTCTGAACCAAGTCAAATGGTTAAAATTGATTCTACATTCTTGAATGTCTTATCTAAAGAAGGTTATGTTCCTGTTCAAGGACATGAATTAACAGAAGAAGTTAAGAAGACTGAAGAGATGATTGTTCGAAGAAAGAAAAGATCAACCACTGACATTTCTCAAGTTGATATAACTAATGCAAATGTAACTCTTGAGGCAGACACAAATCCTGAGGATAAAACAAATCCTGATACTAAAAATCTGATAGCTGATTTTGATATTGATGAAAAGGTGGTCAAAGCATTAGATCTGTTGGTTCTTACTACAGTAGTAGATTCTTATAATTCAGAGGTTGATGACAAGAAAGAATTGACATAATGAAAGCTGATTAAGCATGTGATGATTATGTGCATAGAATTCTAAATTCAGAGAGAAAGCAATGGCGTAAAGAAAAAGGGAAGATTTATGATCTACCTAAAAGTTATGCTCCTATCATAAAATAGGATAGAAGATGGAATGATGTTGGTTAATTCAATTATCCTAAAGGGTTCAAACATATTAAATATGTGTCTGCAGGACTAGAAGATTCTGGTTCAGAATAGAAAGATGTTGACAAGTCCATCAAGAAACCTTCTTGGGTGAAGCATAATGAAAGGCTGAAGCTTGTCAAAATTGGAACCAGAGGATGTATTGGTCATTCTGGAATGGAAATTATGAGATCTGATTTAATGGACATAAATATTCTGACTGACAATATTGGTAAAAGAGTTACTTCTTCACATCTTGAAAAAGTTGAAGCCATGAAGATTGTATATAGGAAGATAAATTTTGATAATGTCAGAGAGGAGATTCTGTACTTTTTGAGAGATGGTAAAGTAAATAGTTTTACCTTACAGTAACTCTTGATGAAGACTGTGACAGAGTTAAAATACATTCACTATCTTCTTAGAGTTGAGAATAATATCACCAGAAACTGGTAATCTATGATACTTAAAATTATCAAAAGAAGAGTCATGAACAAAGAAGATAAAAACAATGGTGATTATGTTCCTATTTACAAAACTTATACTGGTCAAGAAATGAAGATAAAAAAGGGAGTTGCAGTTCTAAAAGTTTTTCTCAACAATCCTCAGTTATCTTTCAGTCCTGATCATGAAGATGTCAATTTGAGATTTATACTGATTGGTGATCTGGTATTGAATAAAAGCTCAATTTCTAAACTGAGATCAACTATTTATCAGCTTGGAGATGATATTGAAGAGAAGAAAGAGTTGAAGAAAAAGCTTGTTCAAGTCCTACAAGACAAGGAGGAAGAAAGGTTGAATAACTTTCTGGAAACAACTATAAGTTATCTTAGGATAATAAAGTAAGCTTAACTCCTTGTACATTTTGTAATTGGTTTTGGCATCATTGAGAATGGAATTTGTGCTTCATTATATAAATTATAAATTGGGGGACATTGTTACGTGCTGATTCTCAATGATCAGAAGAAGCTTAGGATCTGACTGCGTTTTAGATGTCATCAGTATTTGATGTGTCATCAGGATTTGATGCATCATCACTATTTGCATGTCATCAGCATCTGAAGGCAGTCTGTTATAAAGATTGATTATGTTCCTTATTTAGAGGGATGGATATTTGTAACGTTCTGAGTGATAGAACTTTATGTATTCAGTTAAAGATATGTATCATTTCTGTTAGTAATTGATAATGCATATCTTAGATCAATTTGTAGCAGCTGTGTATTATATAAGTACAATTTAGATCATCACATGGTGATTAAATTGAGTATCATACGACCTAGAAGCTCTCAAGAACATCAGTATTTCTTGAGAGAGTTTGTAACAGTTTTTATCAGAAATATAAAGAACTATTATATTTTATACTTGTTCGAAACATCTATAATTGTATCCAACCCCCCTTAAACAATTATATTCTTACTGGGTAACAAGGGGATAATTAGGGCACCCTTTTTAGATCTTCTTTTGGGAAAGTAAATGTTGGTAGCCCCAAAACCATCGAATTATATATGGAGGAACATGCCATTTATGATGAATTAAACAAAGATAACGGCCAAACTCACAGCTAGTTTCTCCTCGAGGAGTTTTCTCTAAAGCACGGTTTGGGCTCTCCACTATTAGTCTCGATGGTAAATTTCTTTCTTTTCTGGAATTATGACACTTTCCTTGCGTGCTTATATTTATTGTATTTTCCTTGTTTTTTTACAGCGGCCAAATGGATTAATGAGGAGAATCGCCTTCTTAATGACGAGACTTTCAAGATAAAAAAGGTTCATTTAGCTGCAAATTAGCATGCGCACACCCCTCCTCCGGGTTTTTAGAGGATGCATGAGGGTTCGGGATCTTACTTGGAGGCTTTTGCTCATGCAATAAAAACTTCGGAGAATTCAGCCTGCCTGGGGCTTAAGAAAACAGGATACAGTGGTAGGATTGATTAAGCATTTTTTCGACCAGTCATCTCAGTTTATCACTGCTCCTGACTTCTAGGATATCGTGGTCGGTTCCGACCTATCTCGTGTTGATCTCATCGGCTTCCAATCCCTTATTTCTTTAAGTATCCCTTTTTTTATTCCTTCATAATATATTCTCTTTAATCAAAATTGATATTAATCTTTTGCTTTCAGGCTTACACCTATTTTCAGGGTGCTCTTCAACACGCTAAATCATGGAAGAAGTCGTCTGAGAAACATGAAAAAGAGAGGGAAAAGAGCAAAGTGAAGAGGCTAGAGGAGAAGCTGAAGGCCAAGGATGAAGCGATAGCTTCGGCTCATGCTGACTTGGTCTAGTATAAGGCCAAGAAAGTGAAGTTGATCAATGACTACATGGGCTCCTGGGAATTTTCAGACCTCATAACCAAGCACGACGAGACCCTCTACCCTGCACATTTCTCCATTGGGTGGAATACTACTATCAAAGCTGTTAAGGAAAACTTTTCTAAGATCGAGCCTGTGGACTTCAAGAGTTCCGAGGGTCCCGTCTACTTGAGGAAACTCTTGGATGGGGTTAGTGACAAGGATTCCGAGAATGAGGAGGACGTTGGTGAGGAGGAGGCCGATGAGAGGGTTGAGCAGGATCGACGCATTTTTTATCTTAACTCAACTCCTCTGAAGGCTCCAACTCAGGAATCTGATTCTGATTCTACATCTGATTCTTCTGCTTCAGAGAGAGAGAGGGAGAGAGAGAGAGAAAGAGAGAGAGAGAGAGAGAGAGAGAGAGAGAGAGAGAGAGAGAGCGGGGATGGTGAGGATGAGTCGGGGAAGAAGATAAATGGGATGAATGTTGATCAGCCTCCTCAGGACGACTAGCTTTCTCTTGCCTTCTTTAGCTTTTGTATTTATTATATTTTTAACAAACTTTAGTCCTTCGGGATCTGATTATGTATGAACTGATACCTCTCAGGGTTTTGCTTCCATTTTATTTCATTCTTTTTTTCTTATTTTTCGTATTTAAGCACTACGTGTATATTCATGATAACGGAAAAATGTGAAAATGTAACTTTGTATATCGAAAACCTTGAAATTTTTTGGGTCCACCCCTTACAAAAGATTTTAATAAACTGTAATATAAAATCCTACCAAACTAGAGTTATAATCCTAAGGATCCATAGGCTCATGGTTTCAATAAATTTATTCATAACTGATCCTATCAGATAGTTTCTTCCTCAAGGGAGTTAGATGTATTATATCTTGAGGATTGAAGCATGCCAAGAGCAGGGTATTTCTTCACCATCCAATGTCTCCAACCTATAAGATCCTAGCCTTTTTACCTCCTTTATACGATATGGCCCTTTCCAGTTGGCAGATAACTTTCCTTTCGGCCATATACCTGAAGCCTCTATTTTTCTCAAGAGAAAATCCCCTTCATGATAGAATCTCTCCTTAACTTGCAAGTTGTAGTAGAATGACGCTTTTTTATGATATTTGACGATCTTGGCATGCGCTTTATCCCGCACTTCGTCTATCAAATCCAAGGCTAGCCTCCGCCCTCCTCATTTTCTTTAACATTATCTTTGAATATAAATGTGATATCTAAACAGAGACAACTGTTGCATCTCCATAGGCCAACATGAAAGATGTTGCTCATGTGGTTACCCTACATGTGCTTCTACATGCCCAAAGTATCGGGAGTATCTCATCTACCCAATTACTTCTGGACTTCTCAATCCTATTCTTTAATCCATCAGGATAATTTAATTTGCCACTTCGACTTACCCGTTGGCTTGAGGATGGGCAAGAGAGGTGAATCGTAACTCAATCTCATTTTCCTCACAATACTTCTTGAATTCCTTTTATTAAACTGTGTTCCATTATCAATTACCAAGATACTAGGGATCCTATTTCTGCATATTATATTCTTCCATAGGAAGTAGGCAACTTATTTGGTTATGATTTTAGCCAAAGGCTTGGCTTCGATCCATTTAGTGAAGTAATCAGTTACCACAATCAGAAACTTTCTTTATGTAGTGCCATTGGGAAAGGCCCAAGAATATCCATCCCCACATAGCAAAAGGGATGGGAGAGTTTATAGAGGTTAGCATCTCAGGTGGCTATCTAACAACCGGTGCATATTTTTTACAACGATCACACTTCTTCACATAGTCTTTGGCATCTGCCATCATCTCTGGCCAATAAAAGCTTAAACGGGTGGTCTTATGAGCTAAAGCTCTGCCCCCAAGTATTGACCGTAAATACCTTCGTGTACCTCTTCAAGGGCTAACTGTGCCTCATCAGGCCTGAGACACCTAAGGTAGGGGATCAGAAATGATCTTTTGTATAAAATTCCATCAATTAATGAGTAACTTAAAGCTCATACAGTCGTTCTACATGCTTCCATTACATCATTCGGGAGCCATCTAATTTGAAGGTGGGCCTTAATGCTATCCACGATCCTCCAAGCCCAATGGGGGCGACTAACTTCACATCAATGCTTCGTGTCTTCAGAACAAGAAAGTACATGCTTCCATAACTTTCTTCCACTTTTGAAGAGGTAAACTTAGGTAATGCATCTGCCTTAGAGTTTTCTTCCCTCGGGATATACTCTACATGGTATTCATCAAATTGAGTCATCATTGCTCTCACTAGTCGCACATACTTGGCCATAGTTTCATCTCTTGCCTCAAATTCTCCATTAACCTAGGATACCACAAGCTTTCAGTCTTCACAGACCTTCAAATTTCTAACCCTCAAGGTTCCGGCTAGGCCAAGTCCTGTTATCAAGGCTTCATATTATTCCTCATTATTTGTAGTAGGAAAATCCAACTTTATGGCATACTCAATCAGGAAACCATCGGGGCTCTGTAAGACCAACCCAGCTCCACTCGAGTTTATTTTTGATGCCCCATCAAAATAGAGCACCCAAAATTCCTTGTCCTCGGATTTCTTTTCGTCCATGCCCTATTGGGGTATATCTTCCTGCCCATGACTTCTTGATTGTCAATGGTACATTCAATCATGAAGTCAGCCAATGTCTAAGCTTTTACTCCTATCCTAGGCTTATACTTGATATAAAACTCCCCAAGCTCTATGGCCCATTTAATTAGCCTTTCACTGGCTTTAGGACTATGAATGATGTTTCTCAGAGGTTGATTTGTCAATACTTCAATTTTATGTGCTTGGAAATAAAGACACAACTTCCTTGGGGCCATAATCAGAGCTAAATAAAAAATTTCTATGGTTAAATAGTTCAACTCAGCTCCATGTAGGATCTTGCTAACATAGTAGATAGGTTTCTGAATTTTGGCATCCACCTTCACCAACACAACACACAAGATATTTTCGGAAACATCCAAATACAAGTAAAAAGTTTCATTCAAGACTAGTTTGCCCAATAACGGGGCTTGGGCTATATTACTTTTCAGTTCTTTGAATGCCATCTGACTTTTATCGGTCCAAGAAAAGTCTTTCACTTTCTTCAAATCCTTAAAGAATGGCAGACATTTGTCTCCAGGATTTGAGATAAACATTTTCAAAGCAGTAATTCTTCCTGTAAGTTTTTGAATGTCCTTCATGGACCTTGGGGGTTTCGTGTCCAAGATAGCCATTATTTAATTAGGATTGGCCTCAATTCCTCTTTTGGGGACCATCAATCCTAAGAACTTACCGGATCCTACACCAAAAGCACACTTGGCGGGATTTAACAACATCTTGTAATATCTCAAGACCTCAAATGCTTCCCTTAAATGGGCTATATGATTTGCCTTTTCATGGCTCTTGACTAACATGTCATCTACATAGACTTCCATGGTCTTCCCAATAAGATCCTTAAAAATCTTATTTACTAATCTCTAGTAGGTGGCTCCTGCATTCTTGAGACCGAATGTCATAACAAGATAACAAAAAATACCAAAGTCAGTCATGAATGATACCTTTGGGATGTCATTCTTAGGCATCTTGATCTTATTATAGCCATTGAATCCATCCATGAAACTCGGCATCTCGTTCTTAGCAGTGGCATCTATCAAAGTGTCTATCCTTGGCAGGGAAAACAGTCAGTCGGGCATGCATCATTCAGATCAGTGAAATCAATACATATTCTCCACTTTCCATTAGCTTTCTTCACCATTACAAGGTTTGCCAACCATTCCGGGAACTGTATCTCCTTAATCAAGCCAGCTTCTAAGAGCTTTTCTACTTGTTGCTTTATGGAATCTTGCCTCTCAGGGTCAAAGCTTCTCTTCTTTTCTTTCACGGTCTTCCTATTAGGATCTACATTCAGCTTGTGAGTTCTCAATTCTGTATTGATGCCTAGTATATCAGCTCCCGACCATGCAAAAACATCATTATTTTCCTGCAAAAATTTTATTAACTTCTATTTGAGGGGTTCCTCCAATGATGCTCCAATAAAAGTTGTCTTTTTAGTATCTTTAGGAGCCAAAGGAATCAGGATTAAATCCTCCATTGGCTTTCCTCGTTTCTCATCATTCTCGCGAATTTCCATGTCTTCAATGGGCAGAACTTGCCCCCAACTCCATCTGCCCTCAATGAGGCTACATAATAGGTTATTTCCATCTTTTGATCTCCTCATCCCTAGTTGGAAATTTGATTACAGAATGGTAGGATGACGAGACTGTGTTCTGCAAGACATGCCTATACAATAACAAGACTAAGTCAAATTAACAGCCCTAAGATTTAGTTGGTTGATAATTAACTTTGTATTTTATATTGTATTAATTGAGTCTGTAAAATGGTTAGAAGATTAGACTGGAGAATTTTTTTTGTAAACAGTTCAAGCCTAAGGAATAAACTCTGGAAGAAGATCAAGATAAATCATGCCTCAGAGAAATGATATAGAAGCTTGGAGTTGAATAAATATGTTTTATGAAAAATGTTATAAGTCAAGATATCGACAAGTCACAAATCAGGTAATATAGAAAAGTTATTCGAGAACTCTAGAATTACTTATCAAGAAGTCTAAAATGGCTTATAGAGAAGTCTCAGAGATATCGACAAGTCAAATTGAAGATGTGAAGATTGGAGATATCGACAAGTCAAATTATCATTAGAGATCTCAGAGATATTGACAAGTCAAAATGTATATAGAGATCTCTGAGATATCGACAAGTCAATTCTACATGTAGAGATCTCAGACATATCAGCATACAAATATTAAGAGACCTCGACAAGTCAAATATACCTATAGAGAACTCTGAGATCTCGATACATCATTATAATTATCGAGATGTCACTTCTCTATAGAACAAACTGGAGATCTTGACATGCCTCTCAAATATAGAATGCAAACAAATGAAGATTCAAGATTACCAGTCAATAAATGACCTATATACTATATTAAAAAGTCTACTAAGTAGCTGGGGAGAATACAACAGATTTGCTAAGCTAGAAATGGAAATAGAAAAATGTTGCTTTAGAAAAGAGTTTAGTACATTTTAGTGCAAGTTTTGTAAACCCGTGTTGCTAGTCTATAAAGCATGCACTAGTCCTTAGTTTAGAAGTAACAAACAGATTCATAGTTCTTGTATTCTCTCAAGATAGAAGCTGAGTTCTTTACTTACAACGAACCCAGGATTTTTAGCAAGACCTAACTTAATTTTAATACAAAATTAACTGAGTTTTGAAATATTGTGTTTACTGTTCTATTTCTGCTAACATAATATAACTGCTTTTCTTATCTGCTTTGTTCACACAACCAAATAAACTGAAAAAGGCTTAAAAATATCCAAAACACATTCACCCCCTGTGTTGCACTTATTATCTAATAAGTGGTATCATAGCAAAATCTGAAAGAAATCAGATAAAGATCTTGGAAGTATGAGTGCACAAAAGATAAGCAGTATCAAGATACCAGCCTTTGACAAAATCAACTATACACTTTGGAAAAAGAAAATGATGTTGTTCATTAGGATGGCAAATTCATTATATATCCAGATTCTGAAGAATTGCCCTTTTACTTCTATGGAAAGGGTTGATGAATCTACTGATGGAGATATGGTTATCCCAGCTCATTTTGCTCCTAAAGACCCTTCAAAATACACTAAAATTGAAAAGAAAAAAGTCTCTCTGGATAGTGACCTACAAATAATTCTGATAGAGTCACTTGACAATGTCATGTACAACAATATTCTCAATTGTGACACATCCAAATAGATCTGGGAGAAGATTGATATTCTGTGTGAGGTTACAGAGGAAGTTAGATCAAATTAAAGAAGGATACTTGTGTCTCAATATGAGGGATTTATGGCAAATCCCAAAGAAGGAAATACTGAAGTTTTTGAAAGGTTTAACAAATTTATAAATGACTTGCAGCTTCATGATAAATATTATGAAGCTGAGGAGGTTAACCTAAAGTTCTTGCTAGCTCTTCCTGACCACCTTGAACAGAAAAAATCAGTTATTAGAGAAGGAAGAGATTTGAGCAGAATAACTCTGGAAGTTTTTTATGGGATCTTGAAAACTTATGAACTTGAAATGTTACAAATAAAGTCATTAAAGGCAAACCAGGGACATGTCGTTGATGGTTCCAGTGCCTTAGTTGTTAATGACAGTGAAACAAGTGAAGATGAACAAGATGCTCAAGTTCCAGTTATTCAAGCTGTAGAGCAGAAGAACAAAGGACCTCAAAAGCAAGTTATTTTGGAGCTGGATGAAGATGAATTTTATACCTTGGATGAGCTAGATGAAATGGACCGATCCATGGCTTACTTGGCTCAAAAATTCTCAAACATTAGAGTCAAGAAGCCTAAATTCTTCAAGAATAAGGGACAGTCTTCTAACAGCAACAGCTGGAAGCCAAAGACTCGGTATAACTCAGCTAGAAAAGGTGGCTACAAGACTGGATCTGTTGACAGATCAAAGATAAGGTGCTTCAATTGTGATGAATTGGGTCACTTTGCTACTGAGTGCAGGAAGCCTAAGAAAGTGAAGAAGGATAAAGCCTATCTGAAGTTGGAGGCAAAGTATGAAGCTCTCTTGAAGAAACAACAGGGAAAATTTTACATTGTAGAAGGAAAAGGTTAGGATGATACTGATGATGAAAATGAGAATGAGGAGTTTGGAAACTATGTACTAATGACTCTTGAGCAAGGAGAATCATCATCATCAAAATCTGAGGTACCAACTTTTACTACTATTGATTTAAATACAAGTCAATACAAAGAGACTGTTGAAAAGATGAGCATAGAGATGTTCAACATCCATACTAGCATGATGGAAGCTACTGAGGAGTTTAGTAGGCTGTCAAAAGCTAATGAGAAGCTTTAAATTGAAAAGCAAGATTTGGAACTGCAGCTTGTTGTGCTTGAAACTGTCAAGCAGGGAAATGAATATTTAAAGAACAAACTGAAGTGTGCTAATGAAATAAAAGTTGTGTTGAGGGAAAAGATAGAGAAGAATGAAGTGAAGTTAAAGTTTTTTCATAATACTTCTCAGTTAGTTGGTCAGTTCCATGAGAAGAACAAGCCATATGCTAATATAGTCATTGGCCTTGATTATGATGCCTTGAATATCAACAAGAAAATTGAAGGTGACAGAGGCAAAATAATTGCAAATAAAGATGTCCCAGTTATGCTGAGAAAAGTTGAGTCACCTTTGTTCAAGGCATGTGAGGTTAATTTCAGTGAGAATGAGCTGGTAATTAAGCAAAAGTTTGCATATGAGAATGTTGAAAAGAAAAATGATGAAAACACGCATGTTGCTGAAATGAATAAGAAACCCATGGTCAATCAAGATTCTAAGACACCTGTCAAGGAAATTCAAACTGAGAATGCAGGAAAGAAAAAGAGGAACAGGATGCTCCCAGGAAACAATGTCAATAGTGTGGCTCTGTGAATCATCACCTTTGTAAAAAGGTTGTTAGTAAGCCAGGAGTGGGAGCATGCAAGTATAATGAAGCAAAGGATGAAGATCTGTACTCATTCTGTGACAAGTTTGATTGCATTCCTTGCAACATGAAAGTAATGACAAGTTGCCATGAGCTGAGAGTAGACCTCAAAGAAGTTAACATTTGATCTGCAGCTAAAAAGGAACATGCAAATCAATCAATGAACATTGTTCTTTCTGATTCATCAAATTCTACTTCTATTAAATCTGTTGACAAGAATAAAGTACTCAACACTACTTGGGTAGCTAAACACACTTAATCCTTATTGTGTGCAGTACAAAAAGAAGAGAGTCATATGGATCATAGAAAGTAAATGCTCAAGATATATGACAGGTGATAAGGCCCTGCTATCACAACTTGAGGAGATGGTTGGCCCATTAGTGAATTTTGAAGACAACGACAAAAGATTCACAATGGGATATGGCAATTTAGTTTCTGGAAATATTGTCATTGAAGATGTAGCACTAGTGGTTGGTTTAAAAGTAAATCTCTTGAGTGTCAGTCAATTCACAGGTAGAGGATTCAATGTTTCATTTGACAAAGGAGCTTGTTCAATAATCAGCAAAAAGAATGGTGAAATTGCTTTGAAAGGAGCAAGAAAAGGAAGCTTGTTTGTTGCATATTTATAATCAGCAAATAAGGATGGAATATGCTGCTTCTACACCAAGGCATCTGTTGAGCAAAGCAAGCAATGGCATAAAAAGCTCTCTCACCTGAATTACAAGGCAATCAATACCCTAGTGAAAAAGGAGTTAGTGAGAGACATGCTAAACTTGGAGTTTACGCAAAATGAAGTTTGTGAGGCTTGTCAAAAAGGCAAATGAAGAGATCAAGTCACGAGAGCAAAACTGTGAATTCTATAAGTGCACCTTTGTAACTCATTCACATGGACCTGTTTGGATCAGTTAATGTCTTATCTATTTTAAAAAGAAATATGCACTTATGATGGTAGATTACTACTCAAGGTACACATGGGTAGAGTTTATGCATTCTAAAGATGAAACTCCACACATCATAATTAAACACATCAAAAAAATTGAAAAGCAGGCTAAAGATCAGAACTGTGTAAAAAGATTGAGGAGTGACAATGGCACAGAATTCAAGAATACAATTCTGCATGAATTTTGTGAAGACAAGGGCATTGTTCAAGAGTTCTCAGCTGCAAGAACACCTCAGCAAAATGGGGTAGTTCAGAGAAAGAATAGAACACTAGTAGAAGCTGCTAGAATAATGCTGCAAGATGCCAAGTTGTCAACAAGTTTTTGGGAAGAAGCTATCAACATTGCATGTTACACTCAAAACATATATCTCATCAACAAGAATCTTGGCAAAGAGAAAGCCTACTGTAAAACATCTGCATGTGTTTGAAAGCAAGTGTTTTGTGTTAAAAGATAACTCTAAATATGTGGGAAAATTTGACTCTAAAGTTTTTGAAGCAATTTTTTTGGGATATTCATTAGAAAGAACTGCATACAAAGTTTATGTGCTTGAACAAAATAAAATTATGGAAAGCACAGATGTGACTTTTGGTGATGAAAAGTGTCCAGGTTTGGAGTGCCTTGATGAAAGTGAAGCTGAAGCCCTTATGTTTGAGAATTTGAACATTGATAGTGATTCTAAAGATGAAGCTAAAATCAACACAAGCAACAGAATGAATGAAGAGTCAACTGAGCAAGTAAATCATGATAATGGAAGCTCATCTCAAGCACCTGAATTTGAGAGCACAAATTCAGGGAGAGAAAGAGGAGAAAGTTCTGCAAGTCATGCCAATGGTGAAGAAAATACAGAAAAATCAAGTCAACCAAATCATACCAGAAAGTGGGATAAGAATCACACTAGAAATGCAATTATTGGTAATCCAAATGCTGGTGTGAGGACTAGGAGTGCAACTACTAATGAATGTCTACATGCATGCTTTCTTTCACAGATTGAGCCCAAGAAAACTGAGAAAGCTCTACTTAATCCTGATTAGGTATCTGTTATGCAAGAAGAGATAAATCATTTTGAAAGAAAAAATGTTTGGAAGTTAGTTCTTGCACCAAAGAACAAAAGTATAATTAGAACAAAGTGGGTGTACCTGAACAAGATGGATAAAAATGGAATTGCGATAAGAAATAAAGAAAGGTTGGTTGTAAAAGGCTACTCACAGGAGGAAGGAATTGATTATGATGAAACTTTTGCTCCAGTTGCAAGACTTGAAGTAATAAGGATCTTTCTTGCATTTGGTGCACACTCAAACTTTAAAGTGTATCAAATGGATGTAAAGAGTGCATTCCTTAATGGTGAGTTGGAAGAAGTTTATGTACAACAGCCACCTAGCTTTGAAGATCCAGAATTTCCATACTTTGTATACAAACTACTCAAGGCTCTATATGGATTAAAGCAAGCACCTAGAGTTTGGTATGACACACTGTCAGAATTTTTGTTTAAACATGGATTCACTAGAGGGACAATTGACAAGACTCTCTTTTACAAGCAGCATGGTGGTGATATGATCCTAATACAGATCTATGTGGATGATATCTTTTTTGGTTCTACTAATGAAAATCTATGTCAAAGATTCTCAAAACACATGCAGAATGAATGAATGAGTATGATGGGACAATTAAGTTACTTTCTTGGACTTCAAGTCAGTCAAAGAAATGATGGTATTTTTATCAGCCAAACCAAGTATGTTAAAAATTTATTAAAGAAATTTAGAATGGTTGATTGTTTACCTGCATCAACGCCTATGTCTACAGCTACAAAGTTAGATGAAGATAAGAAAGGGAAAAATATAGACATTTCAGGGTATAGAGGAATAATTGGATTTTTGTTATATTTGACTGCTAGTAGACCAGGCATTATGTTTGCAACATGTATGTGTACAAGATTTCAAGCCAATCCAAAGGAATCGCATTTGATGGCTGTTAAAAGAATTTTCAGATACTTGAAGGGGACACCAAATTTGGGATTAAGGTATCCTAAGGGAAAAGGATTTGAAGCTGTTGGATACACAGATGCAGATTTTACTGGATGCAGGGTTGACATGAAGAGTACTAGTGGAAGCTGTCAATTTCTTGGACAAAGACTTGTATCCTGGTATAGCAAAAAATAACAATTTGTGTCAACTTCCACGGCTGAGGCTGAATACAAAGCTGCTGGAAGTTGTTGTGCCCAAGTGCTTTGGATTAGAAATCAGCTAATGGACTATGGCCTAGTGTTACACAAAATCCCAATTATGTGTGACAATACTAGTGCTAATTCTATTGTTGCTAATCCAGTTAATCATTCTATAATAAAGAACATTGATGTAAGGTACCATTTTATTAAAGAACATGCTGTAAATGATACTATTGAGCTTATTTTTGTTCCAACGGCAAAATAATTAGCTGACATTTTCACTAAACCTTTGGATGAAGAAAACTTCACTAGACTTGTTAGTGAAATTGGAATGGTAAATTCTTCATCCTAAAGGAAAGAACTCAACTAATATGTTGCAGCAGATTAATTTTTAGTAAATCAAAATTAATTTGATTTAATTGGAAATTAACTGAAATATGAGTTATAAATATTTTAAAATTCTCTGTATATTTATTTTTCAAAATTCAAAATTTAGTTAGGAGTTTTTTAAATTTTAAGGAAACTGCTTAACTTTTAATTTACATTTTCAGTATGTAAAATTAGCATAAGGCAGAATCAAAAGCAAACAACAGTATATAGAAAACTGAGTTCTCGATAGGTCTTTCTCTAGACTTCTCGAATGACTTCTCGACAAGCTTCATTTGATATCTCGATAAGTCATTGTAGAGATCTCGATAAGTCACTTTAAGACTTCTCGATAGAGTTCTCTACAAGTATTATTCTTAGACTTCTCGATAACTCAGAACTGAAATAATTTAAATCAAAAAATTATTTCGGTAAAATAATTTTGATATAAAATCATTCTAATTTTATTTTGATTTACTCATATAAAAATTGGAAAATTCAGTTCATTCAGGACAAACTGGGTATTTATTTGACATCTTGATAAGTCGTTATCTAGTTCTTGATAAGAGTCATAAAAGTGACATATCGATGTATATCTATTCCTACACGTGACTTCTCGATAAGCAAATCCCAACATTTATTTCTACTTCTCGATAAGTCACTTACCTTTTTCTATAAATACCCAGACATCTCGACATAACCCCTCTTTACGCCTTCGAGATCTCAAAGTGACCTGATTTTCATAAATCCAAACCATTTTCTCGATAAGCAGGTGCTCTAACTGTAATCTAATTATGTATTTGGATGTTCTCAGTGATTTCTGGAACACATCTGTGATGAGGATAGTAGTGCATGAGAGAACCAAGCCATTTCCATGGTGGTTAACTGCTCCATTCAAGGCCAACAGGTGGAGTTTTCTGAGAATGATGTCAATTTGGCTTTGGGCATCCCTATTGACAACATGGTGGACGTCTTAACTCAAGAAGAGCTAGCCGAGTTTATGGACTTCATCAACTACAGTGATAGGATCAACTTGGAAAGCTTGAACAAGAAGTATTTGAGGAGGGAATGGTCTTTCATGTTTGACTCAATTGTGAGGGCCTTCATCTGCAGGAAGACAGGGTATGACAATATTTCAAGTATGTTTGAGAAGCTGGTGTTCTCCATGGCTCACAATAGACACTTCAATGTAGGACTTTTCATTATGGAGGAGCTCAGCACCAGACTCATAATGCCTTTGGCATTAAGAGGTAAGGAAATATTTCTCCCTAGATTTATAATGTCTGCTCCAAACTATAAAGTGCAAGACATTCACTTACTTAATGGTATAGATTAGGACAAAAATAGGAATATGTAAATAAGTGTCCAAAGTTTTATTTGGCTCACTTATTACTAAAAATAAGGTACCTGTAAGTCTTAGAATCACCCCATTTATGTTGGAGAGACTCAGGACTTACTATTATCCTATGCCTAACATGAGGTCTACAGTAACAATTAGTACAGTTATGGCTCATATACCTGTGGAAGAACAAACATAAGAACACCAATAGAGGCCTTCATAAACTGAGACCCTTCCTTCTTTACCACTAGCAACTAGGAAACCAACCACTTCATCCCATCAAAAGGGTGATGTGAGTAAAAAGAAGAGAAAGCAGGCACCCTTGACAGTATTAATGAGAGTGGTGAGGATCAAACATAAACAGAGTCTACCTTGGTCAAGAAGCCAAAGAAGATAAAGCAAACTGAGTTGACCACTCATTTAGCTACCTCTGTATCCTCCCAAAAGGATGTAGTTGAAAAAGAGGAAATCAAACAGAAACTAGGGACATCCTCTCAATAAGGTGTCTCTATTGAAAAGAGAACACTCCCTAGTATATCCTATAAAGAGTCCGCACCATCACTTGAACACATTCAAGTGTATAAAAGAAGGAATAAGGATGGCACACACTCTGAGAGCACATCTTTTGAATCTCCCTTATCTTTTCAGGGGAAGCTGCCAACACTCAATTCAGAAATTACAAATCTTATTTCTAAAATTTCTTTTTCATACAATAAAACACTTGAAACCAATTCTCAAGTATCACCAAAATCATGTGACATGGTTCATGAAACTGTGCTCACCACCCAGGAACCATAATTAGATGGTGAAAGGCTACTAGCTGGGGTAGACCTTGATGACACCATCAAAATCACAGGGCTTTCATCAGTTTTGACTGAAGACCTTGTGGATGTTACTCAAGCACCTTCATGTGCCAAACAATCTTCACAGCTTGATAGGTTTGAGGGTAGTACCTCTGAGAGGGAGCTATCTAAATCCTCTCCAATTTAATTGGAGGTTCCTCATGTAGGGACAACTCCCCTTAAAACCCTAGCTAAGATGGCTATATCAATTGAAGCTAAGAGTCCAATTGCCCATGATCCAATCATAGGGGAAGCAAGCTTAGCCATTCAAGTGCCAGCTCTTTGCAAGAAGAGCAAGGGTTTGAGGTCATAGTACATGACAGTGACCTGGTCAAATCTCCTCCAATTCAAATGGAGGTTCCCACAATTGGTGAACAATACACTGTCATAACCATAGTACCTACTGTGAGTTCAACTGTGATTCTAATCACAGGGTTATCTACCTTCTCTTTACCCTCTACATCAAACAAATCATACATCCCTTCAACATCAAACCATTCTCAACAACCCTCACACTTAATGTCCCAGTGGCTGCAGGATGCTCAGGCTCAACCAGTAACAATGAATGACCTTCTGGTGGATTAACTTTCTGGTCTTGCCAATATCACACAAAAATTGCTCACAACTGATATGTCCAATCAGGATTATCAGGCCATCTTGCTTTCCTACAAAATAGATGTTGAAGAACAATAACAGAAAATTGTCAATGAAGCTGAACAGGATGGGAATATGGATGCTTGGTTAGAAAAACCCTCACTCACTTACCAACCTAGTAAAAGTTGATTCATCAAGTGGATTGGTAAAGATATCTACAATTTGCTGCTCACTTGGAATAGAATAAAGTTCCACAGTATCATTCATAATATGTTCCCTTATGAAATGATACTTGATGTCAATGTGCTTTGTCCTTGAATGTTGCACGGGATTTTCAGTAATGGTAATGACACTTATATTGTCACAGAAGATTGGAATTTTGTCCA